>NC_134314.1:70533107-70837219 GCF_964195595.1 Calonectris borealis
TCCAGGGCAATTCTGAGCACTTGTGGGCTACTTTAAAACATCAGTCTGGACCACCAGTGAAGCATACTTTCTATACACAACATATATTTTTTTTATATATAAGAGTGTGTGTGTATATATATATGTATGCACATGTATGTGTGTATATAATACACACACACACATGTATATTAAAAAAATATAATATGTACATACATACTCTGAACTAAAGAGGAGCTCTGTGATATTAGTGGTCTCTAAGCATTACAAGCTCATGCTTAATTCAGCTGGTCTCCAGATCTCTACAGTGATCTACAAGGGACTCCATTTTTCACTTTTTATAAATATGGGTGGATGATTTTTCTGAATATTTTTCTATCACGCTTAGTATACTAATAACATGTTTTTTAAATGCCTTCAGAATGCTTTTTCAAAGCATAATTGTTCACAGTGAAGACATCTGCTTTAATTCCAGTGCTAAAAAAATCAGTTAACATTCCAAATGTTTAAAATGAATTTTTGTTTAATTTTTAATTTCAAGCATCTCAAATGCTGTTTGTAACATTCTCACCCAGAGTGTTTTGTGCTGAATGCAAAAACTTTTCTCAAGTGCTGATTAGAAACTATGGCATCCACCAAGATACCATCTTCGCAGTTGCATTCATCTTTCACAGTATATTTTTGCACTGTGCCTTCTTTAGAGGCAGAGAGGGTGACTCTCATCTCTTCTTGTTAGTAGCAGGCATATTGCATTTTGAATGTTAAAAGATGCAATAATCCCTCTGTAAAGACAGATAATGCAGATCCCCTGAACTCCACATCAACCTCTCCCCTGGTTTCAGCGGGGTTTTTGTTTAGGCACTCCAGAAGGATTCTGCTGTCTCAGAAGGAAATAATCACCATGTGAATGAAGGTCTATGTCTGCCCACAGTATGTTAACAAGTAGAGACAGAGCCACACAGTGCTATGGACAACAGGTAAAAAATGAAAATCTGTTGGCACTTCCCTGTGTATTTGACTCAACTGACCCCTTACTTTTTTTAATTCTCCTCCCTCTTCCTTCCTTCCAGGTATCTTTTTGTTATCTTTGATTTTGCAGAATCTGCTGCAGGTAGCAGATTTTTTCAGTTTTGGCATTTCAGGTCTACCTAAAATGGCCTTACATGTTCCTGACAGTACAAAATAGGAATCAAAGCCTCATTGAAGTATAGGATGGTACCCAGGATGCAGTATTGGTCTGAAATCCTATATTGCAACTTTGTGGGACCTTGAAGTGACTTTGTGCCCCGTGGGTAACTGGTGGGCACATCACATACCTCAGCATGTGCTAAAATTGTGTTTAAATGTTTCTGCATCGCAAGGAAAAAACATGTATGTTATTGTCAGCACCGTAACTGAACAGTATCTCAGTCTTAAAAAAAACCACCAAATAATCTACAGCTGGCAGAGAGGTTATCCAGCTCCCTGAGTCTGTCAGAAGTGCGATTAGATATCTCTGCCTTTGATTTCAAAGTGAAATGCTGCAGTCATATCCTGCACTGCAGGTGACTGGGTGGCCTTTGGAAGCCCAGGGTGGTGGACTCCAAGGCAGCTTCCTGCCCTTCGTCGGTGAAGTCACAAGAGTCTCCAGAGACGCTGCTAACCATATCCTGTTGCAATGAACCAGGACTGTTGTCATACGCTTCTCTCTTCACCTCCAGGTAAGCCTCGTGGATTTTTCCCAGAAGACTACAAAGAAAAGCTGTATTATAAGTCATCTCCCACCGGCTTCTTTCATTTGCGAGCAGCCACACAACACAATTTCTTCTCCTGATCTCCTGCACGTTTAACACCAACGACTGTCACAGTACTTTTGAGAGGATGTTTCCTTCACTCAAAGACAACAAATACCACCTCCCCTCCAAACCCCAGCGACCCAATGTAATAGCACAAAAAAGAGCAACACAAGTTCACACTTCTGCATGCAAGAGCTGCACAGTCTCCCTTTGCACTTCTTTCTTGTGCCGTTCTTGTGACTCCCCACCAGTAACTATGCACACAGGTCTCCATCCAGAGCTCATGTCTGGTAGCAGGTTCACTCGAGATATAGCATCTTTCACACTTCAAGCTTTATGGTTTCTAGGCTCCTCACTATTTTAGCCAAGACAGACAACTGTTGTATTTGAATTTTGGGCCATCCATAGGGTAGCTCTGCTGCATTTAAAGAACCTGCAGGATCAATGCAACAAAGTGAAATCCAGGACTGGGGTCAGCAGCAAGCACTCACTTGTAGGTTTACAGCAAGCCTTCTGCAACCTAGTCTATCCTCGTGCCTTCTCTGGGGGATGGAATAAAATATTGAAACCTAAATTAATTAGCAAAACTCTTACAGACTTCTAACAGGCTACAATCTCACTTATATCACTGATACACTTCTCAAAAGGCACATGATGACAGCAGGGGTCCGGCCGCAGCTCCACACTGCTGGAGCCAGCAACTCTGGTTGGGCTCACCGCAGGCTGGGCTGTCTGCAAGGGAAGCACAATAATTAGCAGAGCTCCCCACCGGCTTCCGTCCTGCTTTTGTTGCAGAACTGTCCCCTCCAGGCACAACTGAATCAAGGAAAACCACTGCTGAGGACCATGCTACTTTCCCATGTAGGCTGTTAGACTCCCTAAATGCATCTCACATCTGGAAGGAAATGACACTTGGATTGCAGAGGAGCATACATCGTTTTGAGAGTATTACGTTGTTAATCCCTTTCCTACGAAGAACAGAAAAAAAGGATGTTAATTGCAGACTACTCCCCAAGCTTTTGGATCTCATCCACTGCTAAAGAGAAGGTCTCACGATTAAAATAAAGGAAAGATCCTTAATGTCCTATGGATGCTGAGTAAACCTTCAGGCAGGCAGCTCTCCTGCAATTAATGACATGCTGTGCAAGTGGGAACTGCCTGGGCAATGCAAAATAGAGCTAATGAGAAGCTATCACCACAAACACCATTTAACTGGAATTGCCTCCATGCAAGAAATGGGTTTGGGGCCATATGGGCATACCAGTAGTTTTTTCTTCCTCTTATTTTACTTTTCCCAGAGGAACCTCTGTTGAGCTTCTGGTCATTTCTGCTTGGCTTTCTTTCAATGTAGCTCAATAATTGGTGTTTACTTGATTAGTAACAACATTCGCCTTCCAAGATTTTTGATTTTCACAGTCTTTGCTTAACAAAATTACTCCACATACACTTATTTTTTTTAGATATCCCACAGTTTTATTTCAATGTTAATGTTGCTTTGGGGATGTTTTGGGGGTAGGATTCACTAACTGACTAGCAAGAAAGGATGCCACTTATACCAAATGGAGAGAAATATTGCTCTGAAGTCTACCAGACACATGTGAACATATATACATACACTGCCACACCATCCTAAATGTAATCAAAACATGATTTGTACTTGTCAGTTTTTATGTTTTATGCACCATATCATTGCAAATCTTTCTTCTAATTCAGTATATTTTAGTAAATCTTTAACTTTCTCATTGAAAAGTCATACTAGGAAACTGTTTAATTTTGGTCATAAAGACTAAACATTTCTTGACATTTACCCACTAAGACAGTCATCCACTGATTATATAGACACATTCAGACAGATGAACCCTATCTCATCTCTGAGAGTGAATGAGTGTCATCATCAGATCAGAATAAATAAATGAACCACCACAACTGAATATATAGGATCACATTTACTGGCAGCGCCAACAGAAGGCTGTTGGGTGTGTTTTGAATAATGGTGCCCTGAACTATCCCACAGCACATATGCTACAGATCACATGCTTGTACAATGTTTTCTACATCATTCCTAGCATCCACTTGCTTTCTTCCGGAAGATAAAACACCATTCAAATCATCCATAAACATTAAACAATTGTATTAATTTTCTGCTGGGATCGGACTATATGAGTAATGATTACTAACTGCTTTCACCTTTACTGTTCCATGGCAACTGTCGCACTTGCCCCCTTCATATTCCCAAAATCAAACTGCACTTTTTTCTTTAACAATTGAGCATTCAGACAGACTAGCAACGGGATACACATTCTTTCATTCAGGTTTGAACCTAGACCTGAATGTATATTGTACCTCAGGATTTTTAAATTACTCTATCTGCATGAGAAGTTGATGGCTTTAGTGCTACTTCTAATGAAGTGGTTTCAAAATCAGTTTTAGACAGTTTGAAGACAAATTATTAATTTCTTCAACTTATGAAAACTATCCCTCCAGTACATGGCTATGCTGTATATACAAGAGGCCAAAACCACACATGCAGCAAACTCTTTACAATACTCGCTGATTTTTTTTACAGAAATAGCTGTGTGAAATCAGCTAATAGGTAACACAAGGATTTCCTTTTTGAAATCATGACACATTATCTTGCATCTGTTGAAAGCACTGTTTTGGGAAGCTTGTTGTGGCAGTTGGATGACGCAGAAGATGTGTTTTTCTTTCTGACCCAGTCTCAGTCTCTGCATTCACACTGCTTGGGCACCATCTGACATGCAAACCAGCTGCTCAATTGCACATACACTTTAGATGGGTTGGAAGAAAAACCTCGACAGTTATCCAAGTTAGGCACGTTTGCACGTTGGCTCCTTGAGCACGAGAAGCGGGACTGTACGCAGGAAGACCAAAAACCAGATTTCTCACCATGGTCTCAGACATGCAGAGTTCATGGAAACATCTACTTCTTCTCACTGCACTTGCAAAAGCTGCCCTCAGGCAAATGGAGGACTGTCCACAATTGGCATCACAATAAAAAGAACACGCAAGTTTCAAAAGCACTGGGAGGATGATTTGACATTACATAGGAAACTCGAGCATCCAAAAGCAGACTTCTGAGATGCACAAGTACGTATTTTTTCTACTTTCTTTTTTCCCCCTATATCTATAAATACGGACATATCAAGTAGGGCCATTATGCTGACATGCACCTCATCCCTATAAAAAGCTCAAAGCATTTGATGAAATCTCCATCCTGAAGGAGATGCAGGTTTGTGTTTGCCAAAGGTGCCATGCGCTCTGCTGACCAGACTTGTTGCAAGTTCTTCATTTCCTCAACAGATGGAGGGGAAGTGAACACGGTTGTCAAACTGGAGCGGAGAAGGAGTGAGTTGAGCTAATCTAAAGCAGCTCATGCTAGGGAAAGGTGTTCAGGGATTTTTAACCAAAATTTCTGTTCATTGCATTAAGAATGGTATTCTCAAGGAAAAAAAGTTATTTTTTTCCCTCTGCAGTGTGTAGTTTGTGGTTTTTTTTTTATTAAGAGGTGATTTTTTTTTTTTTTATTAAGAGGTGATGGGGATAGACTTGTCCTCATATACACATACTGATGTACGATCAGTAACCCATTCTGGGAGTAGATTGACTATGTTAAGAATCAACAGCAAAGCAAAGGCAATTTCTGTAAGTGTCTACACCCAACTTATTCCCAGAATCAATTTTACTTCATTGTTTGAAAGAAATACAGCACCACTTCAAAAGCATTACAAAATCAAACCGGTAGGCCACTCTTTAGAAAGCAAATCCTTGTTAACATTCAGGTTCTCATCACAGTAACTTCCGTTTCTGCATCTGCAATGTTAATTTTTGAAGATGCCAGAATAAAACCATTCTGCATTCATTGACTATTTTTACTGTGATTACAAAGCATCACACTAGCTATTTTTACTGGGTTTCTTAAGTTTCTTAAAGAACTCTAAAATACAGCTGAGAATATAATGAAGTTATGTGAAATATTTGCACAGAGTTTACTCTAAGGTTTTTTCTTATGATCTGTAAAATATTTAAAGTGAAAATACATCTTCCCCCTCTCACACATGCACTTATATGAAGTTCTTTCTTTCCGTCTGTTAAAATTTAGTATGATTTCAGAAATACTTATCTCTGATGATACTCAAAAGATTCAGGGCAACCGAAAGTCACATCACAGCATTCTTACAAAAGACCTTGGAATAGTAGCTACTTATACAGTAAAATTTCACCTTTTAGCTATGTTCGTCTTTCGTAAAAGGATATTTTTAATATATTGAAAATACAAAGTAAAGATAAGCAAGTTAGTAACAGACTACTAACCTTCACCTTAAAAGAAACCATGGGCTAGAGAAAACATTTCTAACCAATACGGTTTGCAATTAGAAATCACAAGTAGCTAAAGGAGAAGTTGCATTTTTTATTTATTCAGCTTCGTGCTACTTTGATGTACGGAGAGCTTGATTCTTGGCAACTGTGAACATACCAGGATTTAACAGAGCACCAGGAGCACAGACAATTCGTTCTCAAAATGATTAAACACAACTAAACCTAATTGCACTGACAGGCATACTCAATCCCCAGATTTTCTGAGATCCTCTA
Organism: Calonectris borealis; assembly: GCF_964195595.1. Taxonomy (NCBI): domain Eukaryota; kingdom Metazoa; phylum Chordata; class Aves; order Procellariiformes; family Procellariidae; genus Calonectris; species Calonectris borealis. Next base: position 70,539,473 of record NC_134314.1, read on the forward strand.
TTCTTCTGTCAACAGTACGCCTACATACTCCAGAACCAACAATTGCAAGGATGACATGCCACTGCCACATAAACAGTATTTTAACACAGTTTGAAAATGTACTGCAGCAGAATGTGTTAGAAGTTTAACATCTATCCTTGTTAAATAAAATAGAAAATAAAGTAAAGTTATTAAAGGTACAAATGAGGCATCCCAGAGAATACAGAGCTGACAAAACCCATGAGCATCTGGAATGAATGGTTCTTGATGTCCATGTCTTGTGTTTTTAATAATATTTTATAACTTAAGGAACGGCTTCCATTTCTGGAATGAAACAATCCTCTATTGCCCTTCTAATTAATTTGTTAGCTCTCAGATGAAAGACAAAAACATACAACTATTCTAAATTCATTCATTTCTCAGACTACAAAAAATGAATGAACGAATGATTGAATGAACGCATGTTTGAATGTAGTACACATGCAACAAAAGACTTATTCCTTTGAGATTGCAAGGCACTTCTGAAATGCCTCACTGTACTTTCAGTTAAGATGATGCTTAACCTTAGCTTGGTATGAGATGAAGAATATAATAGTGAAAAACAAACAAACAAAAATGCTCCAAATGAGAAACACAAAATCTAGAAATCAGTCATGCAACCATTAAATCCAAAGCTTTAAGAGTGTTTTATATTTACTTACATGTTACAGGACAAAAATCAACCAAACTTCAAAGGAGTCTGCTCCCTCAGAGCCAAGTAATTACATCTACAGTTGCTGTCAAATGGGAAGTGAGCATCTCTAGCTGTTTCTCCCCTGAAATAATCCCAAACCGCCTGTTGTTCCAGGCTGTGCTCAGAACCTCTTAGCGCCACCAACGTCTTCTCCACAGAGCTGTGCTTACACATCTCCTCTCCCCCATACTTCTGCGACATCACCTAATGCTGAGGTGTCTGCGCTACTGCTCTCCCACAGGCATGGGTCACGTTAGCGCATGCAGGAAACAGAAGGCAAAGGGGAAAAAAAAAAAAAGCAAACCCAAATCCAGATGCTATGCTTTTTGAGGCTGCACAATTTCCTCAAACTAGCTTTTATTGCCATAGCTATTGTTCATCTGGCAAGCAGTCCCAAATCACAGCTATAAAAACAGAAATAATTTTAATTCCTTTTATACCCAATCATAAAAGCACACACAATATACACTACCTAAATTTACTGTGAAGTTTGTTTTTTTTTTAATTCTACATCTATTGCAGAAATCAAAAGGGTCAGACAAAAAGCTCTGACAGTAATAGGCACCCTCCAACAGAAAGACAGCAATCAATTACAAACCATTTGCAGAAATTGTAGAGCTGTCACAGACGCGTTTACAGCTGCAGTTCAAGTCAGTGCCTCTGATTGCTAAGCCATTTTCCCCCCTCGTACCTACAAAACTAGGACAGCTTCAGATACTTTTTAAAATGACACTAGCAGACCTGCATGCCAACCAAGAAGTGAACTGCAGTATGGCATGGGCAGTTGCTTCAGCAAATTGTGCACAAGCCATTAATAGCTGCTAGACTGACAGATTGGAGGCTGGAGAGAGGGCAGGGAGCAGACCTGTCTGTTTTCCCCTCTTTTTTGAGCTTTAATTGCAGCATGTACTTTAGAGCATTGGAGCAAATTTAGTGCGTTCAGAGCAACAACAAGCGTACTTGAATTGTTCTCTCTGTATTTAAATCCTCCTGAACTCTCCCTAATTTTCTGTCATCTGGTGCATTTGACACAGATGATCAGGATTGGCTTTGTTTTTATGTTAAAGCAAAGCTGATGCCCCAGAATCTCCTCCCCTCCAGCAGGACGGGAGCTCAGTCGTGTATGTCTGCACAGTGCATGGGGGGCAGCGCGTACCTCAGGCGAGCAGGGCACCCCGAGGCGCCTGGGGGAACGTGGCCAAGCACCAGCCTGCTGGTGCAGGCAGCCACCGAGGCATCCTAAGCCTTGGGGTCACGTCCACTGTGCTCCCGCGAAGATCCCTGCCCCTAAAACACTGCAGAAGCCCTAAAACAGGACAGTAGAGAAAATCCACATTACCCCTTCCGAAGGAACAATGCATCCCAGGGGGAGAAAAATACAGTTTATTCTTGTCTGTTTGCAAAGACTGCTTGGGAGCATAAGCAACATATTACACAGGAGATAGATTATCTTTGTGAGAATCCCCTGTGCAGCAGGAGATGGGCTAAAGGCCCGCAATCACTGGGCTTCTCCTTACTCTCTAGGGAAACTGCACCTATATTAGACTGAATTAATTCCAAAAGTGAGAGAGGATCAGCTCCTCTCGGTAGGTATGGCTACAGGCACAATATATCTTCCCTGTTCTGGTCTTCCGAGTTTTCACGTTCTGCCTTATCTCTACCAATTTTTCATACAACCTAGTACAAGACAGTAATATAGTCCAGAACCATAAAAACTCTAACTTCATTTCTGTTATGCAAGAGTGTAACGCAAGTGTTATCACAAATTTGCTTGGAGAAACAACCAACATCAACAGAAGTAACAAAAACATTTCTGTCGACAGAATGGCAATACCTAGTAAAATCACGACCACCAACATGAAAACCCTACCCATGCTAGCAGTTGTGGGGTTCAAAACAATATGCACTGGAGTTGGACACAGGTTGCAATTTGTTTGACTCAGAGCAAAATGGACAAAAAATTGCTCTTTGAAGACCCAACGCATTCGAAGGTGGACGCTAATTCTGCGGGTCCCTGCCTCAGCCTCCAAAGTCCTGACTGAGAGCAGGTTGGAGCATCCATTACCCCAGCTGAAGTCAAACAGTAACTGCAGACACATAAGGGTTCTGCAAATTAGAGAGTGGGAATCACTGGCTCTCAAACACTGCACCTCTCCAAGTCTGCAGTCCAGTCTAAAGCTATTGACGTTAAGCGAGCGTTGCTATGGTCACTGAAATCTTAACAACAAGACCAGAAGTATCAGCAAAAAGAAAACATGAACCAAACTGAATCAGTTAGAAAGCTGTAGCAGCTTTACTGCTCTCTACAGAACTGAGTTTAAGCAACACAGAAAGATGAATTTGACAAGTCTCCGCCTGTTTGCCATTTGCCCCGTCACACTGCTTTTGGAGATACAGCAGCTGTGCCGTAGATGCTGACCTGTCAGGGTGACCTCAAGATAATAAAACACTAAATACAGCTAACATGCATAAAAACTTTTCCAAATCAGTGCCATACGTTAAATTCTTTCCCACAGAATGCAGAGCGTTAACACTACAACACTGTCTTTTTGTTCATAAGGATTGTTATGTCAAGCATGTTCTTACCCTGAAAGGTGGATCAGTCTTCTCCCTGTGTGGCACTTGGTCCAGAGTGCCATCAGTACTGCTCCTTTTCAAGCTGGGTGTGACATCAGGCACATTACTAAAATCTGCATTCGAAAGAAAGCAAATAAATAAATTGGAGGGTTATAGGACAGGATCAGGAAAAGTATTTGCTTTTACCTGCAAATACTTTCAGCGTCTAGTAGAATTACTACAGAGGGAGAGAAGGAATACAAAATTTGTGATCCTCCCCACCCCCTCGAAAATAACACAAGAGGTCAACCAAGGAGCAACTATGCCTGGAAACTCTGCTTTCAAAACAGCAGCTGGACATCTAAGACCATCTGAAATAACGCACATATTTGATCTACCAAAATAAACCTAACACTCTTGCTAACAGCATGCTTTTGAAGGCAGCATTATCTATAATCAGCACACTCTGTGCTGAGACAACCAGTGAGGATAATTAAATGCACTCAGTAGTTCTCCTTGGATAAGCAAACTATTGTTCGGCACGACTTAGTCCTGAATCCCTTAAAGATTTAAGAAGAAAAGAGAATTTTGCCTTGGAACAAACACCACAGTTCGTAATACGGAAAAAATCCCTTCTTGTCACCAAGTTTACCAATTTTACTAAGTTTGCAGTCCATATACATAGTAGCTGGCACAATGCAAAAACCAGAGGAGGCATTGCCCTGCTCTACTTATTGACAGACTGTAGCTTTTAATAATATTTATGTGTAAACTCAAGATCTATTCAAAAATGTTGAACATTAATATAAAAATGATGGGTTTTCTCTTTACATTTCCTCAGCTGGTTGCTTAAAATCTGCAGAGACATTTACATGGAAATTCCAATTAAAACTCTTAGAAGTGAAGAAGTGATTTTTGATCTGCAGTATTACCAGTTGGAGTAGCTGAAAATCATAAAGCAGCCACCAAAAAAAAAAAAAGAGGATTTTTAGCAACCTCAGATGATAAAATAGTAATAAAATGAAGGGTTTTTTTAATTTGCTGCTTTGTTTCCTAGCCTTTAAGCCTCTAGGGTATAATTCACACCACATTACCACATTTTCAAACTCTTTCTCAACACCTACAAATGCTGGAGATTTATTTTTAAGTGAAAGCTGAGATTCTCATTTAATCACTGACTCCAGCAACTGAGGTGGCAATTAAAACAAATACCACTCAACTTGCAGTAAAATCATGAGAGCTAGCAATAACAAAATTGTGAAGGACAACAGTATCTCTCCGCCTGGGTGTTGCTGTCGTCCTGTCCCTGCAGAGCAGGACCAGCTCCTCTCAGCCAGAATTGACAAACATGGACTGAAGTAGGGATGGAAATGGGAATTTTAGGCCCAAAAGAACACCTTATAGCCCATGAGGAGCCTTCCTGGGAAGACAAAACATGGCAGAAAGACATAGGAAAGCCAGAGAGAAAGATGCAAATAACTCAGCATGCAAATAACTCAGCACAATGTCATCTTAATACTTTATTTTTCCACATGTTATTAAGGTGCCTATGCCAAGCTTAGCATCGAGGCTGACACTTTCCACCCAGATGCCAAAGACTTGACTACTCTGTCATTCCCCTATCCTTGCAGAACCAAGGTCCCATCGCTTTTCTCCCCTCAAGCTTTTTTACCTTTTGCTCCTGGAGTCAGGTGTGACTCCTGGTATCTCAGAGCCTACACAACATGCAATACTCCAAGAGTTACCACCTTTGCAGAAAAAACATATTTTACACAACTCCACCAAACAGCCACCCATCTTCTTTAAGAACTTGGGAGACAGTCCTGAAGGGCAAAGGGGTCCAGGAAGGCTGGACATTCTTCAAGAAGGAAGTCTTAAAGGTGGAGAAGCAGGCTGTCCCCCTGCCGTAAGAAGAACTGGCAGGGATGACGACCGGCCTGGCTGAACAGGGAGCTTTTGCTGGGACTCAGGAAAAAAAAGAAGAGTTTACCACTTTTGGAAGAAGGGGCAGGCAACTTGAGAAGAGTACAGGGATCTCGTTAGGTTGTGCAGAAAGAAAATTAGAAAGGCAAAAGCCAGCTAGAACTCAATCTGGCCACTGTCATAAGAGATAACAAAAAATGTTTTTACAAATATATTAACAATAAAAAGAGAGCCAAGGAGAATCTCCATCCTCTATTGGATGTGGGGGGGGGAACATTGCCACCAAGGATGAGGAAAGGCTGAGATACTTAACGCCTTCTTTGCCTCAGTCTTTAATAGTCAGACCAGTTATCCTCAGGGTATTCAGCCCCCTGAGCTAGGAGACAGGGACGGAGAGCAGGATAAACCCCCCATAATCCAAGAGGAAGAAGTTAATGACCTGCTACGCCACCTGGACACTCACAAGTCTATGGGGCCGGATGGGATCCACCCGAGGGTACTGAGGGAGCTGGCGGAGGAGCTTGCCAAGCCGCTCTCCATCATTTACCAGCAGTCCTGGTTAACAGGGGAGGTCCCTGACGACTGGAGGCTGCCAAAGTGACGCCCATCTACAAGAAGGGCCAGGGAACTACAGGCCAGTCAGCCTGACCTCGGTGCCGGGGAAGATCATGAAGTGGTTCATCTTGAGAGCGCCTACAAGCCATGTGCAGGACAACCAGGGGATCAGGCCCAGCCAGCACGGGTTCATGGAAGGCAGGTCCTGCTTGACCAACCTGATCTCCTTCTATGAGCAGGTGACCCATTTAGTGGATGAGGGAAAGGCTGTGGATGTGGTCTGCCTCGACTTCAGTAAAGCCTTTGACACTGTCTCCCACAGCATCCTCCTAGAGAAGCTGGTGGGTCATGTCTTAGACAGGTACACTCTTCGCTGGGTAAAAAACTGGCTGGACAACCAAGCCCAAAGAGTTGTGGTGAATGGAGTTAAATCCAGCTGGCAGCTGGTCACAAGTGGTGTTCCCCAGGGCTCAGTTTTGGGGCCAGTTCTGTTATCAATGACCCGGATGAGGGGATCGAGTGCTCCCTCAGTAAGTTTGCAGACGACACCAAGCTGGGCAGGAGTGTTGATCTACTCGAGGGTAGGAAGGCTCTGCAGAGGGACCCGGACAGGCTGGATCTATGGGCTGAGGCCAACTGTATGAGGTTCAACAAGGCCAAGTGCCAGGTCCTGCACTTGGGTCACAACAACCCCAGGCAACGCTACAGGCTTGGGGAAGAGTGGCTGGAAAGCTGCCCGGAGGAAAAGGACCTGGGGGTGCTGGTTGACAGCCGGCTGAACATGAGCCGGCAGTGTGCCCAGGTGGCCAAGAAGGCCAACAGCATCCTGGCTTGTACCAGAAATAGTGTGGCCAGCAGGAGTAGGGAGGTGATCGTGCCCCTGTACTTGGCGCTGGTGAGGCCGCACCTCCAATACTGTGTTCAGTTTTGGGCCCCTCACTACAAGAAGGACATGGAGGTGCTGGAGCGTGTCCAGAGAAGGGCAACGAAGCTGGTGAAGGGTCTGGAGCACAAGTCTTGTGAGGAGTGGCTGAGGGAATTGGTACTGTTTAGCCTGGAGAAGAGGAGGCTGAGGGGAGATCTCATCGCGCTCTACAACTACCTGGAAGGAGGTTGTAGCGTGTTGGTCTCTTCTGCCAAGTAACTGGCGATAGGACGAGAGGAAATGGCCTCAAGTTGCGCCAAGAGAGGTTTAGATTGGACATTAGGAGAAATTTCTGTACTGAAAGAGTGTTCAAGCCTTGGAACAGGCTGCCCAGGGAAGTGGTTGAGTCACCATCCCTGGAAGTACTTAAAAGACGTGTAGGTGAGGCGCTTAGGGACATGGTGTAGTGGGCATGGTGGTGTTGGGTTGGCGGTTGGATTCGATGATCTTAGAGGTCTTTTCCAACCTTAATGATTCTATGATTTTAACTTAACAAGGAGTCTGCCCTGTCTATTTATTTTATTATGCTTTTACCCCTCTTCCTCCACCAAGCCTGAATAATTTTCTCCTGCCCTCTGGACATTTAAAGCAATTTTGAGAAAAAAACCTATGCCCTTTCTCTGATTTTACAAAATGACCACTAAACGTATTTGTCCTTTACAAAACAGGAAGTAAAACTAACCTACGCAAGCAATGAAGAGAAAGCATAAATGTAGGAAGAGGAAAATAAGGTAAAACAATCAGCAGACAACATGAACAGAAGAAATCAAGATAACAATACCCAAAGCAGGCAAACAGAATATTATATCACTTTGTCCAGGTGATCTATCTTTTCCTCCTTTCACCCTCATCTTTGTTTTTCCTTTCTAGTCTATAGAGCTGTCAGAGGTAGGTCTATATAGTCTTGACCGTTTTTAAAGCATTTGCTATTGGCAGAACGTGTTGTTGATGGTAGTTAGGGTAAGCCACAGTAAATGTTTTTAAAATAGTAAAAACCAAAAAAAGTTACGTGGAAAGGATCCAAGGTGAAAAAGGACATCCTACTGCATGTTGTATGCCAAACTAACAGGGGGAGGGAAGGAAGGAAGGACGTATGGCTTGTTGATCAGTTTAGCATCCATATCCTGTCTCCCTTTCCTTCTTTTACTGTGGAAGCAGACTTCCTTTGGATCTCCTCCTACAAACCATCAAACTATTCCCAAAGAGCACAGAAGCATCACCATCAGCTGCATAGCTTAAAAAAACCACATCAAGGGGCAAAGAAAATGAGTATTACCTTCGAGAATAGGTAATTTCAAATGCAAAGCCTAAGGACATAAACACAGCAGCAAGTTTAATACTGAAATTCTCTCTACTAGTAATAAATGGAAGGGGAGTAACAAGCCAAACCATACAAAATGTATTTTCTTTAAACATTCAAATTTGGATTTAGCTCTACAACGGGATTCATATTAACAAAGTTGTTCAAAAGTAGTAATGTAAAATTATTATCTTACAGGCTGGGTTACCACTATCCTTTCAGGCAAAACTAGCAATAAAACTATAGAGACTGCACAGAATTAAGAGAAATGTTACAGCTGTGTGAGTACGAAATCATTCAAGTATTCGAGTTCTGGATTTTTGCTGGGAATATGCACAGAAAAGTATGCAAGGAGATACATATTCCTAAATCAGCACTTTTTTTTGTATTAATATTACTATTTTTAAAAAAACTATCTCTAAGTTACTTACTTTACTACATTACATTACTGACTAGTTAAAGAAAACATGGACTACTTTGCTGGAAACCTTGCTTGAGAGGCTTTCCAGCATGGTAATGGTGAGTATACCATGACTAAGTCTGCCTATACAGCTCCATTACAGTGGTACATTTGATCTATTCTATTGACGTACTTGTGATAAACCTGTCTGGAAGAAAAAAGGGACTGATAATATTGGGTTAAACAAAAGTTGGTTTAAATCTTTTAACATAATTTTTTCTCTACTGCAGCATACCTCTCTGTCCTGTTTACACACTCACACTCATGCATGATGAGTTGAAATGTGCATCACTTCCATGTGGGAAGGATAGGAACCTCTTAAGCAGATAGGTTCTTCTGATCTAGCAAACAGGAGTGTCTCCAGACACCAAAATACAAAGTCAGTGTGGTGGGTTGACCCTGGCTGGATGCCAGGTGCCCTCCAAAGCCGCTCTATCACTCCCCTCCTCAGCTGGACAGGGGAGAAAAAATATAACGAAAGGCTCGTGGGTCGAGATAAGGACAGGGAGAGATCATTCACCAATTACCATCACGGGCAAAACAGACTCAACTTGGGGAAATTAGTTTAATTTATTACCAATCAAATCAGAGTAGGGTAATGAGAAATAAAACCAAATCTTAAAAACACCTTCCCCCCACCCCTCCCTTCTTCCTGGGCTCAACTTTCTCTACCTCCTCCCCGCCAGTGGTGCAGGGGGACAGGGAATGGGGATTGTTCATCACACGTTGTCTCTGCTGCTCCTTCCTGCTCAGGGGGAGGACTTCTCGCACTCTTCCCCTGCTCCGGTGTGGGGTCCTCCATGGGCTGCAGGTGGATATCTGCTCCACGGTGGACCTCCATGGGCTGCAGGGGCACAGCCTGCCTCACCATGGTTTTCACCACGGGCTGCAGGGGAATCTCTGCTCCGGTGCCTGGAGCACCTCCTGCGCCTCCTTCTTCACTGACCTTGGTGTCTGCAGAGTTGTTCCTCTCACATATTCTCACTCCTCTCTCTGGCTGCTGTTGCCCAGGTGTTTTTTTTCCCCTTCTTAAACATGTTATCCCAGAGGCGTTACCACCGTCGCTGATGGGCCCGGCCTTGGCCAGTGGCAGGTCCATCTTGGAGCCGTCTGGCATTGGCTCTGTTGGACATAGGGGAGGCTTCTAGCAGCTTCTCACAGAAACCACCCCTGCAGCCCCACCGCTACCAAAACCTTGCCACGCAAACCCAATACAGTCAGCTTCTTGCAAACAAGAGAGTAGCAACCTCAGCTAAATGCTAAAATTCTCAGAAAAGCACAGGGGGAAAATGCCATTATGTGAAAAGCTTAACTACATCATATGAAGTGCATACCAAACTTTTTGCTTGGTTTCTAGCAATGAACAACCAAGTAGTAAGAACTCGCTCAGCACCTTCAGCTACCAACAGCATCACCAAATAAGAATGCCATTACTCCTGCAGTGTTGTGTCTTGATGGCAGGCAAATATGTGACTCACAATTATTCAAGAGAAATTATAATGTAACCGCTAAAAACTGAAAGAAAGCATACTTCCTAAGTCATGCTCCTCACTACTCATCATTCAATTAAAAGTAGGCACAGAGCACACAGATGGGACAGTCAGTGAGAAAAACAAACACATACACCATATCCAAGAGCTCTGTACACCTACAGGAATGCCTCTTCCCACGTAGCTGCGGTGATACACATACAAGTGGTCAATATGGAAGTTATTCACATGTTTGTGAGCAGTGAGGTACAATGGAAACACATCCTCCAGCAGATGTGTGAGACAATAATAATCTGTGCTACAATCCCTGCCAAGAAACCAAGGAAGTCAACTGGAAAACATCAACATCGACCATCCGGCAATTCATTTACCATAAAGAAGCCATCAACAAATGCAAATGTCACTTATCTCTTTTTTCTGTTTAATTAACAAAGAAGCCTTAATTACTTTCTAGTCAGCGCTGCTCTTACCACTTTAGCTGCTCACTGCAAAGGCAAAATTACTATGAGGAGAAAGTAGGAACTGGGGATCCTGTTTCTTTTATAATTCTTTTTTTCATAATACTTCAGAACTTGTTCCGTTTTAGATTTTTCTCACCAATTTAAAAAAATGCCAAATAATCATCACAAGCACGTCAAGTGTTATCAAATGTCAAGCACTACGTAGGTGGTGTAACCACCCCCTTTTTCAAACTACAGCAAGAGGGTTTTTTTCCACTTGCCACTCTACTGACAACAATAAATTGAACAAAAAATTCTGTCTAGCTCTACACAAGAAGACAACACAGCAAAATAAAATGTACTCAGTCTCCCACTTCAAGACAAACTAAGACCACTCCAGGGCATCATTTTCAGACCTAGCAGGAGCAGCAGTTCTGTGCATCACTTGATAACTATCCTCAGCAAGTAAAGAAGCATTCTGATAGGCATAGGTGGTCCTGACCTCGGTAAAAATGTAGTGACTACACCAGTATGGAAAATCGGGTTTCCATTCTGCAGCATTTGAGATTGCAAAAGTGGTTTCTTTTTTCTAAGAATGAAACCATACCCTTTTACATTATGCTATTCAGTTTTTGCCGAAACGCTGAGAAAGAGACACCACAGAGCAAAAAGAAGTCACTCGACACCAGGATATTCATCCATGATGTAGGAGAGAGAGATGAAGTCTCCTGCTCTGTCAGATTCAGGCGAGGAAACTGAACCTAGGTCTGTCTCAGCTAAGGTAAGATGCTTGATTAACAGCTGGTAGCTGTGAGTCTTTCCTGGTATCCCCAGGGTATCCACCTGATCCCCCTGGTATCCACCTGATCCACTTACCGTATCACCAAACATTCACTACAGCAAATAGATTCCACTCTAAAGCTCATGATAAAGCTAGTCCCAAAGGACGCAACTGACCCAGGCTGAAATCTGTCTGTCCTCAACAGGGAAGAGTGAGGCAGGATAGCAATTAATGACTAGAAAATGACCATGTCTGAGGTGGGTGCAGAGTTGTACTGCATGCAACTCAGCAGAGGATTAAACTTTCTTTAGCTCTCCATATTTAAAAGCTGGCATATGGAATTGAAACTCAAGAGCAACGATTTTAATAAATGGTTCAACTGATGATGGGTAAAAGAGGTTGATGCTATGCAGATGGTGAATAACAAGCAATAGTTATGTTTAAAGAAAGAATGAAAATGCTGGGGAAATCTAATGTAGGAAATGACAGATCTGTGAGCTACGTAGTAACCTAAGGCTTTCACAATCAAGTCAAGGAAAGAAAAATTAAAAATGTGGAGATAAATGGAAAATTACATACATACAGTATGGGAAAATAGACTGTGTCAAACTAACCTGACATTTGCCTTTGATAAAAGATGTTTTTAAAGGCAAAGAACATAGGATAAATCCAACCTTCTGGAAACTTAGTTTAAAAAGTAAAAAAGAAGAAACCTTTATAACATCCCAAGGGAAATTATTAGCTGAAATGAAAAGGATAGGAATTAAAACAAGGCAGAACTGGCTGGCAGGTAAGATAATAATAAATTGGTCTGAATGAACTTCTAGGCCTGGGAGAGGCTAACGGCAGATTTTGTCCAAGGTGGGTTTGGGGACCAATTTTACCTGATATTTTCATTATTTGTCTCAGCAAAGAAAGTGCAATAGGAAGTACTCTGATTAAATATTCTAATCATTCAAAGTTAATACACAGCATTAATTAAGAGCATGACTGGAGATGCATAAAGGAGATGCAAGATGACCTTGAAGATGGAGCTACGGTTCCGGAATGAAATCACGTAGAACAAAGTTTCAGGGACCAGTAAGAACAATTCCTTCTATAAGCTGTGGCTTATCAGTTGGAAACATCAAAGGAAGAAAAGTGTGGAAGTGTGGAGAAGGGGTTAACAACATGTAGTTGTGAGCTAGAGCTACTTAAGCCAAGCTCAAGGCCAGCAGATACTGATCAGTCATAACATTGGCCAGGAATATGTCTATGCTGGCAATTAGAAGACTGGCTTTCAACCATCACATGAACGAACTTCTGGAACAGACTTACCTGGGAGCAAAGAATGCAAACAGTCTATCCTATTTTAAAATGGAATATGATAAATGTATCAATAGGGTTGTGGAAAGCCTTGACCAGCAGAGGACTGGATTCAATAAGTCTGGAAATTCCTTCCCATCCTAGGTTCCTCTGTCACCAATGTAGCACAAATATTATACAGATGCCTAAATACAGCTGCACAGGCAAATAGATGGCCAGAAGCCTCTGTCTGGTCAGTAGAGCACAAGAAATACTTTAAGTTTCTTAAGTGCTGGTATGTAAAGATCCTACCTAAGACTGTTTATGACTAAGAGAACGCTTATATCGCAAGTGCATATCGGTGAAGAAGCCCCGAGAGTTGTCCTACACCCCAGTCACTTGCTGATTCCAGCTCAGATGTTCATTATTAACTCCACTGGTTCCTCTCCTACAAACTGATCTTTCTCTTGTTTGTAGTTCTCTGGCACTTGAGAGGGAAATGGGGCTCTCATTTTCCGTCCTCTCTGCTGCAGTTTTTAATCTGCAGTAGTTAAGACGCTTCAGAAATGGCAACACACACACACAGAGCTTGGTCTCGTCTGTAAAAGACAGATACCCTGATCTCAGATCAGAGCAACTGACAGCATTTTTAAACAGTGGTATTGTCCAATGATTTCAGTCCAGTTGCAAAACAGCAATAAAAAGGGCATCAACTTATTTCAGAGAACACTATGAATTTTAGCTTGAAAAAAATTAGCATCCATAATTATAAGGAATTATAAGAGGTCCAGACTATCCACTAGGAAAGAATGTATTCAGTATTTTCACTAATTCCCAAATGGTCTAGAAACTGCCAATAAAACACAACACAGCCAATCTTCAGCATGTAGGATATTCTCCCTCTCCCCATTACAGAGAGTTTCCATAACATGGCTGCATAGTTTAGATGGAAATAAGATATTACATTTGGGTAATAAAGTTAAGCCAGGTGTATGAAAAAGCTGCATTTTTCATTGTTGTGTGAATTTTCCAGACTGATCAGTTAATTATGATAAGCTTGCAGTTCCCATATTCTTCTAGCCAATGTTACTATCAAGAGAAAAGTAAGCTTCCAAGAGAAGATAACAAATATTTCCAAAATCCCTGGTGCAAATAATACTAAAGTCTGAGCCAACTCTCAGAAAGGTACAAAGCCTTGGTGGTCTTAATGCCTTCAGACTTACTGAAAAACAGGGAGTGGTAGGTGAAGCATTCCAGCATTGCCTGGAGAAGAGAAATATCAGTGTGGTGAACTCTAAAAATGCTCCCTTGGAGACTAGTACTCATAACTTCAGTTAAACAGTTCAGCCTGGCAGGTAGGACTCGTGCTTATTTCTTTTGGTTCGATACAACTAAATATATTTCAGATTTTCAACAGTATATTTATTCTTTTCTAATGAAGTTAAAAAATAGGTATGTAAGCATTTCCTTCTGTATCCTTCTCCTTTCTGAAAGACTTCAAGAAATATATTTCAAAAAGTAACAGTTGATCCAAAGGAATTTATTGAATGGCTTTCAAGAGACATTCTCACAATCTCTGTTAAAGAAGGAATCCAAGTTTCACCAGAGGGATATGAAGGGTTCTGGGTTCACTAGTTCAGTTATGAATAACTCGTATGTCTTGCTTATGTGAGGATCAGACCTTTCAGTTCTTTGGCTCGTGTTATCCCCTGGGATCAGCATGGAAGGGACACCCAGCAGCCGGCATCCAGGACAGAGCCCATGCAATCTCTGCAGCCCTTTAAATTTCTGTCCAAGTTGCAAAGAGCACATTAACTGTGTTCAGGAAGGAGAAAAGCAAGAGAGTTCTGGGAGGGGAAGACAAACTCCCATGGAAGATTCATTAACTGTCCCACAATGACCATTTGCACTGGAGAAATTGCTCATAAAAGTGAGGAGGGTCTAGAAGATGAGGTGTGGGGGATAGAGCTAGGTAGGTTTAGTAAAGCTGTGATACAAGAGGACACTGGCATTGCTCCAGGGTTTCCATCATGAAGGCCCACGTCTGGAAACATCAGGAGGTGTTTGGAGGCATACAATTCTTTAAGGCCTTCATACAAAAGCAGTTTTTTTTCCTCTGAAGCCTCTTTGGCCAGAGAAGGATAATTATAAATTTGGTGGTCAGCTGAAAAAAATTCAGAGCCCATAACACAAGAACAGTCCGGCTCAACTGATATGTGGAAAGCTAACTTCCACCTAGAAAAAGTGCACTGAAAGGTCCTACTTTACCTCAAGCTGTTGATCTATTTCCTCTGCATGTCACAGCAGCAAATAAATAAACAAATAAATAAATAATTTTTTTGCATTCCTATGTCCCACCATACAAGCCTCGACATATGAAAAATGGCTGCTACAGACCGAGCTTATTCATGAGGAGTTTTTACAGCCACATTTGATTTCTAGACCAAAAGCTGTCTCCAGGTAGCTTCTGCACTAAGGAAACAGATCTAAGAGAAGACAGGTAGGTTGCAGCCACAGATGAGAAATATCCATTGAAACACATCATATCCTCCACCACTTCAAGCTGAAAGCCAAAGCAATTTGATTCACCTTTCATCTTCATTGGGGTTCTCTATGAATCTGGGCAAACGACTGAGGTACTATGGACCCTAAGTGCAGATTCTTATTAATCTCCAATTAAGTTTTCCAGAATTATGGGAGTGTTCATGTTAGCTCAATTCAGTAATTTTAACTGGAATTTATCTAAGTTTCTAACTATTGCACAGTGCCAGTTCAGTTGTTTCCCCACACCTGGTACTCACAGGCAAGTATTACTATTTAAGCATTCACACTCCAATGCTGAAGTAAATTCAAAACAATTTGCGGGCAGTAACTGTGATTATTAACTGTACAATGGTTTACAGCTTTCATGCTGCTTTAACCAATGGTTAAAAAGATAGTGAAATACTAAATCTATTACCAATTCAAAAACCACTTCCTCTTTTTGCCTAGGAAATTTTCAGGTTCTTCTGAAAGCCTCTGAACTAACTTCAGATACCAACTAGCTCAAATTCTCATTGCTAAATTAACATGACTTGAGTCTACTGATACAAGTAACTTCAGTTTCCAGAAAACTAAAACTAAACATGTTAGAGAAACACAACTAAAATGCACTGGATTTTAATAATTCAGAAATTTTTTAATCTCTGCAAGATATTTTGGCTTTTATCACTTCTTGTTGTCCTAGGCATTTTGTAACCTATTTTGGAACTGGCTGGAAGGTATGTTCTCAGCTTAGCTTCAGGGCTGTAACAACTGACTCTTTGGCGTAGCTAGAAGCTTCATTCAGGAATTCATTCAAGATGTTAAATCCGGAAAGAAAATTAGCATACAGCTGTCATAACATCAGTCTTCCTAGATAGGGTTCTTAAACACAGAATTAATAGATGTCTGTCACTGACGAGACTAATTGTTACCAAACGAGACATGAAATTATAGGCCAGACAAGAAGGTTCTCTTCATGGCCCCTCTCATCCTATGTTTTGGCTTCAGGGAGCGAACTATGAAACATCAGAAGGCGCTCTACATGCTTCCTGACGGACAATGCAAGCAGGCTGCTTCTTTTTGCAGATCTGATACTGCCTAGACGAAGAGAAACTCATACTTCTGGCCAGGGTCTGAAATGCTCAAGCAGCACGAGTCTCTCTCCTTTGCTCTCATCCTTCAGTGAGGAAAGTGACACTTCTTCTTTAGACACTCCACATTTTCATGTTTAGAAAGAGCCAGTATGTTCATGTAAATATTCTTGTATTGTACAGCTTGCTTAAGACTTGTTGGGCCACATGCTGAACAGTGGCTTAGCTCCAGTCAGCCACCTACTTCCACAAGTGTGGCTTTCTGTAGGCTGCTTTATGTTCGTCTTTTCTTTTTTTTCTAAATATCTGCAGAAAGATCCATTTTGAAGTTGGAGCAGAGTTCTTTAGATCCCTTGGGAGTTCCTTTGTCAGTTAAATGTTCATCAAGAAGCAAAGTAATTTGACTCATTTGCTAATTCAGTAATCAATAGGAGATACAAATTAGCAACATAATAGGAAATAGCTGCCTGCACTTCTGTAGCGATGCCTGATTAGCCCTTGCACGTCAATGGTATGTTTTTATAGGGTTACTTAACTTTCTAAACTTTCTCTGTCCAAGTATCTGCCAGTCAGACAACTGTTCAGGCTTTTCAGTTTTAAGCTTAACACTTCACACTGGCTTCTCAAATTGTTGCCTAAATACATTCGTTTCCTAAGTGCACAACAAATGCTTAGAGACTTCTTAGATACAGTCTCACTAGAGGCCAGTGTTAGCTGTAGCTAGTGCATCACCCTTCTATTCCAGTTCAACAACAGGAGATGCGTGGCTGCGGTACGGAGGAGGAAGACACAGCAGAGCCTATGTTGGGTGGCTACCACCCTCTACAAGTGTCAGCAAAGGCTGCAGCCCACTGCTGCTATTAGATCTTCCAGGCTGGGGCTGCTGGACATGCAGGGGTGCTGTCAGTGGCTCCTCTCCTGGTTTCTGCTGCTACTGCTGGATTGCTCACATGGGACGGCTTTGGTCATTCTCAGAAGTCATTTGCACCAAGGAGAGTTGGAAAGCAAATGGAGCTGGCCCTGCCCAGGTACCAAGTGTACCACCTTAGTGGTACATTTTCTTCTCCATCTCAGATTTATAGGCACAAAAGTAATGAAAACAGAAAGGAAAAAGGGGGGAAAAAAGAAGTTACTTAATAGTTTAGCAAGAATTTGTGGCTAGCTTAGACAGTTTTTATAATTACTCAACCTACCTTACCTCTGTGAAACACAGAACGTCTGCTGTTTGAAGTGTTTTAAATTATGCCTAAAGCGCTGGTCTATATGTGGATGTCTCTAACTGTATCATCATTAATAAATCTCCTTGCTGTGCATATTGCCACTCTACAGAATTCAGTAGGACGGGCAATGTCATGTTTCATGCCTACATATTGAGCCAGAAGGTGCAGCTCCGCAGGGTTTAATGGAGTTTACACCAGGAAAAAACAATTTGGCCCACTGACTTCACAGGGATTAAATCATAGCAGCATTTAGCAAAGCAGAACAGAACGCTCTTTCAGTAGAAAAGCACAATGAAGAGCATTTAAGGCTGTCCCATTTTAGAGCATAAACAATCTTTTAATTTGCAGCATACACATCTAGCAGGAAGCCAACAGGACAGTTTGTCAAATGCCAGCAAGAGCTCATTAAACCACCACTCTTGGGAAACACTCTGTATTGCAAAACATGCAGCAGGCAACAAGTGCTCCTATGGATCCAGCTTCTGAAGAGGCAAATGCTTTCTTTGAATTAACTCTACATTGCTACAGTCCCAGGTATTATCACAGGCCAGACCTAGCCTTTTCCCAGTGATTCACAAGAGTGCAGGACAAAGACACTTGTGTTAACGGCACACAAACGGCTGGAGCAGGAGCCAACCTACCACTGTTGTCCACAACCACTGTGAACACACACCTCACCTCTGAGCTTGCTTTGATGAACAGCCACTGCATGTCCTATCACATCTATGTGGCTTCCTGCTGAAGTAAATTGGGTAATGAGTAAAAACAAGAAAACCCAGCAGAGTCATCGATCTTCAGGCAGAGAAGCAGTCATGCTACTTTAAAAAGAGGCACTGCTTTTCTAGTGTGTTGCCTCACACCACGCAAAACCACCAGATATCTGGTAGTAGATCCACCAGGCAAGAAGGAACAATGCGTGCAGACCTGCACATCTAACAGGACTGTGGGTGAAGCAATATTCACCTCTTCTGAGCTCAGAAGAGTTTCCTGTGAAAGAGTAAAAATAAATTTCTTTGATTCCTCACATACGCAGTGCAATGAAGGCCATACCCTACAGCACGATGAAGAGAATTTAAATGTCGAAACAGCAGCTAGGCAAACAAACAGGACCTGATTTGGGAAGAACTAAAAGTAGAAGTTATTTTAGAAATGTTTTTCAGTTAAGTTTTAGTTTTACTTTTGTTTATGAAACGCTTTGAACATTACATTAAAAGATAGTTACAAAATGTTTTAAAAACTGTGGGCAAATAGCAACAAGCAGAGTGGTCCAAGCCAGTGCTCCAGGCACTGCCTCCAGCTGCTGGAGGCTACAGACCACCTTAGTTTCATGTCCTCCTGACTTAATCTCTTTTCTTAAGAGGGACACACAGGTCTTTCTGGTATTCAGGCTGGGCTGGGGCTGGAAGAGGATGCAGGGAGCGCTAACTGGAGAAGCGTGCGCAGGCGACATGCATACAGCCAGCTGGCTGCAGAGCCAACCTCTGTCTGCCCTTTCCTCCCTCAGCTCGGTGGTATCTGATGAAGCCGAATGGAGCAAAGTTCTCTGGAGAAGCTGTGAGCTGCAATTACGCTTTACAGAGGCGTCTAAGCCATCTAGTGAAGCGTATTTGAAACAGAAAGTACCTTGCAATTGAATCCAAACCAATTATTATTACGACCACATTTTTAAAAATTTAGTCATATCAAAATTAAACTTGTGGCCGACTGATGTGCTTCGCTTCTGTGAGTACTTACTAAGATTAAAATCAGAAGTTGGCTCATGTCTTGGGAAACAGAAGAGCCACTTCCCATGTGAGGGTTCAAACCACTGATCCTCCTCCTGAAGCAGTTACATTTTGCAAAAATATTTCAATGTTTAGCAGATTAGGAGCTGAAATGTCATTGCTCCTCTCCAGCACATATCCCAGCTACTTGTCAAACAGCACGAAGCCTAACTCCCTCTGACTCCAGCCATGCTGTATACAACATGAAATAGCTTCATCAGGAGCGACCCAAACTGGCATGTCCCAGACTACGCTGCTGCCCAGGGATCAGCGCAAGAGGTGGGAAAGCAGAGGGCAAAACCCATGCTCCAAAATGGCTAGAGAGGTGCTCTGCGGGAAGGTCAGCTGAAAGAGAGCTTGCTGCCTCTGACAGTAACTCTCCTTGCAACCAGCTCTGCCCCGGCACCTGCCTGCTCCCTGCTCCTCCTCCTCCTCCTGCTTACCTGGCTCCCGCCCTTGCCAGACCTCTGCACCCGCCGGTTCAACTCACCGAGTTTGCAGGGCGGGGGAAAAAGAAAGTTTTCTCCTCAATTAGCCTTCACCAAGGGCTCCAGCAAGCACCGCTGCCAGCACAGGGGTGGGATGAGTGCTATGGGGCGGGAAGGGAGGGCTGAGGCGGAGCAGGGGAGGAGGAGGAGGAGGAGCAAGCCTCCCCTTGTCAGCAGCACCCAAGCCTTCTTCACTGCTCCTGGGACCACACCTCTAGAAAGATGGGCCAGACAGAAAGGAACTTACCCCGCACAGAAGGTAAGTGCCCTACCCCAAAGATGAGGAGTACAATGGGAAGCGAAGGAACAGTATGTCCATCTTTTTCTTTTTGTTTTGTTTTCTTTTTTTAATGGTTTCTTTTCCATTTAGCTCTCTAACCCTCCCAGATGAAAGTGTTTCTT
Source organism: Calonectris borealis (assembly GCF_964195595.1). Classification (NCBI taxonomy): domain Eukaryota; kingdom Metazoa; phylum Chordata; class Aves; order Procellariiformes; family Procellariidae; genus Calonectris; species Calonectris borealis. The sequence continues at coordinate 70,559,386 of NC_134314.1, forward strand.
CATGGAAGCTTGTTAAAGCATATCCAAACTGCCATCCCCCACTTTTTTCTTTTTTTTTTTTTTTTTTTAAATCACAGAGATCTATTTACAAATCAGGGTTGATTTCAACAGTGTCAGCTAACCAGAAATGACAGCTTTTTTGGCAAAAACCCACTTACTGGGGAAAATAAAAAACTACCCAACTCTGACAGCAACTCACATACTGCAATGGGTTTTCACACCTACTAATGCTTCTACCTCCTGCCTCAGCACTCTATACATATACCATTAACCCACATGGGGATGCCCTAAATATACAGTTTTCAATTCTCGTGCCTTCTCTGTTGTTTATTCCTCAAATATCCATGCCATCTTAAAATGAGGCATTTTTTGCCTCCACAGTTTTAAGAATTACAGTCCAATTCCCTCATTTTTTAATTCTACACAAATATTTGTTGAATTTCCTTAGCACTGGACCTTGGAGCAAATTTAGTTGCTGTGTTATTTGGTTTTCCACATTTATGAGTGCATTTTTTAAAAGTATTTAATCTCATTTCTTTTCCAGGATAAGCTTATTACTAGCCAAGCGGCTAAGCAGCAAGCACATAGCATTGCCATGTGGGAGATCAAATGATATGACCACAGCAGGTCCAAAATTCAGCTACAAGGGTATAGAAACCTCTTGGAGAAAATGAATCACTCTTACAAAAAATTCGCTGGGAATGATTTTTAGGAGTGGCAGAGTTAGTGGCTTTGGAGAAAGTCAATCACTTCCCTTCTGTACAGTAAAGTCTGCCAAAGTTTGCCACGAGGTATAACTGGGTATCCTCAACATAGCAGAATATGTTGGAAAAGGCATTCATCAGAGTTATGCTAAGCAGTTACAAAACTGTAAACAAATGTGGACAAACTATTACCACCCAAGTTACACAAAGCCAGTGATTTAAAGTAAGTTCTGTTTTGCTTTCGCCTGGTAGTTGTCACCAAGCACCAGGCAGGGTATTACCGCGTGACTCAGTGCTGAAAATTTCTATTTTCCAAGCACTTTGTTAATTTTAGCTCATTAATTCTCATAGTACTCTAGAAAGATAAATAGAGTTAGTTGATTTTTAAAAACAGGGAGGCAACAGCAGAAACATTAAGGTTTTTAACTCCAGGTATGTACCTTGAGCCAAATTGTGCTTGATTTTTGAAAGAGGTCCCTCTCCGCTGGCACTAACTGACTTTCAAAGGTGCTGCCTTGGAAGAACAGGCTCAACATGGACAAACAAATGTCAGAAATTATTTTTGAAAACTGTGGTCTTAAGAGTGACTCACTCAACTCTACCAAAGGAGACAGAACAGTATTAAACACTGGATGTGAATTTAAGAGTCTCTGGCCTCCAAATCCCTGCTCGGATCATTAAATACCCCCTCTTCTTATCTAAAATCTTATTCAATTCCTGAGTGAGTAACAGGACACAGAACAGTTAAGCCCTTTATGATTATTTATTAATTCAAAGTAATGCCATTTTCTACTGTTTCCATTTGAACCCGATCAGGTGATCAGACACAAAGCGCTGAATTTAATAAACATGAAAGTCCTTCTCACGAAGCTTAATTTAGAACTATTTGTTCCCTTTCAGAATAAAATAAATCTTCCTTAGCTGCTTTTAAGCAGAAAAGCAAATATACTGTGTCCCTTTATCCACTAGTGCTTAGAGTATAATACATACTCCAGTAATTTCCTATTATAATGGAATATTTGCACAGGTTGCAAATTTATCCCGGAGGAATGAGGAATCTAGTGAATGGACACATACATTTATTACACTGAATACTCCAGGTAATGCTGGCCTATGATATCAAGCCAACAAGCTGAATGATAGCCCTGGTATAATTATGTAATTAATTAGCTCTATCATAATTTTTGTTTTATGACACTAACTTTTATGTGCCACTAGTCAATTTAATGGCATTTTAAATTGAAATAAGGCCCCTGAGAGAGATGCTACTTACTGTATCACAAATCTTTTATTCAGATTTCTTTTAATTTCAAAAGATGACCTAATAAAATTGCTTTATAATTAAATCCATTCTAACAACTTCTCCTATGTGATTCTTTTTCTTCTCCCATTTTTAATTATGTAAAAAATTACAATCAGAAAACACTTGCCACCGTAATTATATACAAAAATCAGTGATCCCTTTTTGTACCTCTTGCTGCTCTCCTCCCATAACAGTGCACCCTGGCTAGCTTTCCTGCAGAATTTTACTAGCATCCCCCAGAGGTGCAGCGAGGAAACTGCACCTTTTACAACTCAAGAAACTAGATAAATTTGCTTCGATCTTGTTTGAAAAATAGTCAAGGCGTGGGAAGGAAGGGGAGCAAATCCCCACGTACTTTCTATTTCAGACAGGCATTTACAAGTATTCTGGTATCGCAAGATGTATTTCTCACGTGAAGTAAGATCAGCTAAAGGAAGGGAAGGGTGACCTCAGCTCTCCTCCGCCCAGTGTGGCAGTGCCCCTCTACGTGCCACCTCCTATTTCCAGCTGAAAAGGCAGCCCAGCAGTGAGCATTGGCACCCTCCTTGGGGCTGGGGGGCCGTGGTGTCATCCAGGAGCAGTCCTTACCACGTAGGCTTTTGGCACCTTCCCTGCCTGGTGCTCCTCATATGCAAACCCCTCAGGATCTCACCCTGACACACGACTGTTAGGATGTGTCCTCCATTCGATGCTTAATACAGTGGTATTACATTGAGTAAGAAATGTGAGCAGGTAGTAGCAAAACAATCCCTATGAAAGCTGTTTTCATAGGCTTTCTTCTACGCAGTGAGCAGCTGTATCCAACGGGAACACGATAATATCATTGGGTGGGAGCAGGGCTAACTGACTCCTTTCTGAGGTGATGATGATTATTGCATTTAAGGTACCCTTAACGTATGTGGTACTTTACCATAGGTAAAGCATGGTAAAACGCAGAACAATACTTCTGCCTCTGAAAGCCATCACATCATTTCAACCACCGATGCCTGGGATATGGATGTATTGGAGGTACCCGAGATGACACAGAACAGTTAAGAGAGCGCTTGATAATACTGGATGGTGTGGCCAAACAGATTAAAAGAATATCATTTCCCTGCAGAAATGACCACATTCTGTTCCATTTCTACTTTCCAGAAAATAATAAAATACAGACAGATATGGAGCATAAACGGAACTTAAACAATTTGTACTTGAATTTCTCACTGAGGCAAGCACAGAATTTTAAACATAACTGAGTTTTAAAAAACAGCGATATTGGAAGTGAGGTGAAAGTAATGGAATTATTATCAACCTCTTACCATTTGCTGTGTTCTTTTTGAAGTTATTTAGAAACTCTTCCAGGAGCTGTGACTGGTTTGGAGGGGGCAACAAACTCTTTGGTTCCCTGGAAATGTCGCCATCTGACCAGGACGCACATAAGGGTTGCTGGGTCCCGTAATGGTTCATTCTCAGAGTGAGCATTACGCTTCTCTCCGAAAACAGTAACTCCATCTGCCTGAGGTCAAGATCAGACACAGCCTCTCCATTTATGCTAAGGATTTCATTGCCTACTCGGAGTCCTGGGAGCATGTGAAAGGAAAGAAAAAGGAAAAAAAAAGGAAAAAAAAAAAAGAGGGAATATAAAACGTAAAGGCTCACAAACCAAACCTTATACCGATTCACCTTTTATTTTTGTGGTTTTAATTCTAATAGCCTAATCCTACCACAGGTCCATTAGAATCAATGGGAGCTTTATTTGTGCTAGGATTATACAGATCGACCTCATGCTTACTTTGATAGGTGTTACACATAGTACAGCAATTGAGTTGTTTCTTTCTAAAGATGCTACAGAATTTGGTGGGTGGGAGGGCAGCACAACTTTCAAGAAGATTAGAACAGAGGCACCTCTCACAACTCGGATACCACCAGTGTACAGCACCATAACACATATTTCATCATCTGGGAAGAACAAGGCACTAGTCACACAGATCAAATCATTCATGCAAAACTGGAACAACAGCGTATGGAGTCTTTATCAGCTTTTGTATAAATCTAAGCAGTGGCAACCGCTGCCTTTCAAGGTCAGCAACAACCAAGTGGTCATCACCCTCAGGTAGCAAATGAAACTCTCTGTCTCCATTTTTCTGGGTTTGTCTCTCCGTTTTTCAGATAGCAGAACTCCTGTGATCCTGCTGTGCCGATGAAGAGAAGCACGGCTTCTGAGCAGCACAGTAGAGAAGGCGCTCAGAGAAACGTATGCAGAAAACTATTTTGGGGAGAGACGCTACTTTCACTGCCAACAGAAGTGGAAGCAATGGGTCTTGGAGACTGACCAAGCCCATGAGGTTCCCTAGCGTGAGATGAACTCTTTCTCCAGTCTGTTCCTCTGTGCAAAAGCACTTGTCGGATGGCTGAACGCAGACTTTGTCTCCAAGAGTTAACAAGAATTCCCCCCACTATATTGAAAGGATAATTCAGTTACCCTGTGTACATTATCTTTCCTAATCTCACATACTTTCCATGGTCTTCAGGAAAGAAAACTATGAATAGTAAAAGCCAAAAACCATTTCAGACAGCAGTACTAAAACTCCTTCATGTTTTGGGACTTTAAAAAGATAATGAAGTACAGTATTAAACATAAATACGATACAATACCTTCCTTGTATGCCAGTCCATCAGGGAGAACATCACTTACAAATATACGGGTGAGATGCTGATTTTCATCAACTTGTGCTGTGACAGCAAAGCCTGAAGTAAAAGAGGTTTAAATCAAATAAACTTTCTCGGAAACATTTCCCTTTTATTTTGTGTATTTAGTACACTCTACACAACCAGAGGGAGGATTCTTCTCATGAGAACACACCCACAGAGCATAGAGAAATTATCACATTGTTTCTCAGTCATTGTAAGGCCTGTTAACGTTAATAGGACTTTTCAGCTTCCAGAAATGTCATGCTGTGCTGTAAAAAAACCAAATTACATTTCAAAAATATATTTTCTACCTCAGCCCCATATGACATTTCAATAACACAGCTCATCATTATGGTAAGAGTTCTGCAGAGTTAAGAGGTGTCTTAAACAGATCCAAAACCTGGAAATCCAAACTATAAAGCAGCAAATCCATATAGACCAGTGAGTGAGACAGTCCAGAAAGGAATAATTTATACCAACAGACTTGCAGCTAAAGAACAGCACAGAGCTGCTTTACACAGGTATCTTTGCAAGGTATATAATTATTCCTAGTCATAACCGCCTCCCACGGATAAAAAGCCTGTCAGAATTGTATCAAAGGACGCTCTGTTGATACTGTGCCGACAGAGGATCCCACTACCAAAAAAGAAAAGGGCAGACCTTGACCATGGCCTGACTGAGACCGATTGTATTAATCCTGGCAAAGGACATTTGTCTTCTGACAATTGCACACTTGAATTATTTGGCCAGAGCAGCAGAATTAGAAAGTGGACCCTTCCCAAACATAAGAAATGTGCTTGCCAGTGTAAAACAACCAGTTTGGGTCTTTGCTATAATGCCTCGAGTCCTTTGCAGACTAAGACTTGGAGCTACCAAGGATGGCTCTACGTGCTCTCAGAGACAGAAAAATCCTGAAGAGAGAAAGTAAGCAATGAGAAAAATAAAAAGAAAAATTCCTCAGAGCTTACCAAAATCACTTATGTTTTCAGTCTTTGTAAGGTGAATGTGATAAACATTTAATGGACAAATTTCTATTTCATCATACACCTGTTGGAAAAAAACAATAACAGAAGCCATCAAATTATGAAACTGCAAGCATCAAAACCCAAAGGTACAGCATGAGAAATATGCACAATATTCTTTGCATCAATAAAGAGCCAAAACTTGCTGTCTTTACACAGAGAACTGTGTTACTGTGCAAGCGTCACCGGTATCAGCGGGACTAAATGCGGAGTAAGCTAAAGATAGAAAACCCAACCTGGCGTAGGGACTGACATTTTGCTTTTGTACCAAAAGCCCCACTTAAATCTTCAAACGGTTCTTGAAGAAAGTGTTTGCAGTGACGAGCCACCCAAATATCTGCATAGGCTTGGACTGTGTAAACGAGGATGGCAGAATGCAATCCAGAAACAGCTTTAAAACCTTATTTTAGATCTAAAACACACATATTCGTAGGTGATAATTCAACTGTAGCTACAGACATCACGGAGCTTTATCTAAAAGGAGTCACACTTTCCTGGTCTACTATGTATTCGTATGGTTCAGGAGCACAATACTCAGTATTTTCGTCAACCAGTCTTCTGAGTTGTAGGCCATAGTGTCTTGGCTCCAGCTGTTTCATCTAAGGAATAAAAAGAATGGGGTTTGGAATTTGTTATTTATTTCCAGAATCCCAGAAGACAAAGAAGTGACACACACACACACAAAGCTCTTTAGAAATCATGCAAAAGCAATCCTCAACAAGCCATTTTCTAACTATTTTTGTGGTATAAATAAAACTAGCTGCATTGCTTAGAAGATAAGGTTCAAGTGCAATTTCCATTTTCCCTTATGATCCTCCCAAATCCTTTCATAAACACTATGTTTTGGCTATTAGATTAACTGAGTCCTGCTATATGTTTCCAAAGATATCACAACTGTTTCCCGTCCTTTTGAACTTACGCTCACAACTATCTTTTCCTGTGACTACTTTTAATGACTCAGTTCTGCTCAGCAACTTTTTCTTCTGATGCAGAAAATGTATATGCATGTATGAGCTGTTAGGAGAGGGGATGGGAAGCAGGTTCCCTCAGGGTTTGCCTTTATTGGATTTTATTTTTATTGCTGGGTTTCATCGATGATCAGAGAGTTTCACCTTTTTTTTTTTCACCACATGAGGTCAAAGCAAAAATCCTGTCTCAACAGGAAGTCGAAGGGAAATAGGAATATTCCCATAGGATATTAGCCTGAAAGCATCGAGCCCCTGATGGGAGTCTTTCTGAAAATCAGGATGCTGGTGAGACCACTGCACAAAACATTTCATTTTAGCATATTAGTAGAGCAACATTTCTAAAAGAGGAGGAATGACTACATCCCTGAGGGTTATTTAACCTCTTTAACGCATCTCTGCAGCTTACAAAATCTAAATCTACCGAGTAACTAAAAATTACCTTAACATTTTACTAGGTGTAACAGTTTATGAGTTGCATGTGTTCTGTATCGTGAACAATTGTATTCAAATGCACATTTTTTTTTTATAAGTGCTATCCAAAAGCCTCAGGTAGAAAACAGAAATGAGAACAGTATAAACCCCATAAAGCATGAATGAAGGGAAAAAAACAACCCCTTTGAACTTTATCCTTATATACATAACATTCAAACATGTTCTGTTAAGAAGAAAGATTCCTTACACTCACCAGAGCAGAATGAAAATGTAAGAAGGAAAAGAACCAGGATAGATGAGCAGAAAGTATTCAGCATTAGAGAATGCTTATGAAAAGCTTTACACACAGAATAGAAGAAAAAATAAAACAGAAAAACGTTTTAAGAAAAAAATCAAATAATTTAAAACTAACTTTTCATGCGATACAGACAATGAAAATTAAAAGTCAGCTTTACAGTTACAAATATTTCGGAATGATGGAGTAAGAGATGTAAGGAATTTAATTTTCAACTTAATTTTACGTTTATAAATTTTATTTCCTCTTTCAGGGTTCTTGCATGTCACTGTAACGACTTCCAAATGTTTCAGCTCTACCGTGCCATCTGGTGGTCAAAAAATGTCTCAGACAATCCCTTTAGCCTGACTAGATGCAGTGAATTTTTAAAAAGTAAAGCCAGGCATTAAACTGTAGGATTCATTCTCCACCAGCAAAAGCAACGAGAAGATAATTTCTTCTCAGTGATGTCATGGAAACGCATTGTGACTTGGTTACATCAGTGCGCTTATTTTGATTTTAAAACTATAGTTCACCCTGGATTTTTAAAAACTTGTATAATTTAATATTTTTTTTTTTTGTTTACAACATTACCAGGTGCAAAGAGCCATTAAATTGGGTCCATTAGAAGCCTCAAAATTCATTAACTTCAACGCAGTTGAATGAGCTCACCTGAAAGTTCACACTAACCTATACCAAAAGCTACAGCTGGATTTTGTATAGAGCAGGACTTCTTTTTTTCCTGTTTTTCCCCTTTACTTGTGAAATAAATAAATTATATTTACCAGTTGTCAGAAAACAGAACTTGGAAGTAAAAAGTTAGTTTTTCCAAAAAACTTGTTTGCATAATTTAAGTGACTTGAATCATGAAGTTAGAGCTAAATTCAAGCACTGACGCATGTGCAAACAAAGGTGCTAGGTAAGTCGTGATGTTCTAGAGGTGTTGTCTATAGACTAGACTTTTGTCTATAGTTAAAATTGGTATTTCTACTTTACCTTCAACTTGTGACTCAGTTTTCTGTCCCAAGATCTATAGCAATCCCTCTCAAATTGCTGGCACTGACTTTCAGAAGGGAATGCGCTCTTTGAAATTCACAAGTAGAGCTGGTATTTAATTAAAAGCTTAAAAGGGTCCTTTAAGAAGCAAACATATAGGATAGCCTTTGTCACAGCAGTCTTAAATGTCTTAATCTCCCAGCATTAACTCAACCAGTCCCTATTACTCCTCTGTGATTAATTTGCACAGGACAACTGGGTTCGCTGCAATGACAACGTAGAGTGGTCAAGTGCTGAGATTTCTCAGGGGCTGACTACCTGGCAAACCATCACCCCTCTTTTAAGTATTCATTCTGCACTGTCTCGAGCAATGCTTATTGAAAACCTTTCCACAGCCCTGCTACCTGGGCTATAATACATAAGTAACACAACTAAAGGAAACAGAGCAATGTGCCTTAACACAGTGACAGGGAGATGTTGGTATTACGCACTCGCTATTCAGACATCCTCTGATATATTACATTCCTTCTCAAGTCCACAGCTATTAACAAGAAATGAGAACTGAGTACCTTGCATGCCAAAGACAAAACATCTTCCACCTTGTGCTCTGGCTTGAGGGTCAGTGCCACTCCTTGGCCGTCACAGAAGTGAACATACGTTTGTGTTTCCCAAGCACTCTCCTTCTGGATGCTCTCTGGCACTGAGCAATAGACATTCAAAAAGTCATCGACTTGCTGCTGGAAACAAGGGAGAAACGTACAACATATGTGGATGTTGCAAAAAACCCACAAAAGTACAATTACACTGACAGTTTGCAGTGGATATATATTTAGACGCGGTACTGTGTATTTCCCCATGGCAAGACAGGGACAAAGTTCTGTTACCTGCTCTCATTCACTATCAAAGACTTGATTTTCTTGAGAACGGATTGCACTTCCCCTGCATTCCCATTACGGGCTTTTATGCCTTTATCTGATATTAATTGTTGATTTAACTCAAAGTGAAAATATGCAGCTGCCTGATATTGTACCGCAGTGCGAATAAATTCTTAAGAAGAACCGACTACCTCAATTTAACCTAATTAACAAATGCAAAAAATCCAGAATTACTGTAATTTTGACAGAAAATGATAATATAGTAAACTTCCAGCAGAGAGCACTGTGGAGCAAGGCTTGCCATAACATAATAAAGGACTAAAGCAGGAATAAAGTGTTCCTATTCTATTTACAGTTTAAGAACATACTGTTTCATAGGTAGCACAGGGTATTTGCCTGTTTACCATTTTACTCCACATTCACCCTCGTTCCAAAGCCACTCTGCTTGATCAGATAACAACATCCACCCTGAATAAATTCTCTGTCGTTTTTTCACTCTTCTTTTTCACACTTTCTCCCGTACTGCACTTCAGGCTACACGTTTCAAAGGAAGTCACACAAGGAGAAGAAAAACACTGAGAGCTGTTCAGAATTTGGAGTTTCACCTATATAATTGGGTCTCCCTATTCAGCACTTCACTTAAATACCCACATCAAAGCGTTTAAGTTTACGCAGATAGGGTCCGTCAACGGAAAGGCACAATAAAGTGGCAGAACTGCTATCCAAGACATATCTTAAGATACCCTGAGCTGTTCTCAGGAGTCCCTACTTCCCTAATGCTTTTTCTTTGTATTTTTGGTTGGTTGGTTGGTTGGTTGGGTTGGGTTGGGGGGTTTTGTTGCCTACATAAAAGCCCCTTGATTATGCAATTCTTCCTCCTGGCTCTGCAAGGACAGAAGCCCAGGGGTGCGCTGCAATTAAAAGCTGCAGTAAAATCACTGCACAGGGACTGCTTCCCTTGCTGCAGGCAGCAAAGTTATTGACAACGATCTACCAGTAGCAACAGAGAGACCAATATTATTTTGCCTTTCCAAATAACAACCCTGGCTGTGAAAATGATGTAGTAAGCAATCCTATTCAGGTAATTACCAAACAATGCAGAAATTCAGGTTGCAGCTGACCCAGAGTATAGCACAGTACTAATTTGATGCCAGAGTAACACCGGTTTTGGCGGAATAATATTAATGAACTAATGGCGTTCACGAATCTTCTATCTCTTGCTCAACTGTCCCTTTTAACTAGTTGAAAATGAAATTTCAATTAACATGGGTCCATGGAAATCCAGCAACTCTTATACATAATAGGAATCCTGTCATGCTACTGCAATTAATGGAGCGATGAAATCTACACCAGGTGAAGTTTCACCTCGGTGGCTGTGGTTCCAGACTGCTCATAACACTGGTGGTGTTGAAGAAGATAATTCCCATAGAAGCGTGGTTCTCTCAGAAAGCACTAAATCAAGTGCCTGGGAATAAACGCTGACCTCCTTCCACAGTGTAAATAACAGAAAGGAGAAAGGGCAAGGCAGGCAGGCTGCGAGAATTGAGCAGGAATGAGTCAGACTGAATTCTCCAGCTGCTTCCTCCAGGGAAAGCCAAAGCTACATTGCCTCAGGTAGGGAGATGCTCCCAGCAGCTCAGAGATTTGTAACTACCATAATGGTTTATTGCACTGCAACAGAAGTTCTTCAAATCTGTCCAAGAGAAAAAAGTCTCACTATTGCCGCAGATAAAAACAAAACCAACCCAAAACAGAGGATGAAGGTGATGAGGAATAGGTTTAAGGCCACCTTCTTCCAGAAGCTTTTAAGACAGGACAGAAAGTTCTGCAGCCAGTGTAAGATGCTTTCCTTTCCTTGCCACGTACGCTGGTGCTCAAGGCTCAAGCATACGCCTTGAGATAAACTCGCCTCTGTTATTAAACACGACTACGTTCCTTAACTGCAGTCAAGGTACTGTTGCTTCATCCACATTTTCCATCTCAGAAAATCTGACATGAAAAGAGATATTTTTTTTTTCCTGTTAAGCCTGCAGTGACTAATTCTACAATAGTTCATTCATTCATTGCCACATAAAGTTATTACAACCCATCCAATTTTCCAGAAATAGGCGCCAGGATTTGCAGACTGTCACACGTTGTGCCACAGGGCTGCTGCAGGACCAACAGGTTACTTCATAATTTCCCCCCGCTATTTGCCTCTGTTTTTATCATTCTTTTCAGGGAAAATACAGCCTCCCTGGCAGACTTCACTATTCGTCATTTGCTGCACTCCTCAGGTAGCATTTTATAAAAGTTTTCATGCTGGTTTTGTTTTTCATCTGAAATCAGCCAATGAAACTGGGCTGATGCCAAAGTAACGGTTTTCAGAGTTATGATGAATCATTTCTGAGTTGTCGTATGATTCATCAAAATGTCAGGATCTTAAAAATGCCCACGCTATATTTAATTCCCATTAAAAAAAAGGTTTTAGAAATAAGGTTGAGATAATAATAACAATAATGTTTTTCTAGAAATAAGGTTGAGCTCTGTTTCAGCATCTAAATTGGGGTGGTTTTTTTCAGTCTTGAAACACAGCCTGCTAAACTCTGTAAAAGCTTGGCCCAAAATCTGCAGCGACATTGCCCCCACACCACTCCCCTCTACCCAGGGAGCGGGGCTGCAAGCCCCTGCCCAAATTTGGAGCAGGCTGCTTTTATCCAGCAGCTACGGAGAACACATAAACCTTGTTGTGAGAGCTGGATCAAGAAGCCAGACCTTGTCCCTTCCCTGACATGGTACCAAAGGGTGAGGACTTCATTCTGCCTGCTCCCTGGCACCTTCAGAACCTTTCTCTGTCTCCTAGAAGGGTTCCGGAAGAGCAAAGGCACTTACTACGCCAGAGGACAGGAGACCCACAGCAGACCCCATTGCACAAGGCAGCACCTTCGACCTCCCAACCCCAAGGGGGTCGGCGCTAAACCGAGGGACTGGCGTCACAGCCCTTCGGGAGAAACCTTCAGGCGTGCACCCAAGAGATTTTGCCTCTTCTCAGGTTTAGGAGGGACCAAACCTTTTCATGTTTTAACAGGATCGGACAGGAACGAATTGTGTTTGCTGTCTCTGAGGTGGGAAATGGATGGCATCTCACACCACACCCAATGGTACATTCTGGAGGAATGTGCAAGTGTTCTCTACAGGAGATCATTTCACCCAGAAATCCCTCATAATTATAATTTATTTTGAAAAGAGAGGCGTGATTTAGTTCAAATACTTTCACACCCCAGGACATAACAAGTAAGTGGTCAAGTAACCAAGGGAATTCAGGTGTTTCAATATACTTCTTCAAAGAACAGACAAAATATGAAGATACCTTCAGGAGGCAAAACAGCATTATAGGATTAGCTGCCGTCAGTGGGGGATGCCTCTCTCAGTGGTATAACTTCTGCATAATTATATATTTCTTTCTTACCTAGCCATTAAATGAACGCACTTGATGAGAAAATAAACCACATAGCACATAACGATACAAAAAACCAACATGAAAACCTATGAGAAATTATGAACTTTGTCCAAAACTTCCTCACGAGATTCATTACAGCTTTTCATTATAGTTAATCATTTTCAAGAGCAATATTTCATTTTAAATGCAGATTTTGACTTTTTGTCTAATACCTGGTACACAAACTCAGCTGAACAGTACTGTAGTATGATTTTTAAAGTCCTCTTTCAAGTTTTAAACTGCATCGGGGGAATATCTAGTTCAGGGAACAAAGGAAGAAAAGGGACAGGGGGTAGATGGGAAGACAAATACTCCTTTGAGTCTGGCACATGTTGGCATTAAAGAAATCTAGCTGTACCGTACAGAAAACAAAGTCCAGAAACCCTGTGCCTAAGACTTAATTTGAATTTTTTATTTGGAGCCTGCTCAAGCCTACCGAGGGAAAAGGCTGAAAAGCCCCAGAGTACACAGACAAAACTCAGTGGTCCTACATGTATGTGATTATGGATTTTGGAGCATCCTGCTTTGCTTCCAGACCGGGGGACAGTGACGTTATCGCAGGGAGGCTGTGGGAGCTGAGAGGCACCATGACTCACGCCAGGCAGGGGCGAGCAGCAGCTCTCCTCCTCCTGGGCATCAGAGAAAATCAGCTGCAGCTATTTACTGAGTAACTCAGTTCAGGGGATGCCGCTTCCTCTTCCTTTACTTGGGCAATCTCCAGCTATATATTAACTCACACTTCTCTGCTGGTAAGGTCCACAGACTTTAATTAGACTTTATTTCCCTTTATACTCAAAATATACAGGTTTTGTTGAAGTAGGCAAAGGGGAAAAATACACCTTGGGTTTTGCCATACTGTGAAGCATGCTTTCAAATAAGCTCGGTTCCAAATCTCTCTCAGACAGTGTACATACACTGTAAGGATTAGTGTTGTGAAGAAGCTTCTAGGAATTTTTTTTTAATCATTATTATTTTTTTAAAAAAGGCTACCGTGCATGTACAGAAACTTACGTTAAAGTGGTTTCATTAGCAGAATTATAATAGAATCATAGAATAGTTTGGGTTGGAAGGGACCTTTAAAGACCATCTAGTCCAACCCCCCTGCCATGGGCAGGGACATCTTCAACTAGACCAGGTTGCTCAGAGCCCCATCCAACCTGACCTTGAATGTTTCCAGGGATGGGGCATCTACCACCCCTCTGGGCAACCTGAGTCTAAAGCTACCCTCTTCTAGTTTAAAACCATTCCCTCTTGTCCTGTCGCAACAGGCCCTGCTAAAAAGTCTGCCACCATCTTTCTTGTAAGCCCCCTTTAAGTACTGAAAGGCTGCAATAAGGTCTCCCCGAAGCCTTCTCTTCTCCAGGCTGAATAACCGCAGATATAGTCCTGCCATCTAACACTAACTGCATTTTATGAACCTCTGTGGCGTTTCTGAACCAGCCTCATCATACACTTAGTGAAATGTATCCAGGAATTTAAAAACAAGATGGTGCAGAATGAGGACAGGCATGTCTTACCTCAGCAGAGTTGGCTGAATTCTGGACACCAGCAAATCCATGTCCTCCAGCTGAATCAAAAATCTATTAAAAATATTACAGATAAATAAATAGGTTAAACAAATAAAACCCGTTATTTCTTACCTGTGTTAGGTAAATTCTTTGAAAAGATAAAACCAAAAACTAAATGAATAAATATATATCAACTTGGTAACCCCAGAGATCTTTTGGGACATTTTATCGCTTTATTCTGATTAGAAGTATTAAAGAAATACAAATCTCCCTCTATAAAGAAAATTTAAGCAAGTTTTCTCTTTCAGCCTACATGCACACTCACATTCAAATATGTATAAAAGCATTCACGTCCTTGTTTTTCCTATCTACTGTTTAGCAATAAGATTAAGGTCAGTTACCTTCAAATCATGCACTACGCTTGAAGTTATAGTTTCACCCTTCGGGAATCTGTTAGGTACAGCTACAAGTCTCATAATGATTTAAAGGAACTATTTTAAATCATTGTTGCTGTTTCCTAAAACTTCTTACCCTATAGTTTTTCATCTCTTCTAACCTAGCAGTTAGCTTGACACTATCAATGGAAACTTTTAGCTTAGCTTTAAAGGCATACTTGACCCAAAACCTGCACTATTAAGTAATGAAAATAGCTGACTACTGTGTCTGCTCTGGAAGTTATGAAAGCAGAAACTGAGACTTACGTTTCCCATCTGTTTTGAAAGCTTACTACTAGTATCTCACAAAGGTGTCAGGCTTGTTAAAGAAATTTTTAAAAATCCAACAAATGGCTCTGGATACAGTCAGATATTTTGGTGATAAAGGTTATATAAACACACGGATAGATCTATACAGTTTATACACAATGTTGAGATTTGCAGGTAATAATATTACCCTCCCGAAGCGCAAATATAAACAGCATTTTTTTAACTCCTTCTGCAGTCAACAAATCAGGACAATATCAAACTTATATCTGAGCTTTTTTTGTTTAGGTTTTTCTTTTCTATTTTCATTTTTTTTTGTACTAGCAAAAGCCTTTCGGATAATCCAAGACAACAACAAACTCTCTCTTAAAATTTCGTAAGAAATTCAGTTTCTGCCAATGCAAATAAAGGGCACCGCTTCTGAACTTCCTCTTCCTTGTCTCACCCACAGATGTAATGAAAGTATTTTATTGTTTATGATTTCTCAAAACAGTTTATCATTTAGGCACAAGAAAGCAGATAAGCATTTAAGAAACTGAGGATAATGTGAACCTAGACATCCCCCATCTGCTACAGTGCAGTTTTATTAACTGATTTGTAAAAGACTGAGACACTTCATTAATGTTTACGAAAGCTTCCCAACATAGAAACTCTGAACTTTTTTTTTATTAATATCATAAAATTAAACTTAAGATAAAATTAAAAACTTCTCTGACACAATGACGTTCAGGAATATACCATCTAATTTTGAAGCTAGGGTACAGCAGATTAAAACATACCAGCTCCAGTCAAATGAACTTTAATTAAATGCAAGAAAGCAAGACATTTTTAACCTATTGTTTGTCACAGACATCGCAGCACAAGGAGCAGAGAAGCGAGCTCCACTTCTCTGCTTAACCCAGTTTCCCAGCGGGCTGAAGGAGACGACAAGAAAGGCAGCCTCAGGCCTGCTCTGATTTTGATACACAATTATGTGTATACCCACAAGTCTGAGCAAGGACGTGGCTCCCTTTTCAGCCACCTTCTGGGTCCATGGGTCAGTTTTCAAGCCATGCCCTTAAAAATTCCTCACTTTTATGGGTATGAGTCATAGCCTGGTGTTACTCATATGCAACACTCAGCATTTACATTTCCCTAATTTTATTGTAGGATCTTTAATTAAAAAAAAAAAAAAATCAAGAACCTCAACTTGTGGATGAAAATGAACATTTTTTTGGGCCAGCTGGTTGTGAAGTTTGAAATAAGGAGGGTGAGGACACGCCAGGGGCACCTCCACGACTGCGCCAGGGCTCCCTCCTCCGCGCTCAGAAAAGTGCTGAGAGGACTGCAGGAACCTCCTCTCCTTGCCACAGAAATAAGATTCCTCATCCCCGAGCTCTGCAGAATCCCCTTCACGGGCTATAAAGCATACGTGAGGACGTATTACCCACTTAAGACAGTGTGAGGCATCAGCTCCACTGGGAACGGAGCTAAGGGGCATAACATCCCTTCCCTCAGGGCTCTTATTAATAAAGAAATAGAGGTGCAGGACTCACGGACGGGCCTCACCTGCTCAGGAACACAGGGGAAATTATGTAAAAAGGACGACCTGGAGAAAATTTCTCCTTCAGTTTCCTCTTTCGTAAGACAGACTTGAGTTTTATTCTTATTCAACTTCACCATGTAAACTCATCTCGATCGATATGCTAAAATGCGTAACAGTCACCCAAAGAAGCTTAATGTCAGTGTAACACATAGATAAATATTTACCCATTAAAAATACAAACCACTAGACCAGAAAATCCTGACGTGTATTTTGCAACATTAAATCTGTTGCATCAGCTCTGGGACTATTGCAGTATGCGTATAGATAGGCTTGTTTAAATATTCCACAAGCAGATTACCAGACATGCAATAACAGCCGATTTTCAAGTGCTGATCATAGATTTTTGACTAATAAAATCAAAATACAGGGGCCACGGAACAGCAGGAGCGAAGTCACCTAATGAACAATGCACAAAATACTGCTTTGCAGAAGAAACAGCAGACATGACAAAGGCTAGTGAAAATAGTAATGTTCTGAGAGTGGGTGCACCTTTACGCCTTCTGCCTCACTGTCAAGGAAGTGTCTCTGCTGTTTTTTACCTTTTTGTCAGGGAGAAGGCAGCAACTTTTGTTTCACATTTAATTGTGTTTTTATTGAGAAAATACAGACTCCCGAAGTGTGGGGTTTACACTAAACGCGTGCATGGGCCATTAGTTTCACAAAGAGGAAATGACCCTGTGAGATGCTGTAGCTCTATGAGCAGTAACGCAGCCCTTCAGCAGGGACAGGCACGAGCACAGCCCCTCTCCCCGGGGCCAGCCTGCCCCAGCACATCAAACCTGCGCCAAGCCTTCACTGGTACGGCTTTACTAGTCAGCTGTCTGCAGCTGCAGCTGGCCTCCTGCGTGACAGCAGTCTTCTCCTGTTTGCTAAAATGTACTTCCAAGCAGGGCGTGTTGCTTTGAGAGGCCATGCCAAAGACGGCTGTCTTTGCAGCAGTCTCTCCTCTTTTTCCCTTGAAGACTCACCTGTGTTACTCTACATCAAATTGCAATAGTACTTCAGAGCCCCAGTCATAAGCCAGCACAACACTGTGTTAAGGACCGTGCGTACAGGCTATCTCCAAAGAAACCCTACTTCCAAACAGTTTGCAATGTGCCAGAAGTCAAGTTTTGTTACAAATTCAAACCTGATGGTCTCATGCTGCTGATAATAAACTAACCCACTGGGTCAAAACCTCTCATTCACCAATCTTATTTATCACAAAGAAACCCAAAATTAGATATATACTCTTCACAAGTGATGCTCCCATTCTAAGTCTGCGTGTCTACTGAAACTGCGAATGCAAATTTGATGGACAGACGTCTCCTACCCCATGCACCAACAGCACCTCGCAGGATAAGCCCCAGCAGAAACAAGCCCTTCTATGCTCTCCCCAGCAAATAAGATCTACCTGAGTTATGGAAGGTCGCTTTTCTTTTCCTTTTCTTGCCAATGTGTCCAGTCCTTTTAGTGAAGAAAATAAACCCTTCTTATTTCGGACTCTTTGTGACAGAGATAGGGTACGTTTCCTGAGAGCAGCTTCATCCCTGGAGCAGATCTATTTAAACACAGAGACAGGCCTTCCTATATCACTTTCTTACGAGCAAAATACTGGCAGTTATTTCAACTTGAGGCATCAAATGAGAGTTACTTCAGTTCATCTCAACGTAATATACCAAGGTGCAAGGACAGTGTTTTAAACTTCCAGCGGTGATGTTTGTTTTGGTATTCCAGTGGTGTGATAGTCCAACTTTTTTGTCATGGGGCAAAATTAGAAGGTCACAGGAAGGGAGGAACTGAGAAAATATTGCTCTGTACAACAAAAGAAGTTAATGAAAAGACTCCAAAGAAGAATGATAACCGATCATTCAGACATGAAACTGCTAGAGGAAGACAGACTCTCAAAATTGCCAAACATAGTAGATAAACGTGCTATGAGTTATTAACAAGCAACGACATAAACCACACAGATAAAAACAGTGGCAGAGAGAAACACATTCCCTGACGGGACTTTCAGGACTACTATTCAGACTGACTTCTCATGCAGCAGGTGTGGTCCACCTCTCTCTGCCAAGACCAGCCTCACAGCCCTGCCAAGGTTAAAGAGCAGAGGCGAACCTGCTACTGCCATACTTCACTTAAAGCCGACAGGGTGACAACAGCTTGCAGCAGCTGAGGATGTCCCTCATTCTTCTTTGCAAACACAGGCCAGAGTTCTTAAAAAGTGACTTGTAATTTTGGATTCTCTCTAGTTTTAGCCTATTCTGAAAATACTTCCTATTCAGGAGGGTATCAAACTGTTTCTGAAAAAGAGAGCCATCTGAGACCTCCGAAAAAGATCAGTTCAGCCCAGAGGGACCTGAATCACTTTTGGAAATTCCAGTGTTAGGCTCTTTTTGTTCCGAGTGACTTAGCTCCTATAGACTTTAAACTCTGAACTCAGTGGAGGTGAAATCGCAGTGAAAAAATATCAACACAATGACTCATCTACATCTGAAGAATATTTCGATTTGTTTCTTTTTTAGATATAGGTCAGAAGTACCCAATTCTGGCATCCTTAGGGGCCAAAAAAAAGTCATGGCCATATCCTCACGGTTTCAAACTCTGTGTCTGTGGAAGAAATTTTTTTTTGCAGTCAAAGAACAGGCAGAAAGGGTGAGAAGGGAACAGGGCTGTCTGAGCCAATGCATGTGGGTGCAGCCATGTATTATCCCAGCACAATTCCACATCTAAGTACAATATTAATGATGGCTTTGTGTAACGCACCCATGAAAAGTGCATTCGGACTTACCAGTGCATGGAAGGATGAGACGGAGAAAATGCCGAGCCGCCCCAGTGCCAATTTTGAAGGACGACTGGCAGCAGCCAAAAGGCTCTTTGGGTTTGGGAGCTCCCCACCTTGCAAACTGGCTAGGTAACATCGCATTCGGAAAAGGTCCATGTTAAATTTTTCCAGGTTCTGTTCCCATTGCTGGATCTGTTTAGATATAAAAAGGGACAATTAAAAGGGGAAAAATGTCTTTGTGGGCTGCACTGAAAATTCAAACTCTTCCACAAACCCATAGTAAATTACTTTCATCTGGTAGTATATGGATTACATTAGTTATTCCCTGCCAAAACACATTCAGTCATATTGTGTTACATCAACCCAAAAGATGGCTTGAAATAAAACAAAGCTGGTGGTCTTAAATGCATACTGACAAGATGAACATACCATGAACTTCGGGTAGTTGATAGCCACAAAAGCAGTTACATAAAAACACAACCCTGTGGTTCACGAAGGCTTCCCCTCTCCCCTTCTCTCTCTCTTTTTCGGAGATTAATTTTATTTCCTTCATTTTTATGAGCTTAGATTGTATAGCTTGCTGGCTGAAAGCAAAGCTGCATAGCTACACTAATGCACTATGCAAAGTCAAGTAGCTACACTGATAGGTCCTGCTCATTCTTTACTATCATCCTATGACCTCTCTATCTGTAAACAGGAGACAATATTGGCAACGCAAGCATATGCGGTTCTTTGTCTGACTGATAGGTTAAGACAAGCTTACGCTCAAGCAAACTGCAAAAATGAGCTATATATGCCCAATACAAATCACTGGACCAAAAGCAAGAATGTATACATATTCTTCATGCAATTTTTAAACAAACCTAACACAGGTACATGCAGATGTAACAGACAGCTTAATCCAGTTTCAATGTAAAATTAGGAAAGTGAAGAGATTCAAATCTTTACTAGACAAATAAAGTTCCGACTCAGGACTCAGGTGACAGATTTTAAGTATCTGTGTAGATACACACTCATCTACACAAACACATATTCTTATGCAATGCACAAAAGTCAAATTTTGCCTTTCATTTCCCCAACTTACAGATTGGTAGTTGCAGCTAAAATCTGCCCTAAAGTGTACAACATACATTAATACCGATAAATAGTATAAATAAAAAGGCAGCTGTGTTTAATAGAGTAGGCACATTCACACATGGGAAAGCAGAAAAGGCATGTCCATTAGGTTAATGTACACTAAGTTTATGTACTGAAGATTGTTAAAATCCCCTGACAATGCTGATCTACCAATGTGAGCTCCAATCACTGCATGCTGGTTGTTCAACAGGTGGTTTAAGGCTGCGGAGAAAGTTCATCACGTTTTCTCTAACGTGCATTGACTTCATACCTTTCGCCGGCATGCCCTGCCTGTCCCTGTGCGTACAGGATATTATCACCGTACACTGAGATTAGCCAAGGCTGGGACAAGCACCTTTGTGACTCAGAAAACAGGCTGATAAATATAATAAAAATCTCAGGTGAAGTATGACCTGCAGACTCATCTAGAAGAAAAATCAGTCCAGTTTCCTTATGATGCTGCCAAATATCACAAGAACTAAATAAGAATCTTGCCTCTTACTTTCAACAATGAAGAAGTGAGCAATAAAAGGGTGAAAAAGGCCCTGTTAACAGAACGGTGCTGAGGCTTGTACTACAACTGAGACATTACCTATTCCGGCTTCCTTACACGTGCGCTCACAAACCGTGGCATCAGTTATGGCTATATTTTTGGAAGTAAGAGTTAATCTTATTTGGCAGAGACAGTGAATAAAGGGAAGAAATACACCATCTTGTACATCTGCAAATGCAAAATTATAATTTACAGTACACTTGAAAAAAAACTTTCAAGGAATGACTATTAAAAGCAAAAGATAGAATTTACAAAAGCTTATCATGAGAGCAATTCAGAAAAGTCCAGAGAAAAAGGACAGAGATATACACATTACGAAGATGCCTCATCTAATCTCTCACCACAGACATTCAAAACATGCACCCTTTGTGCCCCGGAAAAAATAATCATTTTTTTCTTGGGTTCATTTGATCACTGCCCTTTACTTCGCATTCTTTGTGCTCTCAGACACTCCTCAGAGAGCATTTTTTTGCTTGCCAGTACTTTACGCATGGGACGACTCCAATAGGAGGTTTTGTGACAAGCTCTTTCTCTCTGTTGACACCCAACCAGAATGAAAACATGGATGTCAGCTTTTCACAAAGCCAAAAGCTACAAGCTCAGGTGAAGTCTTTCCCTTTGGGATGACACCTCCATGGGTACAGAGCCAAGCCAACTTTGAATAGCTCGGGAACAGAGCAAAGCTTGTTCTGGGTGCTGCTGGAGTGGAGCATCCTGTCCCCATTGAGCACGAGCTGAACACAGGCATCCTTGTGTTTCTGAGGCCTTCTTCAAAACCCTCATTAAACATTTCTACTAAGTTGTATTTTAAAATAAAGATAATCTAAGGAGGGGGAGTGGGGTACAACATGAGGACATTCTGAAGAAATAATTAAATTAGGGTGTTTATCAGTCACGCAGGATGCTAGCTAATCAGCTCCAAAAGCATCAGTAATCACAACATTACATTTAATGGCATTAGCAAAAGCTGTAGGCAGGGAATTTCTGGAATTGTCTTGTAGTCTTATCAAAACCAGGGATGTCTGGAACCAATTGGAGACCACGAACCAATACCAGCTGCTATTTGTCTAAGCCTTTTAAACCATGATAATTCTTCCTGAAGATTTATATTCTTGAAGACTAAATGGGGGAAGCACACAAATGAAAAAGCAACAACTTCAAAGCGCAGTATGACCTGGTCCATGAAGTTAATTTACAGCCTGAAGACTAGCTGCTGCAATCCTTTTTCTGCTATTGTGTGAGGCAAATCTCTGCCCCACGTGGGAAGACTGCCCGAAAGACAGCTCAAGGACTTAACTTCATCATGCACAGACAAACTGGCCCTTTTGAAATCTGCTCGAAAGCAAAGGGGAAAAAGCGGGTGCACTAGACAGCCGTGAGAGCGGGAATGGGTGACAAAGGCCAACAGCAGCACGAAGCGAGTCTGCAAAGAGTTAAGAGTGAGGCACGCCAAAACAAGCAAGCACACGTGAAACGCTCCTCGCGTGACCTGCTCAGTTGTTGCGCTTGCCTGCACCGCTGGCTACAGCACCCGGGGCATCCAAAAACATCCCCCCTCAGTCACTGTTTCAAAACCTCCATGTGAATTTCTAGGAAAAGCATTAAAGGCTTTTCCTAGAGGAAAGGGAGGATGTCATTCTCAGTACAGGCAAATGTTAGGCAAGGATTTCTGGGTTTAGTGGTCACATAAGAACACCCAGGAGAAAGGCAAGGAGGGGCCACCCAAATAAATGTATTCAGCCTAATAGGATCCCTGTAAGGTAGAGAGAAAAAGGAGGCTGTGGCAGAGATAGAAAGGAGTAAAATGTGGGAAGCCTTAAGAATTAGGGCCATGAATTATTTAGCCTGGGCCACCAGGAGAATCCATGCAAGGAAGCCTGGTGCAGGGACAAGACAGTAATTACATGGGGAATGCTAAGTGAGGGGACGAGCTTTTGCATCAGAGACTTAGTTCAGGAATGAGTTTTTAAGAGTTAACATACAAAGGAACATCAGCATGGTACTTTCGGCAGTACTTTAGCAGTAATGATCATTTTCAGAACATAAATAGCCAATTCCTCTCCAGGTTCGTGAAAAATCTATTCAGGCAGTAAGAAACAACTGTAAATTAATTACATTTTAAATCACACAAACGTATGAGCTAAAGGAAGATGCTCAAAAGCAGGTCTCTCTTAATTCAATAACCCTGCTAGGTTTTCTGTAGGTAAACTCTAAAGTGGGAGCTTGGGAAAGGCAAGGGGTAAGTACATTCAGACCAGGCAATACAGACCAGTGGTTTCCAGCAGGTGACATGGGGATCTATAGTTCCTACATGCTATACAGTCCTCCCTGCAGGTGACATTTCTAGTGGCACCTCCACCTCCACAAGAACACGCCTAAGGTTTGCAGACTGTAAAAGGGAGGGCCCCGACAGTCCCAGCGAAAGCAGTGCCAGTAGTGTTGCTCAGGGATGGCCCCTGGCTCCTCGTCCTTTCTTATAGTACAATGCAAACAGTGTCTTTTGGGGGTCTGGGGAAGGACTGTCTCATTTTCAAATACCTGTTCTGTACAAAGTAAGAGCAGCTCAGTGTAATTAACCCCAAACCAGTATGTGAATGGCGGAAAGCAGTGCCAGAAATGACACCGTATCAACTCGAAGTAGCAATACTTCAAGGACCTAGAGGAAGGATGGAAGAAACTTCCTGCACAGCTCAACTGATAACAAAATACCAGTTTTCCACTTGGCACTTATTTAAGGCAGCACGAAAGAAAAGATGCACAGGGAGGAGGGCCTTCTCTCGGTGCTTAAGCCTCTAAAAATAATTTGATTCAGTAACAGTTCTTATACCATATAGAAACATGAGCTCCTCGCTGACACAATTCACTATCTGTAGCAGTAAAAAATTCAGAATTTTCCCCTACGCAACATCTTCTTCCCAGATGGAAAGTGTCTCTGCAAGCTGATGTAGGGAACTCTATGGATTTAAAAGAAACTTCTGCTGCTGTTTTATATGAACAGCTTTTCAACCACATTACAAACAACACCAAACTCTTTGCATTCCAGTCCCTGGTTCTCAGACACAATTCATATTGTACCCATCTGGATAAATGAGTCACTCGGTTTCTGGGGACAAGGAAAAGATTTTTATTGTCATTACTTCCTAAAGAGAACTCGAAGAAGCAAAAACATCACTCTCCCAGAAATTCCATTACTTTAAAGGACACTACAGAGATACTGTCATAATTTTTAGCTCAAAGACATAAAAAAGGGAACATAATAGAGTACAACAACAATGATGAGCAATTAGCAATACCCTTTATTCCTCATTCTGCCTAGTGACTTAAAAAACAGTTAAGAAAACTTCCTGAAATAACAAGGCAACAGCAGCTTTTTTTACAATAAATGCCATATTTCTGCTTGTTTTGGAAGGACAGAATTTTCATCACTTCTAACCAAAACAGATAGAGGAAAATCTTACTCCCAATACCACTAATAGCACAAAAGTGCACCCACGTGTACCTAATTTACATTCTTGTCAATAATCTGATTGAAATTGGCAGTACCACATGTATGCCTATAGCTAGGGATGTAATTAAGAAAGCCACTGAATCTTACTATCCAGCTGCCCCTCCCAAAAACCAGAAGACCAGCCCTTCCTGCACAGGCTCCCCCATCAGCTTCATCGTATGAGATAATGCTATGCAACTCCACATTCAGAACAGTTCACTCATCGTTCATTATTTTATTCTAAGTCTTTGTGAAGCAAAGATGGAAATTCACCCACCTGCAAAACAGTAATTACAGCAGTGAGGAGAATGAAGATGACCTTCCTTAACTGTCCTGGCTGCCTACTCACTTCACTCCTTAGTGACCGGTCACTACCAAAAGAGAAGGATTTTGCTACTGATGTAGACTCTTCACACTGAAGAGTGACAGCCGAAAAGAAACAGTACTGAATCTCTCAGCAAGCAGAGCTCTGCTCTAGCCAGTTCAAAGACCACCCAATCTGAAGATCTGTTATAACAAGTTTAGATATTGTTTTCTAGTTTAGGAGGATATGGAAGAAAGAAAAGTAACTGTATATTGTAATTCACATTGAGTTACATTGAAAAGAAAGTGTCAGATACATTTTAAACAAAAAAAGTAATGAAGTTACGCTCTGTGTAAAAAGCCAAAGACCACTGCAGGGAAGGGAAGAAAGGTAGTAACGGATTTAATGACTACCCAGAGTAAACAGGACACCACCTTACTGATCGCCTTATTTTGATTTTTATGGCAACAGAGAAACTACTTTTAGTTGGAGGACACACACGAAAACTTCCACAGAAATCATTTCCAAGCATGTGCCTGTTCTTCTCATTAATGCCTCATCACTTCAGTGCCTGCAACTAAATACCTATGTTCATAACCCGTCTGATAAGTAAGTTAAGGATCATGTGCACAGAAAATATGAATCACATCAGAAACCTCTGAATAGCTTGGAAAACATGATTATACCAATATATTAAAATTTGAAAAGCCCAGAATGCTTTCAAGAAACTATTATTCATATTATTGTTCTAAAATGAGACAACACAATAGATTTATGTACCAAGCACATAAAGACATACATCCAGAGCTGCGGTGCTCTCACTGTGAGGTAGATATTCTATCCCATTAAAACCAGTTCCACAGGCACAGACAGCCTTGCTTTTGACTTAATGTGCGATATTTTGTTAAAAGAGCTCTAAATAAATGCTAATAATCCCTTTCACTAACTTCAGTAGCAGCTAGACAGGTCTCCGTATTCACAGCAAACACTGTGATTTCTCTGGCAGGTTAAACAGCTAGGAAAACTAACATTTTTTTAGAAGATTGTGATTCCACGGGCTTTGAAATTCGTCTCAGCGCCAGGGGATTTTCAAACTTGCTACCTTTCATCCTACTTCTCTTTGGTTTAGGGGAGAAGTTACACCCTGGGGGAATACCACCACCCACGACATATTTATTGCATAGAGTAATATAAACACACGTGGCTGTAGGTAGTATGTGCAGGGCTGGGATTTCCAGCCCTGCTGCCTACTGGGACTGGTTGCTGTACATACACTGCTCTTGCAGATGCTTCACTGATCTCTTCTGAAGTGCCCAACAATATCAATAGCTATGTGAAGGGCTGCCATTTTCTCTTAAACAATTACTAAGTCTATTACTATTATTGGACCAGTAAACCCAGATAGAGAGAATCCCTGATGTAGGCCGCAATGCTGAAGACATTTCTCAACCAGTTCAATAGCATCAAGTCTCTAAAACAATCATTTCTCTAGAAAACCAACATTTTCCTTGTCAGTTTTTTTGTTTGCACTTCTTCTGTTTACTACCAGATTTATCAATTGCTAGCCTGCAAATCCACCAAATTTAAAAGATAGTATCAGATGAGCTTCTCCAGTCCATTTGCTGGACACCAAAAAAAACCCCATGTATGTACATTAAAACACCTACAGCAATTTTAGAAGTCCAGGTTTCCTTACTGCAACTGCCTTTCAGATGATGGTAACTGTGAAACAAGAAAAGACTTTGCTTGCTTGTAAAGCCCTGTGAATTACTAAGTCTTCAGCAGAGAAGTATTGGTTTTAAATCAATACAGATGTGAAAGAAAATAGAAAGTTGAGGTTGGGTGGTTGCTTTTCTGAGGAAGAGGAAGGAAAAGGAGAAAGAGTTTAGAAATCACAGTTTCCAAGAAATTAAGAGTGTGCCTCATCCTTCTACACAAAAAAACCCACCGTGGTCCCTCTGAAGTCAATCACACTATTTCTGCTGACTTCCCAAAATATATCACCAGTGAAGTTTTCCAGCACAGGATGTAGAGCATGCTTGTAAACTGCAGTATTGGCAATACAATATACTTCAGCATGGAGGAATCATAACTGCTGCATGATTGAAAACACTACCAAATTTACACAAAACCAAACCGAGAATTTATATTCCTCTTGTTACTCAAAGTGGGCAAAAGACAACTAAACAACCACAGTTACTAAACAACTGAGCTACATACATGCAAACTTCTCCCTCAGGAACAATGTTTTTTCAAAATTGTTAGCTTACTAAGTACATTAAGAATTCTTGGTTACTAATTACATCAAGATTTTTTTTTTCCTTTGCAAAAGCCCATCTCTGAGACATTAAACCAAAAGATTAGGAAACCCAGTTTATCTATTGACTTTTCTCTGAACTGACTTTGCCAACAAACCTTCAACAAACCTTCAGGAGAGATTTTATAGAGATCAAAGGGATCAAGACTGGAGAAAAGGCTCATTATAAATTTATTGTTTGCTAACTAGTGGATGTTTGCACATGATCCATCTCACTCTTTGTCTCACTGGTTTGCCCTCATTCAACGTTTTGAGACATTCACAGATAGAAGATTAACAGGAATAAATCTTCTGCAGCCCTAGTGATGGATTTCAGTTCTAGGAGAACACAGCTAACTTCTTCCAGGGACTGAGCTGGAAAACAACAGCAGTTTTTCAAGGACCGAACATCTAATTAGCAGATATTAAGACAGCATCATTAATACTCTTCAGCTGACTCTAGATAAACTATTAGCCTCAGTATCTAATGGGGGGAGGGGTAAATTAAGTTAATATACATCAGGATTTTTGCTCAGTGCATCACATGTTACAAGCACTAGACATCTCTAGAAATCTGTATATTCTTATAGGTCTCAAAACCTACTGCAATAAAAGGATGCTTAATGTTTTTCCTCCTCCATTCACCTCCCTAGGCTCTGGACCATGAAATAAAGTGACCTGGAAATAAATTATGAGCATCTGAGCACTCAAAGGTCTTATGAACATCTGCACCACAAATCCCTACACAAACCTGCATACTTATTGAACTCTGCTCATATAGCTTCAGACTGAAGTGTGCTACAGGAACTTCACAGTGAAGTCAGTACCAGTCAGTCTGCCCTTCGTCAAGTTCAAACCAGTATAGTAAGAATTTTAAATATTATAAGCATCAAATTCATGAAACTAAAAGTGTTCCACTAACCAAAGAAACATAATTATGCTGTATTGGATCAAAGGAAATAAACTTTGGTTGATACTCAAGAGGTCATAATGTGCAGCCTAAAATAATGACAGAGCAATAGCTACTCCGACTGGAAAGGCAGGTAGGGATGGGCTCTCAAATACCAGTCAACAAATTCAAATTATCAGATGTCTTCTGCTAATGGCCTAATAAAATAAAAGATACAGCAACCTCAGTCCACAGACCTATTAGGCTAAACTACTAGACAAGTTTAGTACACGAGAGGCCCTGGGTAGTGAACACTAAGCATGTCTAATTAAAGCACCTTTTGCCAGTTGCTGCCAGCAAAACTGGGGACATGGGCAAGATGGCAACACCTCAAGATTACTTCCATAAGGTATCACTGCAGTGATTCCTGGTTCATGTGCTGGAAGTGAGAGCAGAGTAAGGCTTGACGTCTATGCACCACCGTACAGACAATAAGGTGACCATTTTCACTGAGGAACAGTTCTAGCTGCTCATCAATCTGCCCTGACTTTTGTCTTAGGCATGGCTTGGCTAAAATCCCAAGGTACATACGCACCATGAACACTAAATTTTGGGGGGGTTGTTCTGGATTTTGTTTTAAAAACAAATCTTGGTGGTGAATCTTCCTCAGCACTAAGCTACTGCTTTAGCCAAGATTCAGGCATTCCTACCACCGCAATTTGAAAACGTGATCACAATAACACATCAGATGTTCAGATTTGCAGGGGGAGGCAACCGATGACTCAGCTCATTTCTTGCTGCAAGGAAACAAAATTAGCCTAGACACAAGTTTGAATGCAAACATTTTGTCTGCTCCAGCCATGGGCAAAGATCTTGCCTGTAGTATGTTGGCTCTCCCAAGCTAAGCAGCGATGGCCTTGGGCTTATACTGAGATAACCAGTGTTACAAGAAGTGCTGTTAGTGACCAAGTGTCCCCCTTTTCTTTGAATTTATACCGGTATAATGCTCCAGTGCCTGCAAGTGGTACTCATGGCAGTGCTTTTCCACCTAGCATGGAAAACTCTGGCCTTTACTTCTTGTTCTCATTTAGACTCCTATGGCGCTTTTTAAGAAGTCTAGTGGATCCTGGCCTTCTAGTCATGGCTAAATTTCAACATGGTTTTGTCTGCCTCAGTCCTTTCTCCAATTTTATTTGGATAAAGCACTCTTCACGTCCTGTCTTAAGGTGCAGAACAGTATTGTTAAATACCTATTCTTAAATCTCTACTGCTATTCACTAATAAATGAAATTATTCACAGAATGTACTGTATATTCTGTGGTATGCTATGTAACAGCGAGATACTATTAACAGCTAAGTATATCATAAACTAGTGAAAATTAATTACATTTTTCCAGAGGAGAAAAGAAATAGCTTTGTGCTCATAAAACAGATTGGTCCAATCCTCAGCTTTGAGGAGCCTACCTCCCGCACTGCTCTGGATTGCTGTAGAAACCTGGCAATAATTACGACTACTGTGCCAGCTATCCCCAAGACAATTACTCTCAGGCCTAGAAAGCACTGACAGTTAGAGCCCAAAACAAGAAATAATGATAAATATGCTCCTGTAAAAATACTGTTTCTGGTACCTGATTCTCTATGGCCTTCCTGTTTTTTGGATCGCTAACAATTGAGAGCTGCAACTCTGCCATTTTTTTCATCTTGCTATCCATGTCAATCTTCTGGAAAAGACTCTTGGTTTGATTTTTCAGCAGCCTAACGGTGTCCTCTTTCCCAAGCTTCTTCGCAAAGAGGGAAGCACAGGCTGAATGTATGGCAGTAACCCAGTTTTCCAGATCCGTCTGGCTTGTCGCCTGTGAAACAAATCAACGGTGCAACATTATGAGCAGACAAGAGGAAAAAAAGTTTTAAAAATCAGCAGTTCTAGGACACGAAGTGCTCAACGGGTTCACTGAGATCTTAGGCACTTCATCTTAAAACCAGTGAAATAAGATTTTATCTTCAAAACTGTGCAAATAAAGGAACTGTGAGCTTTTCCTGCACTCTGTCATGACTTGCCTCCAACCTTCAGCTTCCGCTTCTTAGATCTGCAAGGTCTGAAGGCTCCATGAGCACAACAGACCCCCACGAGCTGTGGGAAAGATGTGACCTGCACCCTTCATCCCTCCAATTAATTAAGGTAAAAACCAACAGGTTTCAAAGATAAACCTCCTCTTCAACAGGTAACACAGCAACAGAGATGATTTTACATGTAAGGCCTGAGGAGAGGTGTTTGCTTTGCTTGTTAAGATATGCCAAGTTAGTGGAGGGAGGACAGCAAGGTAAAGAGAATACATCTGCACAAAGTGTCTCTGGAGATATTTACAAGTGTGCCTATGAATCAACATGTTTTTATGCAGGCAGTTCCACATAATACTGTTCTTTATTAACATTTCCAGTGGTGCAGTTAAGCAGCCAAGATCTTTAGATTATTTTTAGCCTTCTTTTTTGGACGTCTTGCTCAAGCAAACTCTGTTTGAGGCCACCAGATTCAGGGCTGAGCCCATCATTCTGTAAGGGTGAAATGCTAATAGACGTGAAAAAAAAATTATAATAAAGCTGATTTTCTAGAAGCTTGTAACCACTAGGTACCAAAAGTGTCTTGCAGATTTGTGATCTGTTTTTTTTATTTCTGAACCATGATTAACAGAGCCAACTGATGTAATATCATATACCTGAAGTCATACCATACACTTAAATCAATATTATAATAGTATAGAATAATAGTGTAACTATACTATTATTTTTAAGTCAAAGGCACAAGCACAATGTGCGTGTGTGTGTATGTGTAGATACAATCATATATATGCATGTGCATACTCACATCCTAAAACGGAAACAACCACAAAGTTATGCATGCATATTATTACCTGAAATAGGTAGACATCACCAAAAGAATTGCTGAGACAGAACACGTTTTCTTTCTTGGGATGTTCTGGAACAGACTGTACTATACTGTCTTCTGCAAAGAGGGCATATCGAGGTAAACTGCTCTGCTCCATCGAATTCCTTCCATAGGTCTCATAAAACAGCAGAGTACAACCTTTGCAGTTCAGAGGGACAAAAAACATAAGGAGAAAGTAAGTTCTGGATCTCACATTTGAGTTCTCTTATATTAATGCTTTTGTCATTAAGATGACAGGGAACATCAATGACAGGGAATATCAGTTCTGCCCTTTCGAAATAGAGAAAAAAGGAAGAACTTCTAAACTGGAAAACAGGCAAAGTTAATGATGAATTTGCCAATGAAAAGTTGGAACAGACATCTAATAGGGACACAACAAACACCCATAGACTGAAGAAAAAAATAAAAAAACCCAGGGTACCTCAATATGGAAGTGTTCAAGGTCAGGTTGGATGGGGTTTGAGCAACCTGATCTAGCGAAAGATGTCCCTGCCCCCAGCAGGGGGGGGTGGACTACATGATCTTTAAAAGGCCCCTTCCGACACAAACCATTCTGCGATTCTATGAATAAACTCAGCCTATTAAAATGTTAAATGTAAAAATGTAAAATGTTAAATGTAGAAAAGATTAATTCCTGCTTAATTAAATCGTCTTTTGTGTTTCTTTATTAAATTGAATCAATTCTCTCGTAACGGCCACCTAAGAAATCTTTGTATTTGTTGAAAAGATTTGCAGAAACTTTTGTCTTCAAACAACATGCTTAGTGAATAAACTTCTCAAATTTAAACTGGATTTCCTCGAATCTACCTGCAAATTGTGGACTTAGACAAAGAACACAATCTGAATAATTTAAAACGGTTTGAAGGGGTTTGAGTCTGAGCATGTTCAGTCTCATAGATAGTATAACATGTAAGGTACAAGACTTGCATCCAGAAAACAAACTCCACCCTTGATGATGACAATCCTGAGTATAGCAAGAGGAATTACTTCTGGAGGACAGCAGAAGAGACTTGATCCCAGTCCCCGGCAGTACGACTACATTGCCAGGTTGCCTTTGGCAGTGAAGCTGGCTTAAGAAGGGGATGGCCCCTCCATCCCTGCCCCATGTTACAATCTACTGTCCTCTGAGATGCACCGATTTGCCTGTCCAAGGGGTCACAGACTGAACTGCATTACTAAAATAATCTAGTTAAAAACTATCCTGTCTTTCTCAAGAATTTCTTAGGCTAGTTGTGCATCAAAAGAAAATAAGTAAATAAACTCACTTTCACCCCTGGGAAATGGCAGTTTAATAATAGTGAGTTTGGTGTGGGTTTTTTTTTTTAATTTGGAAGATAAATTAATACTATACTATGGCCAGATGTTTAACCTGGAAGAACTAAGACCAGATACTATAAATACATTTTGAAAACTGAGAATAACCTAAGCAGAAAAATCTGAGGCTGGTGGTGGATTCTGCAGCAAGGTGAGCCTTCTCCAAAAGATATGCTCAAATTCATTCAGGAATTAAGTTAGAGAAGACCTATGGCCGCATTACATAGCGAGTCGGACTAAATGATCACAGTGGTCCCTTAGGGCCTAGTAATCCATGAATATATTACTGCTGTAACCCCTATTCATATTCAGTAGAGGGCTTGAAACTCGGCCAGTATAAGGATTAAGTTTGCTAGAGCTACAGCACTGTTATCTCTCTAGTCCGTTTTTTGCTGTTGTTCTTCCTTCAAATCAAAGAGGTACCACAACACAGGGCAGCACCAAAACTGAGATTTTGGGTTGACTTGCTGATTTTCAGGCTGTTGGTGTTTCTCTGTGTGACACGCTGTGTGTACGTACGCACGTGCAAATACGCCTAGGAAGTACATATCACGGGGATGTTGCAAAACCTGCAAAATAGCAATGTTTCCTTTGCGGATTCTTTTAAAATAGTTAGGTAAAAACAGAGTGTAACGTTATTTTAGTACTTCTCTAACATTTACACTTAACGCTGTATTAAAAATCCCAGAAACATCATCCAAAGTCACGTAAATTCAAGGGGAGCTTCCTCAAAGGTCAAATCTGAACTCAGAATCAAAATCAAGGGGTTTTGGATTTTTCTGTCTGGTAAAGGGGAAGGATGGGCCTATTAGAGTTTATGGGGCACATTTGCTGTGAAAAGTGGTGGAATACACTGGTCCTCTGTCGTGGTTTAACCTGGCAGGCAGCCAAATACCACGCAGCCGCTCACTCACTCCCCCCGCCCCCCAATGGGACGGGGAGAGAATCGGAAGGGTAAGAGTGAGAAAAACTCGTGGGTTGAGATAAAGACAGTTTAATAGAACAGAAAAGGGAGAATAATGATAATAAATAATGATAGAATATACAAAATGAGTGATGCACAATGCAATTGCTCACCACCCGCGCTGACCGATAACCAAGTAGCGATCGGAACTTCCTGGATCACGCCTACCATTCATATACTGAGCATGACGTCACATGGTATGGAATACCCCATTGGCCAGCTGGGCTGGCTGTCCTGATTATGTTCCCTCCCATCTTGTGTACCTAGCTCAGTCAGTAGGCACGGGAGCTGCCCTTGGACTAGGAGGGCACTTAGCAACAACTGAAAACATCAGTGTGTTATCAACATTCTCCTCATACTAAATCCAAAACACAGCACTAGGAAGAAATTTAACCCTATCCCAGCCGAAACCAGGACATCCTCATACAGTCCACATTTAAAGTGTATGAAAAATGAGATCCATCGGATGGATTTCATCACATTCTCCAGTGTCATTCAATGTACAACACTTACAAGAAAAAGAGAAATATATACCAGAGGTTACTGACCAAATCATCTGATGACTGAAAAGTTTTCAAAGGAAGGAATTCAATAAATAGAAATGTCTCTATACTACTTTTCCTATTACTATCCAGACTCTCTGGCAGAATATTTAGGGTAAGAGCAAATCCTACAGAGTTGGTCCTGTCCTTTCCCCTTAGCAGCCCTCACTTCATCTTCTTTATGACACAGAAACACTTGGAGATCTCTGCAGTTGGAAAAGAAAGATATGCTTTGTTACACTCTGCATATCAGGCATGGCCCTTCTGTCATCATTTCAATGTAACAGGGCAAACTAAACCAACAAAACCAAGTCCCCTCTTGTATTCAGCAGCAGCAGCAGGACTGTACAACCACTTCCACTTCTGCATTTTAGGAAAGTGCAAATTAAGTTCTATTTTAAACTCCCATATTTCCTCTATGTGTTATCAAAAAGGTAACTAAAGATATGTCGTTTTTTATCCTGACCGTTTATATGTACATAAATAAAAAATTTTGAAGGGCATGCGTGTATGTTTAGGTGTATGGCACCCCAGGTATATCTTCGGGTCAAGCCAAGTGATCCCTAGAAGCAGCTAGTTTCATAAACTCTGACAGACCCACTGAGACTGATTATCGTCCAAGTATTTTAATCAAAACTTGAACTGAAGGGGGAGGGCAATGGGAAAGCAATTTCCCTCGTTAAAATAAACTAATTAGACAGGACAGATGGAAAAGAGAGTTCCTCTTGTTAAAGGGTTAGTATTCAAGCTCAGGTCTTGGTGGCCCTGAAAGTAGAGCAAGAGGCCTCAGGACATGTATATTTGAAGTCTGGCAGGTAACCAGATGGTTATAAGCCTTCTGCATATTTATAATTAAACACATCTCAACAGAGTGCAAAGAAACATGCTGTTCTCCATTTGCATATGTGGCTATTTTAAGTCATATTTTAAAATATCTTGGCTATTTAAACTTCAAGAACAAATTAAATACAGATTTATTCAAAACCCTGTATAAGAAGAACTAAAGCAAGCGCCTTGATCTTGATATAGCATATTATGAAAACAGAACTACGCCTTGATATCCAGACAGGCAAGTTTATTTTGGCATCAAAAGTCTCCACAGCACAATAAAGGTACGAGATCAAGGAAATGAGGAATGTATATTTAAAACAGCTAACAAAGCGGAAGAGATTCTGCACCATGAATGCAGCCATATCACCCATCCGAAGTAAAAAGCGTTGTATCTAATACTTCTTATAATGTCAAAAGTTAATAAGGCTTTTTACAAAGAATTTTATTATTCCTTTTTTATAGCTGGGGAAATTCAGGTATCAAGAAGGGATATGACTTGTTCAAGGTCACCAGTAAGCCAATTACATAGCAAAGAACGGAACACGAAGCACCTAAATTCCTTCCCAGAGCTTCATTATCCCAGAAATGCACTCACTACTAGTATCTAACGTACTCCAGTTTAGAGTTTTGAGAGGATTGATTAGAAACTACTTGAATTTTAGAAGAGGCAGAACACACTGATATTCATAACGCAAACACATACAATAAGAGGGTGGCATTCAGATATTGTTTCTCCCTTTGTATACACTGCTTGTAAGCATGAATCATGCTATCTGATGATCAGTGTAAGTGATTTAAACTGTTAAGACTGCCTACATTTTGATCCCTTGATAACAGGTCTCTGAATTATTAGGCAGAATTGCTACATTCTTGTGAGTTTGCTTCTTTTAAATCAGCACTATTAAGGACAATGTTCCCAGCACTTGCTGTTTGCTGTTCATTTTTCTTCAGGTCTACACCCATGCAGAATTTTGTAAAGGGCAACCTGTGGGAAAGTTGTTATTTTCTCTCCTCCAGTCCCAGATATGCTAGGAAATTATTAAGTTTGATCATTTCCTTACTCATTAACTTAGCATTATATTTACTGAAAGGCAAATCCTTTGGATGCAATTCAATAATAAAAAAAAAAAAAGCCTATGAACTCGCCCGTTAAATTCCTCTTCCTCCCCACAATAGATGTTATTTTCTTTCTCACACTTCCTGACACCCATACACTTTTTGCAGCACACCTACCTGCTCGATTACTCTGAGCCATCAACGTGCACCGCGAGCGCAGTGCTGAGCGCAGCAATCACACCGCACCCCACTAGCAGCAGCCCCTTTTAAGTGAATTGCCTTCCCATGGGGCTGTTTCACAGCAGGAGCAGCCGGGGGAGATGGGAAGGTGGGCATGCCGAAAGCCAGAAGGGGCTGGTGTTGTGGGGAGCGGGCAAGGTGAAAGACCATCCAGGGGAAGGAGGGAGACTGGCGAGCCCTGGGAGTGGTCCATGGCAGGCAGCTAAGCCTCGGGCACTGCAGGGTTTCCCCTGCTGCTGCTTTGGCCTCCTCTGCCCTGAATCGCACACTTTTTTGTGTAAATGCTCTAGCACGGGGAGTTCACCTCTTTATTATGTTGCCACCTGAAGCACTGGAAACAAAATGAACATTTTTACATTAACTTATCCCAACTTTAAGTAAACCTCATAGCAGATCCCAAGGACAGGGAATCAGGCACTGGGGACTTCTCCTGATCCTTAAATTTTGAATTCCCCTGATATAGAGGTGTAACTTCTGTATTTTTCTCAGTTTTGGTTCAATTTGGTCTTTGACCTCCAAACATCCAAAAGCATCTTCTAAACCCCCAATTCTGTGTGAGTACAGAAACTGGGAAGTCAGACAAAACAATTCCCGCTACACTACGAAACGCAAGGCTGCGTATGCAATACCAAACACATAAGCACCACCTCGATTTAGTGGGCTGCTTGGGCGCATGCTCCACTTTAAGCATGTGGGTAGACTATGTAAAGTTAGGCACGAATTTCTGATCCCCTGAACCTGCTAACAGAAACCAGCATGCATGGAAAGTTGCTGAGACACAATGGAAACAACTGCTGCTGCTAAGCCGAAGGAGCAACATGGTAGTTTACCTTTGAGCGTGACCCAGTACTGCTTCCACTTTCGCCGTGTGACCAGCTCCAGCTTCTTCTCCTTCTGCAGGGTCACCAGGGGTTTGAAGAACAGCCACCCTGCCTTGCGCACCACTCCTTGCTCTTTCTCATACAACAAATCCAGCTGCTCCAAGGAGCTGAGGGACTCGCCGCTGGAGTCCTCTGTTTCCGACGAGGTCTCGGTGTTCTCCAGGTTCGTCCTGCTCATCTCCAGCTCCCGCATAAAGTTTTCGTAAATGTTCTGCCTCAGGGCATCGCTGCTGACAGCATTGGTGGACTCGCTTCTCTGGGACAGGACGTGGCTGGAGCCAGGTGACCACAGCAAAGCGGAGAGCTGCGACGGTGCCAGCGTGTCTGTGGTGAAGTTGTCCATTCTGCTGTCAAAGTATTCGCTCCCATCTTTATACTTTGGCTCCTGCACAAAAAAGGAAATTGCCAGCGATCAGTCACCAGAGCTACGATGAACAGACGCATCTCATTTGGCATTTAAATGTGTCTCATGTTTAGCCATGGCCAGTTCCTTCATCAAGGGCCACCTCTTTTCACCATTACATGACAGGCTTTGCCTCGGCAGCCACTGACACCACCGGTGCCACCACTCATGGTTTTCTCAGCAGAACCCCATTAAACCCTAACCACTAAGTCTGTGAGCTTTGGTAACTCAGACACCTGTGAGTAATCTCCAAATTCACTAGTAACTACTGGGGCTTCTACTGGCTGAAACCTGATGGACTCCAGGAGAAAACCACATCCTCCGGCTGAAACCTAGGCACCACCGCTTACACGCCTGTTTAAGTACAAGTGGGAACAGCGTCACAACAAGTTTCCTTATTATTACAGGGGTTTCAGTACTTTGGTGACACTCCATTTGTGTAAGGCAGCTACATTTAGCATCAGCACAGCTAGGCTGATTTTACCTCCGCTTTCTATTTGTGATATAAACTGTGCTTAACCAACACAAAAAAGGTCAAAAGTTGAGAATATTTTAAGCTTGTTAGTATTGACCAATTGACAAAAATCTAACCTAGCAGATGATGTGATTTAAAAAAAGGAAGACGTGCTTGCTGACTGGCACAAAGCCAGTCTCCAGACTGCAGAGGTGTGTATTTTCTGACTTGCTGGAAACCCCCAGGGAGCTTGACTATCTCATCGAGCACTGACGGGCCTTTCTCCTAATTGCATTGTGCAACTTCATCCTTGGTATTGAGATGAGGCTGGCCAATTTTATTTGAAATACTCAGGCCTGATGGTATGACTTCAACTTTGCCTTGTGATAGGGATGCTAACGTAGGCCCATTTCTTGCCACTGCTTGTCGACGTGGGACCTTGTTGGCAGCTTGGGCCTTTTCTTTCTTAGGCCTTTCCCAGTGCTGACTGCTCCCAACTCTCCCAGGCTCCGGTGATGGACAGGGATTTTCATACTACCCAAGACAGAGCTCCTCGGACTAACTTCACTGTCAAGAACCACACCATCCATCGTAAGAAGCCATTTATTGTCTTCCCAACTCAAGCATTGCTGATGCTATTTAAAAGCAACCAAGATTTAAGAACATACAACACAAAAAGCCTGCTGCCTTTTGCAGTAACAGTGTGAGGGAAGAGAAAAGAAGAGATGGCTATAAACAATTCAAGAAATGAAGCTATCACCCTCAGTAATAATAAAGCTATTATACTTTCAAGTTTAGACTGCCTCTCTAAAAGCATTTATTTGCTCACAGACTTCTGTACGTGAATAAAGTAAATAGACCTTGGTCTTCTCTGAGCTTCTCTCACCAGCAGCTTCGAAAGCAACTACTTTTTTGTTCCTTTGCTTCCTATTTGATGGTCTTCAAAACTGCAGCGGAAAAGCTGTGCTGTATTTTGATAGCATCAGGACCTCCAGCACGCAGCCAAGAGCAACAGTGGGATCGCACGCCCCCCCAAGCGTCGCCAGACAAGCCACTTCCCAAGCAGCAGGACACTGCCGGTCGTGGCCTCGCAAAAGCCAACTTGAACTGAAACCCACGTTCTCTTACGGTACATTGAAGTTCAGGTCTGGCTTTTCAGGTTACTCTGTCTGGTGACAAGGATCCAATTCTCCTGGTAATAGAGCACCTTCCTCAAATCTTATTGCAGCATTCTCTGGGAGTAACTCCCTAACATCAACAGTTTTGCTTTTTATACGGTAAAGGGAGGGAAATCGGAGGGAAAGGGGGGCAGGTTAATAATCATGCGTGTAATGTGTTCATGCCCACAAGGGACTGTACAACATGGATCGTACAACTGCGCCGGCCATCTGCAGTTTGGTGGGAAACTGGAAGCTTTCTCCACCCTCTTTTTAATTACTGTCACTGTACATGTGTGCCAAAATCCCATACTTTTATTGTTTGACTATTCTCCAGGAACTGCCAGTGTCCTCTAGAAAACATTAACATACAGTTTATTAAGAATATGTATTTCTTTCAGTCCCAAAGCACTAGTAAGAAAAACAACACGAGACACATACATATGAAGGTGTCTGCTGTGAAAGGCCACTACTGGAACAACAAGCATTAATGAAAAGGATGGGATACAACCTGTCCATGAACAGCCACTAACCACATCCTATGTTTTCTCCACACACACAGAAAGGGTAGAAATGAGGAAGTACCAAAGTAGAGTAAATGGACACAGGATCCAAAATGAATACATACACTTTACCATGACAACATTGCTTGTATTTTTTTTTTTTTAAAGAACAGAATTGGCAGAGTCACGCAGTCTCTGCTGGTGCTCAGGGCGGCTGTCACTGTAGCAGTATGTGGTCACCACTGAAAAGGTCTGACCCAAATTGCTGCTGGTGGTCGTTTCCCTGCCAGGCGACTTTTTGCTCGTTTTCTCTCTGTTGCATCTAGTGATGATAGAAAACTACCACTGTCTCTGCTCACCTGCATTCAAGCAGATCTCTCAATGTCTGAGATATACCCTGGAATAGTTATAGATAATGCAAAAGATAAAGAGGCTAACTAAGATACCAATTAGACAAAGGGACACATGGAATAACTAGCTGCAAAGAACAGCGCAGAAAACAATGCAGCCTGCTAAATTCATTAGGACCCAAGCTGAAAGTAAAATCTAATACCAGTTTTCAAGCCAAATAAAAAGGTTGTCTCAATGCAGTTTTCTTTTAAATTCTCTTTACACCACACTTCAGGGCTCTGGCTTATAAAGTCAGGAAATTTCAGAAATTATTCCCATAAAGAGGCTGTTTACTTCATGGAAGAACCTATCTGCAGCAGCTGTTTCTGGTGGCTGGATTTTCATTTTACACAGTGTTTTCTCATTTTCTCAATGTTATACAGTTGCACGCTGACTTTACACCACCACCTTCAGCAGTGGCTGACTGTGCAACAAGTCTGCCTAAATTCTGTCCACAGGTCTCACGTGCATCACATATACCTTGCTGCTCACACATACTGTATTGTGATACAGCATCTCCCCAATGCCGATTCCGCAAGGATTAAACTAAATGAGGACATGCCATGCAGTAGAGTACCATCGATGCATTAGGACACCCTCGTGCAACAAAAGCTGGGTCATGGCACAGAATGACTGCAAGTCTTGATGTGAGACCATTATTAGAAAGGCAAACTCAATTCTAGGATATATCAGATCAAGTATCAGATCAAGTCAGACATAAGGAAAAATCCAAGTCACTGGACAGGGCACAGCTGAGGGCTCCTCTGGAATATCCTATATCCAAATCTGTTTATGAATGATTTAAAACAGGTGCAGAGGAAGGGTGACAGAATGAAAAGGAAAGAGACTTCTATCTGATGACAGGAGACCAAAGAGAGTCTGCATAGCCCCACAAATGTGGGCCGAGAAAAGATACCGCTTCTGCCTTTAAATAAATCGTAACAGATTAAATAATAGGGAAGGATAACTAATGTAAAGGACAGTACTGGCATCAGAACAAACTGGCCGGGACTACATTTACATTGCAAATCAGCAAGCATCAGAGTAAGAGGGTTTGGAAACAGCCTTCAAGCTGGGGAAAAGCCCACCTGATTTTAAGCTGCAATTTGTTCACGAAGAGGATTAAACTCCACTGCCTTTCTAGTGGCAAGGGACTGCCTCAATAGCCCAAGACCGTGCCTCCTGGTCCTGCGCTCCCGTAAAGCAGGAGGCTTGGCTGACTTGTTTCCACTGGGGCAGCCGGAGGGACCTATCCACCCAGCCCAGCGCTGGCACTTAGGCCTACTTATAGGGAAATATTCCAGTTTTCACCTACGTCCAGCCCAAGTGACTCACAATTAGTTATTAGTAATGTACTGAGGAAGGGACACGTTGTTCTGAGCAAAGTACGGAAGCTACAATCGCCGTGATGAACAGTCCTACAAACAGGGACTAACCATCTGACAGATCATAACTGCGCGGGGCACTTCCGCATTTTTAAGCCAAAGGACCCGGTGAGAGTATAGTTGTTACCAAACTACAACACGGCAACCCCCAGAAGAGATGGCAGGTTACTCAAAGTGTGCAAGGCAGAAAGGAGCTGACCAAGCCTCAGGACGAAGGCAAAATCATAAAGAATTCGCCACCTCTCTTATCCTTCCTGTTGCTGGAAACTTGTCTGATAAAAATCAATGACTAACTATTTCCTATGTCTTTTTCTAAGAAATCACCATTTTTGGAGCTAGGGCCCATTTCCTTCCACCAGAATCAGATTCAAGCTTGATGCAATCTCACCAGCCAAATTTCCTTGCTGTGTCTGAAGTCAGTTCACTGCACAGTGAATTCAAAACAGCTATGAATCGTGCACCACAAATACCATTCTGAAAATGTCATAACTAAGTAATACATGGCAAAGGTCTGGGATGCAGAGATCGTATGTAAAGCCTGGCTGTAAAATCCAGAACAGCTACGGATGTTGAAACTGGTGAAGAATCCTGGCACAAGGCGCAGAGGCTCTTCACTGATTCCAGTTTTTCTGCCTTCTCTTTCACAACTGAGTAAGAAGGTGAAAAGACAGCATCTGATAAAATACATGAGCACCAACTCACAAAAGAAGTGATCCAAATAAACGGCTTTCATTTTCATTTTCCCAGTTCTGTAGCCCTTACCTAGGATTTATGCTGGCAAACCTTACGCTGACCTCATTTCTGAGCCCAAGGGTCCGTCAGAGTTTTACACTGCAATGACAGATGCCTGTTAAACATGATATCTGTCCGAATTTCCAACACGGGAGACAGCATTTGCTCTACATGCCACAGAAAGCGTGTGTTATGGGGTTCCCTTCACTCCCCACTCACTTCTGAAGTGGCCAGCACCCCAATGTTGCTGAAAGGGAGCAGATCTTCATTTAGAGAAGCACAGTGACTGTATGAGAAACACTAGGGAAGATTAAAAAAATAAAAAAATCTAAACCAAAACCAGTCTCTGCCCTCCATCTCAGCTTGCGAACTCACACGCAGAAGTCCAGGCACAGTCTGGCACTTAAAGAGCTGATTCTGGGGCCTATAGCTAGAGACGAGAATTTCATTCCTGACCACAGGCATCCTAAATTCCTATTAACGGGATTAGCCTTAAATTCTTCTAAAGAAACATCCTTTCCCTCCCTCTTGCCCTCCTCCCATCTCCTTCTTCACACCACCATCTCCCAGCGAGCCAGATGGCAAGTCAAGCTTTTCCATCTGGTGAACTAAGCTGACAGGCAGGAAGGAGGAGGGCGCTCCACGTAATGTCTTCACAGCAGGTGGAGGCAGGACCGGCAGCTCTGGTCGATACTCTGCAGTTGCTCTCCTTGCTAGAGATGGACTGACAGTGAAACCAAAGTGAGCGATGAAGCCAATAATACAAACAGGGAATACCTGCAAAGATGTTTATAACATCATCCTTCTACTGCTCCTTCCACACTCTTCAGACAATGTACGCTGATTCATAGCATATATATGATTTCTAGGTTGTATTTTCACAGTTGAAATAAAGACAAGGCTTAAAAACTCCAAGTCACTTTGTAAGTAATGCAATGATTTCAAAAGCTAATTCACTGAGAGACTAGGCTGGAAAGATTGGAGTTAGCTAAGAAGGTGACAAAATGGGAAGGGAAAATTTGCACACACAAACGTATATCTTTTTTTGCTGTAGACATTTCAGACAGCTTCAGGGATGCAATACTTCTCAGAATTCCACAAATTACCAAATGAGATTAGCAAGTAATTATCCTGTGAGAAAGACAAACATGATGCAATCACTACATTTGTAAGAGGAATCTACAAACCAACTTTCAGGCACTTAGGCTGGGGTTTGTACATACCTGCAGCTTCCTTTTCTTCCTCGAGAGACTTCCCGTCCAGTCACTGATGCGCCGCATTCGGTTTTTTAATGTATCCTTCTTGGATGCATCCTCACTTAGGGGCTTGGACTTTCTGCATGGGAGCGTATAGGAGGAGTAATGTGCAGGACTTCCCTGCTCTACCCTGGAGGGAACATCAATGTCTGAGGCAAATGAGACACGGTTGCTTAGGCTACCGTGAGTGTCAATGTACTCATCAGACAGCCTGATCCTAGGTGGAGGGGTGCTTTCCAAATTTGCATCCTTATAGAGATCTCGGAGTGAGGAAAGAGATGAACTTTGGTTGAAGGACTTCTTGTTGTCACTTGTTGGGAAACTGGCATGAATGCTTGTATCTGGAGTGCTCCTGGTCAAATACGGACCATCCAACTCATTGATATCTCCAGCATTTCCCCAGAGAGAGTCATACCATGAAGACTCAGAGCTGAGGGAGCTTCCTTTACTAGAACGAAGCCTTGAATCAGTAGGTGACAGACGATGGCTCGAAGAACAATCTGCGCTAGAATTCCTCCTGACGTCGAGTAGATTATTCGGCTTAGATTCCAAGGCAGGCGAATACCTCAGCAACTGGACTGGTCCACTGGACTCCTCAGTCAGTACCTTGCTGTTGCTGCTGTTGTGGAACTCGACCCTCAAGCAACCGTCCAGCTTCCCCAGTGTTTTAATGAGAACTTTCGGACTCCTCCTTTCCT
Organism: Calonectris borealis; assembly: GCF_964195595.1. Lineage (NCBI taxonomy): Eukaryota > Metazoa > Chordata > Aves > Procellariiformes > Procellariidae > Calonectris > Calonectris borealis. Next base: position 70,603,064 of record NC_134314.1, read on the forward strand.
CTGATGGAGAGGTTGATGCAAGACTCTCGTTCTTTCCGTAGCAATTTAAAATGTGTCCATTGCATTCTCGAGAGGCAGCATGATTACTTCCAGCTTGAAGGCCAATATAGTGGAAACCATTCTCGGGCAAAAACACCGTGTTATTTCCTTGGCAGTAGTCCCCTGAGGCGTTTGTCCGGTGTTTGGCATGGGCATTGCTTTTAGAGACCTTCACCACAGTGTCACCGAGTCTAGATGAATAAGGCTGACTACTCTTGAAGTGCGAAAGGCAGCTTCTGGCAAGGGACCTCGATTTGTAGTTTGAACTGCTACTGGTATGTCCCCATCCATGCATAGAGCAAGACTTTTCATCTTTAGCATGAATGCTGCGAATTTTCAGAGAGCAAGGCTTCTGCTTGGCACCAGCTGTAGCAGCAGCATGGTTTTTTGATCCCTGAAGACTGTATTGGCTTTCTGAATTCCCCATTTTCCACTAAATTAAGAAGAGTTTCATTAGAAACAATGGCTAGAAGACAGAGTGAAAAGTAACAGACCATTTTTATCCTCTGCACAGGAAAGTGCCTTTTTAAAAAATGATATGAAACAATTGTTTCAAAAAAAGCCATTAAATAGCCATTTACAACATTAAATTCGTAACTGAACTTATTTTAGGAGCAGGCTAGGAAAGCTTATTCTCTGTATGGTTCATTACCCCTCTGTTATAAAGCTGGAATCTAGCTCCATTGAAATCATGTCAACACCTTTCTCCACCCACACCCTTGGCAACATCCTTTTCTTATAACTTACAAAATCTCTGGCTCTCAAGAACAATGGCATAATGAAAGGGAGACAGCAAGATAATCATAAGTTAGATATAAAGTGAACTGTACTTTCAGAGAAATCCCTTCTGCCAGGAGACAAGCCCACTGCAGTTTCAGCTTGACTGGTTTCTGTGCAACCAAGTGTTGCCTCAATAAACTGTTCAGCAAACCCCAACTTTGTGTTTAAATGGAGTCAATCCAGAGAAGGAAAAAAAAAACACCCCACACCAAAAAACAAACGAAAAATAACTTGGTTAGTGAATAGCCTCATCTTCCATTACAGCACAAAACTGCATTATGTTCATTCAGCATGGCGCAGTTCGATAGTTCGCTTAGTAAAATGCTCTTCAGCTTTTTACTGAATTCACAGGGAACAGCACACACTGGAGCAGTCAAATCGCCCCAGTGAGATGATTGAAGATTTTGAACCTACATAAAGTGTACCCCAAAGTAAAAAAGATCAATCTGTTCTTTTTGTTACTTGGAGTGAATCTCACTGCTTGTAATTTACAGAAACATCAAACCGCTTTTTCCATCAGCACCGTGCTTCTTTGCATGTCGGATCTCAGGCTATCACTCTTAGGAGAATACACTGCAGTCTCACTAAAATTTTTTCAAAATAAGCCATTGTGAAAACAGAATCTTACCTTCTAGAGTCTGTATATATTTTAACATCTCTACTTCTAGCCCTTAGCACTTTTAGATGAAAAGCACAGAATAAAACAAAGAGCATACCTGTAGGATCACTCTTAAACACGGGCACGGTTAGCAGTTAGCATGCTCTGCATTGTCTTCGTGGCCAGCCGCTACACTTGCCAAAAACAGGATGGAGTTGCATGCAGCCTTCCTAGAAAACACCAAAAAGACAAAAAAGGGGTCTCAGTCAAATAGAACTTACACTTTAGTCCAGCTCTAAGCAAAATGACTACCAAAAAAAAATCAGACAGAAGTAACAAATGGAGAAGAGAGGTCTGGTTAAGGGGATTCCTGGACTTTAGACATACATTTTTATAAACATACTTTAACAACTGACATTGAATTAATACTGTCACTGTTTGGGTAAGTGGTTTATTTTCTAATTCTGTCCTTCTCCCCTCTCCTTGACAAGTTAGGGCAAACTTCGAGCCTCCTCCAGTTTGCTTTTTGGAAGACCAGTTACAGATGACAGGATTGTGCAGCGATCCATTACAATTTGCACCAAACGGATCAGAGCAATGTCCCGCAGCATCTGTTTATCCTTCCCCATGCCTGGATTCCAACTACGACCCTTGCAATGAAAGGCCACCACGCAATTCACTCCACCAACCACCCAGCGACCTCCCTCTTTAGGTTTGTTCTGATTTTAAGTTAATCTGCCCCTAAACCAAGAAAAAGGCAGCACCAAGCACTGCACCCACCCAAAGGTAACAAGACCCAAGTTCTTCCTGACCATCTGAACGTATTGGGTCTTCACTTGGCACACAAAGGCTGCAACTCAAAACGAAAGGACAGAAGCTGAATCGCACAAAATACACCAGCAGTTTAGGGATTGAAACACTCAGTAGAAGAAGCTGTACAAGATGTTAAGCTCAGATTTAGAACAAATGTTTTAACTAGAAACCATTCTTAAGTCACTCTCCCAAAAAATATTCTTTTCTGCATAAATTCAGTGGCTACTGTTCATAATTTTCAATTTAATAACTACCTGATTTGAACACACAGTTTTGCTCTTTTTGACTCATTTTACTGTATAACCTTGAAGATATTTAAAGGAATTCACTGGTAACCTAGGTATTTTGCTAACCTTACCAAAAACAAAGGTAAAGGTTGCAAACTGGAACTAAAAACGGTCTCAACAGCAAGCCTAGAAAAAGCTTAGCAAATAAATGACTTAGAAGAAATATATCCTTTTGGATCATGCTAGAGATGCTACAGACCTATAAACACAAATTCATGTCCGTTATCACAAAGATATTTGATAAAACAGACAAGCCACAGAAATTTCATCTTACCCTCCAAAAAAAAAAAAGTCTGTTTAACTTGCTTATTCTCTCTAACAATTTGGAAGGTTGCTATTTAGGACACCCTTGCCTTGCAGGTTTGATTTGCCAGTGCTGCTAAGTGCACCCATTTATGTAAACAGTTTTTAAAACGTCATATGCAACATGGATTGAATAAAAGACTTTTGATTCAAGGTAAACAGAAGACAACACACAAACTTCCTAAGCTCCAAGCTGCTGAACAAATTGCAAACCCCCAGCAAAACTGCCTTCCACGATCCAGGAGGTGCAGACCACAAACAAGCAATGAGTTTACATTCAGAATTCTTCATCTGGGAGCAGAAACTACGTTCAACAAGGGGGCTTTGAAGGGCTTATATCTATTCATAAGGGAACACTGAACCCAATTTGTCTAAAGAAACAGTCAAAAAGACCATCTGGTCTCCATAGTGATTGTGCAATGGTTAGGTAATCCTTCTAACAGAGTGGGTAGCGAGCAAGCTGCTGTCATGAACCTCAGAAGATAGATATTCAATTCGTCAAGGCTCGAGCTGCTGCTACCAGGGTCCATTGTACGGGTCTGATCCAATACACAGGTCACATAATGGGTGAACGAATAAATTTATCTCAGGGTACAATGTCTACAAAACAGTGTCTGAGTCTGTGCAGGAATCAGTCAGCAGTACAACAAAACAGTCAATAAATCCCATAGAAATAGCCGTGAGGGATTTTTCTCAGCATCCCGGCCGTCCAGAAAGCTACGGTAGGCTAAACATTCGCGCACGCTGCGATAACCAATCGGGGCATCTGTGAGGCGGCACAAAGACCATCGCCCTGAAAATCAGCTGCGATGCCTTTCTCTTGCCTCACACTTGCGTGGAGTGATTTTCTTTCTGCTAATTACAATGCGGGGGGAGCAGAGTGAGTCGGCTTGTGCCCAAAGGCAGCGTGACGCCGGGGCAGGGGGGCAGTCGTGGACAAGCTCTGGCTGCGCTCGCTCCGAACACTCACGCATTTTACACTATTTGAACTACGGAAGCACTGGAAATTACAGTGGAGGGGACAGAGTTCTGCTTCCCCTATATTTCTCACAGCTACCTACCACCGCAGAAGACAACGTGCTTTTCTCTCTTCCTATGCAGAGGGATGAATACTTCTTGTAAGCAAAACCAGTTTCCATGCATGTTTTCTGCAATTATAATCAGTATATTTAGAAAGCAACTCACTGCGCCTTAAGATGATTATTAAGAGTTTATTTGCTTTCAATTATACCCACATTCCCTAAAAAAAGAAGTTTTTAATCTTCACCCCGGTTCCCCTTGACACATTCAAAAAACACAGCTATGCAAACATACTAATCCAGGAACCCCACCATCCCCACCACACCCAATAATTAACGCAAATCATAACCCCAGAGCTAAAAACGTATTTCCCCACCTTGGGGCTTCTCCACATAAAGTTTCCCTAGACTTTTTTGGCTCCAAAAAACTAACACACGAGCTCAGAAGCCGTTCCAGAGAAGCGCCTGCCACATATGTTCCCTCATTAATACCACCGCAGCTAGACTGCTTTATAAATGCTAGAGAGGAAAATGCTTTTCTTAAGATTAAGGTGAGCGCACGTACAAGTAGTGCTCTGCAATTGCATGGGTGCTTTCCTCCCCAGTCTTAATCTCTCAAAATAAAGGCTTACAAAGCTTAACTTGCTAACCATATTGCAAGCAAAACCAAAGCATAAGAATAATATCCCAGTACTAGGTTTGGTGATGAGATACAACAAGGAATTATTATATTATGAATTAGTGGGAGATCTGAGCTACAACAAGGCAAGAGATTGTGGTAGCATCTTCTTAGGCAGGTTCAGCAGATTTCCCTGACTGGGACTGACAATCTCGTCACCCTGGATGTTGTAAGAGCTCAATTAATGTCAGCCCCAGCAATGTTAATCTTTAGTCTGGATCAAGAAGTTACCAAGAAGACATGCACCAAAGCTATCCCTCTGATGTATTTTTATGCCTTTATTCCTCTGGATGGCTGGTGACAACAAACCTTCACTGGCAGATGTATAACAAGTGATCTACAAAACATTTAATCCCTGCTGAAGCTTTCCCGAAAATCTACTGATGAGGTGCAGGGAAGTTGATTTTCACTCACTAAACAAGGCATCAGTGCAAAAATGGCAAAAACAAGATCAAAAAAAAGAACAGTATGGATCGGTCCAGATGAGGATAACATCATCCCATCAAATTAGCACCACTGAGTGAGGACTTATTGCGAAATGCGGGAACTCATGACAGTCTTCAGCATTACCAGGAACAATAACTCTTTATGCACAGCAGAAGAGCTTAAATTTAAAACCTCCTGAAGGAGGAGGTTTAACAAGAAACAGGCTTTTAAAAGAAGAGCTAGATTAAGAGCTAGAAAACAGGTCAGAGCTAGAGCTAGCTGCCTCACTCCTAAAAAATAAGAGCCTACATCTTTTCAGTTCTTTACAACGACACACCAGAACACAGTTTAAACTTTTTAAGAAGGCCTTTCCTTGAGGACAGGACAGAAAATGATTCAAGAAATAAATATGCTAACCAAGTATTTTATTCCTACTTGTAGCTTAAGCAGCAACCACGTGTCACAACCTCTTCAGATTTTCTTCATCAACAGGAGGATTGTTACCTGCACCAGTGCAGTACCTTTCAAGAGCACATAGGACCAATTCTCGAGTACCTGCCACCGGGCACAGTCCCTCACAGCCACCCACACGGTGGCAGAGCTTCAACTCACTTTGCGGTGATATAAATACTTATACAAAGGGCCTTTATATGCAAAGGGCAGAGTATATCCCATCAACTGCTCTCTAGTAATGAAGCAAGAGGAGGGAGTCATGTATGCTTTCTGCTGTGTTTGAAAACCATATTTCCACAAGGGCAGGTAAGGACTCCCAGCTGCAGAGCCAGACTGCCATGGCCACCTCCGGACTGCGCACGGTGGAATGTGGAGGCATGGAGAGGAGAAAAGGCAGCGCCAGGGTCTTCACACAGGCGGCTGCTCTGAGTGCATGGTTCATAAGTGCATCACAGGAGGCTGTCATCAGGATTAGTGGAGCTGCAATAATGGAGAATCTGCAAGTATTTCGAAGCAATAAAAAGGAAACAGAAAGCCCCCTCATTTACATGAAATGACCAATTTGTTTTCCTTTAATAGCAGATCTAGTTAGAAATGTTGCAGGCTTTGATGTACAGCAACTACGTTAGTGGTTTTTTACATCAGGAAAAGCTTTTTTGTTTTGTTTGTTTGTTTTAATTGACTGAGCAATTCCTATTTTTTCTTTCAAACTACTTTTACAGTCTCTTTCACCTAATGGTTAAAACACCATTCATTTTAAATGGCTTATAAAGTCTTAGAACTTGTATATAACTCTTTCAGATACTAACGTATTCATAAGTTTTGCAAAGAATCAATGTGCTTTGAGAATTCTTACAGGGATACAGAATTATAGGTTTGAAGTTTTAATTAACTTTTAATCTACTTTGGTTTTTAATATGCAAGTAATACAGAATGCTAGAATGTGCACCTGCCCTCCCCTTCCTCCACGGCTGTGTATGGACGGATACTTGAAATTACTGAGGGAGGCAGGTTAGCACAACACTGTAGCTGGATTAAATGTTGAGTTTCTTACTGGAAACAATTTACTGTATTTTTTAGAACTACGCACTTTGGTCACATGCTTCCACAAATCAGAAGCAGATTTCTTATTCCTGCAATCTCAATCACATTCCTATTACAAAAATATACCATAATAATTATACCGTGGTATTCCTGGCAGGATATTTTGCATTATATACCACTGTATTCAAAGAATGAATAACCAAAACACCACAAGTATGCCTTTCTTTAAAAAAAAAAAAAGGACTCTTTTGCCTTAAAAATCCAATTTGAAGCCAGAACTCCTCACTCACTCATTAGTCTCTTTAGAGTTATAGCCTCCTGTATTAGGAAATGTTTGGTAGCTCACAGATCAAATTAAAACCAATCGTTTTTCTCATTAAACATAAGTAGTCATCATGACCCCAGACACTTCTTTTCATGCTTTGAATCATACCTACATTGCATATAGACTTCTAATTTCACAGTTTAAGAAAGAAAGGGACAATCTCCTTTTCTGGTTCCTTCTCTTAAAATAACATTAATCCCAACAGGTCTACACTGCATCACAGATATATCGCATCAGAATTACACATCCTGTACCTGGGACATGATTCCTTCTTTTACTCAACCCATTCTTCTGGGTCCAAGACATTGACAGCTTAATTAAATTATGCTTTACAGCTTTCAAGCTAGCGCAACATGGAAGGTTGAGTCAAGCCTGAAGATCCTTATCCTATTACACCAGTGCTGATACAATCTAAATCTCTAGGGACTTATTTTTCTTCGGCAGGAAAAACAAATTTCACCATTTGTAAATGTTATTGAATTTATACACAATGGCCAAAGTGCATATCCATTTAAATAAAAGCCATTAAGCTTGTTAAAAAAAAAACAGGAATGCCAGCTAACATCTTGGCTTAATGCAGTAGCTGCAGTAGTTAAAGAGTTGATATGTCAAAGGGTCTATTTCCTGCCCTTGAAGGGGAAATGAACTCAGTGATCTGAAAGGTCTTTTCTTCTCCACCTACTCTGGTTGTAAGCATACTGTCAGGTCCTGATGCAGATTAACGCGGTGCTTTCAAGGGATTTCAAGGCCTGGGGCCTCGGACGGGGAGGAGGGTGCACCTGAAAGGAGCCAAGACGCTCCAAGCAGGGGAGCCTCGGCTCCAGCCTCGCTGCCCGCCCTGGGCTGTAGAGTAACAACACTTCAGAGACCGAACTCAGGCCTGCAGACTTCTTGCCCCAGCTTGGACAAACTCCTGAAGAGGTCTCTGCGTCAGCCCACCTTACTCATGATAAAAACAGGAGGTGAGACTGGGGCTTTCTGGTCAAAGTGGGATTCCCAAATCCCCACCAGGAACATCTGCCCTTCTCCTCCCTTGTCTGCTTCAGCAGCAACCAGCTCATGCTATCAAATACAAGCATAGTCAGCAGGCAGCTACAGGGACATTCTCTCACATGTACCCACTCAAAACTGTAAGTGCCAAAACATCAGCTTTGGAGAGGGTAGGAGAAAGGTTATTTTTGGACTAGGACACAGTTTACAACACTGTGCCCCGAGCAGCCCTGTAGACCCTACCAGAAGGAGAAGCAAATGGCAGCAAAGACGAGCAATCCCAAGCAGGAACATGAACCCGTTCTGCCCCCAAAGACCCTTTTTGGTGTAACACCTTCCACGTCTATTGGACCAACTCTTAACCCTTGGCACCAGAGAAAAACTTCCAGCAGCAACTGTCAGGACAGCATGCTTCAGGCTGAGGGACAGGGGCTGGGACAGCTGTGGGACTCCCTGCCTGCCACCTATTACACAGCCTGCTCCACAGGTGGGAGGGGGAAACCACGCTGCATTTGGCATAGTCTTTTCTACTTCTCAGTTTACACATTCATAAACACCTGAGGGTGTCGATTCCAAAGTAAATGCTTTCCCACCTTCGACCCTGGGACTTCCTGAAGAGGACAGAGGATCTGGGAGTTAGACACCAGAAGTAAATTTGAGACACAGTCCCTTGGAAAATTAAAAGCAGATCTTGATTTTTGCATCCCAAGAGCCCTACAGCAGTAACACAGCTTAGGGCTTACTCTCCTGTACCCCTGTAATACCAGCATGTTACTCACACATTAAAAGAATAAAAAAGTACACTGAGGATTAGGTTTCCCCACTAAAACACTTCTGTTGCAGCTTTACAGCTCCAGAGTGCCCTGTTCAGAGAGTCCTCTCTTCCACGGTACGTGGATACCCCTTTCCTGTTGAAGGTGATCAGATTAAAAAAAAATTCGATTCCTTGCCTCTAACTAGTAATTTGCTATACATTGTATAATGTTATCAAATCATCCACCCTAAAGGGAAAGAAATGCATGATTTCCAGAATGAAGTCACCAGTGTACAAAATTAACTCTGTGACCACATCAGTAACAAGCATAAACAAAGTAGCAAACTTTGGTTGCATTGCACAAGCAATTAATCACCCCCCTCTTAAAAAAAAGGGTGGGGGGGAAAGGCACTTCTCCATTTCTTGGGCATTTCCCTCTTTTTTATTTTTTCTGTGACACGGAACATAGCATTTTCACAATTTGTGTACAGTTATGTATTAAAAATCTACATAGTATTAAAAATCTATGTAGAAAGATCAAAACTTGTGCAGGATCTACTTCTGGTTTTCTATGCCACGCCAGTTCAGTAGTAGTAGTAGTGTTGAACTTCACAAACATATAATCCTTGCTTGGGTACACTGTCTATTTATTGCAAGTTACTTTAAGTATTAGTGAGAATAGACAGAATAATAAAAAAGAAAAGATTCAGGGGGATTATCAATCATACTGTATTAGGAGAGTCACTTTAATGTTGCAGAAACTGTAGCACTCTCAAACATACTTTCTCATACTTTTGCCTTAAAAAAAAAATCCAGCCCCGTCATAGCAGAGCTGTAAAATGATCCTAGTGGTGGTTTATTTAGCAATTCAGGCAATTAAGTTTGACAGATGACCACCAAGAACTGTTTTCTGGGGGAAAACCATTCATCTTGGGCACAGCTGGCGATAGCAGAGGCAGCGCAGGGGCTGCAAGTCCTGGCACGGCAGCAGCCCGCTCTGCCCTCTGCTTTCAAAGGCTTCCCAAGTCTTTCCCTACTCTTCCTTCAGTTCTCCAGCCGGCGAGCGGAGGACCATGGTCCCCCGGCAGCTCCCTCCCCAGCTCAAGGCCCCCTCTCCGCTCCCACTTACCTTCCCCACGGAGCCAGCTCCAGCCTCCCGGCCCCACAGCCGCCCCAGCTCCGCTGCGGGGACACGGACACGCAGACACAGGGACTCTCCCTGCCCTGGGCACGCCAGGAAACTCTGCCTAACGCTTCAAAACGCTCAGCCGTTAGGAACTAAAAACAGACCCTGCGCCAGGCTGGATGTATTTTTGTCTGCAAGCTACACACCCTCCTCCCGTTCAATTTTTTCCATTGGTGGAACAGCATGATGCAGACTTAACCAGAGGGTGGTTTTCCACGGGCCGCCTGAAACGATTACGCGGGCCGGCCTGCCACGATGCCGGGCAGCCGCCGGGGAACACGCCGTGACTGGGCTCTTGTCTGACCCCGCATTCCTCAGCCGCCGGGCTGCTTCCACGAGAAAGCTGCTAGGAAGGCTGCCGAATGGAGAGGGGTTTGCTTGCCTGAAGGTAGCTCCAGGGTCTCCTTTTTTTTTTTTTTTTTGGTCTTTTTTTTTTTAACTTGCTGGGAGGGAGTAGGTATTCCTAACATCCTTGTGTGAGACACCCTGGCAAAAACGTAACTCCCCAAACCACAGCAGGAATGTTGCAGTCATGAAAACCCACTCTTAAGAGCGGCTCTCAGCCGCCTTTAACGATTCTGCACAACGGCGTCACGTACACAACCACAAACTCTGACACTCTCTTCCTTGCTGCTTTCTTTTGTCATACTTTTTATACTATCCTACGGAGAGAATTAGTTGTTTTTTAATAACTGATAAAATAGGTCTCTTAAGATGCAAATGACATCTCCAGGTTTCAATATACAGAGCTAGGCTGTTAAATCTGTAGTTAGGTGCATGAACAATTGCTTTATTATCACAAAAGCTCAACACTTCGTTGATTGCAGCAACAGTTGGTGAACAAACTCAGCCAAAAAACAAGGCATTTATTCAAATATTCTAATAAAATTGCAGGGTCATATTCAAGTGCCAAGTGTGAAAATACAGCCAAGCTACACTGCAAATGACGTATTCAACTGAAAAGAAACACATGAACACTATAATAGAAATAATTAGTAACCCACAAAATCAGTATTTATGTCCACAAAAACGAAATAATGATTTGCATAGTAACATAGGAATTGCCACCTAAAAGCAGACCTCTGTTTCACTGTGTCCACTATCCTGCCTCATTACAGAGGAAACTCTAAAACCCAGCAGCTTTGGAATAATTTGGAACAAAATCATATTTAATCTCCAAAGCCCAGCTGTAGTTAACTCCTCCACTGGAAAACAGTGACTTGGATCTCTTCTCAAACTTCACAGGTTAACAGTATTAGCACTGAATATGCTCTCCTCATCACAGCAAAGGTCAAAACCTTCTTTTAATTCTACTGACCTAATTTAAGTTTTCTGAAAGTGAGTTCCATAGGTCAGTTTTTGTAAAATGTAATAGAACAGTACATGACTTATGTCTGTACTCCTAATTCTATGCCCGAATATATGTCTGGGGGCTTCATATCTGCTTGTTTTGGTGACAACTTTGCTCTCTATGAAAAGCAGACTATTTTCTTTTTCTTGTTCCCGGTACAGTTATATTCTCTTCACTTAGCGTTGCTGTGGTCCAACTATTTCACTACCGGTCCAGATTCAAGTCCTGAGACTAATGTGGACAACGACAAGCAACGACAGCTTGTGAGTCAAAGCACCAGGTCTCTCTCAGGAGCAATAGTTGGCCTCTGGTCTCATCCCCCTTCTCACAGAGAGTACTGCATTTCCCCCACGAGTCCACTTCTTAGTTGATTAAATAAACCATGTTTGAATGATTCCTTAGATAAGGTTAGCCTCCAACCAGCCCAGAAGCCTTTCACCAGCAGCTATTTTGCTGAATTTGTCTTTCTTAAAGGTGAATGTTCAGAAGTATAAATACTATTCCCAAAGATGCCTCTCCAGCACCCTGTTCAATAACAGTAATTCTTTCCTAACTCAATGAAAAATACCTGGACTGACATAACCTAGGACCCAGCTGAATCACATTAGCGCCTCACAATCTTCCAGCAACGGATAATAAAGCTGTCCATTTCCTTCCCCTTTCATTTTCAGAGGGTGACTCCCAAATGTCAACAGGCATTCTTGCTATTAGCGCAAAGCACTCAACCCTGTACCTTCTCCTTCTTCAAGTTCACTGCATTTTATCATTCCAGTTCTAGGGGTCATTCAGCTACTTACTACATTATTTCTAATCTGCCTGTGTACCTACTATGTCTCCCACTTTTTATCAGTCAATTTCACCAACGCATTCCCACTCTTTCTGACAAGCCAACCAACACTCATTATGTTTGGTCTCAAGGCTCTGGTTGATACACCTCAGGATCTTTTATTTTCACTTCCACCTCTAACGTACTTAACTGATTACTTTTAGCAGACTGACATTACATGTTGAAGGCATACTTTTCTGACTTCTACTCGAGCTTTAACATCCTCCATCTCAGGGCTGCTGCGAGTGCCTCCCCCTGACCATGGGGCCTCCTCCTTGAGGAGCTCCTTGGGGAGCAGGCAGGACAAGCTGACAGGGCTTTGGTACAGCCTAGCTCGAGGGTTACAGCATGAGGGTCCTTCTTTATTACACCCCCAAAACTGAGCCTCACATCCACCTCCTCCCCCTTCTCTCACCCGCTGCCTTGCTGTTATCAACTTGGGACAACCTGATAATGAAATATTCTCTGGAGAACAAGGAGTAGGCAAGCTCCATGCCGAACACAACAGATTAATCTCTTATTACTATCTGAAGTACTTACGTATGTAAGAAATGTATCATCACAACATTGCTGCGAAGGAGAAGGGTGCCAGTATCCTCATTTTCTAGAGAATTGCTAGGTCACATAGAAAATTAAAGGGTATTTAAATACAGTAAGAGGAAGCTCCGTAGCTTGTGTTAATGAACATCTCTGCTAGCTTAATGGGTCTTAACATCTCTGTTTTGCAGTAAAAACAAACTGTAGTTTGCACAGAGAAGTCTGTAATTGAATTAAAAGTTGTGCCTTGGATAGCAGGTTGGCTCTATAAACACTCTAGATTAAAAAGATGTTATGAGGGTTAAACAATGTGTTCTATAGAATGTTTTAAAGCCAAGAACTTCTTTTTCTAGATGGAGATAAATGAATTATCAAAATTAAACAGATAGGTATTTTAACCTATGTTTTACAATACTTTCACACTACAGAAACATTTAGATTTTATTTTGAAAGTGCTAAAACATCCCATTGTCACCACTGTTTTGTTTTCCAAGCAATGGAAATCCACTAAGAAAAACACAGAAAATGCACATACCCATGCTAAGAAGAAGACACCTTCCCTAAAGTCAGCCCACTTTTATAAACATATGCCATCCCTATAAAATATCTTTTCCTAGACACAGTCCAGTCCGTTTCTGAACGGCCAGTTCTCGGCTTTGCCTCTTGCCCTCTCCTGCCTGGCTCACCCGACAGCGATACAGCTGAGCTGTGTGAAAATCCCCGGTTCATAAGGTCCCTTGGCCAATACTCAGCAGACGGGCACTGGACAGGCACGTGTGGAGAGATTTCAGTACCTTGCCAATCACGGCTTAACCACAGACTGGCAGAGCTGTACAGAGACTTCCCATGAAATCGAAAACATGTTCCCATGTTCTCCAAAACAGAATATGTGTAAGAATTAAAGAAGTCTGAAGTTTCTCAAATCAGAAACCTCTAACGGAGCTCTCAAGGAAGCTGGGAAGTTGTGCTACGCTAAATGTAACCAAGCTGCTAAAAAATAATTACATGTTATTGTCAACAAGATGATAACCAGGGATGAGTTTCGAAGCAGTGTTGATTTCATGACTAAAACACCTGAATCACGCAACATCTGCTAGAGAAATATTCTCATTAAACTGTACTCAAGGTCCATCCTTGGTGTCTTTGGCCTTGGAGGGGAACTGCACAAGAAACGCAGAAGTCTCCCATTCAGTCAGCGGTGGAGGGAAACCTTAAACCACAGGAAATTCCTCTAGAAGACGTAAATTCAATTTCTGAGAACTTCTCGCCTTTCTGCAAACCAGTGCTCACCCACTCGGCTTCCTGGTCTCATCTCCAAATGTTTGTCAGATGGAAAAGGACAAAAATAATTGAGTTCATTCGTTACTTAATTCTGATTCAGAGGAGTCTGGGAAACAGGAGCCTATGTGTTAGCACGTTCCTTCTTGCCTGAGCTCACAGACCCCAGCAGGCCATTTCATTTACTGAATGACAGCATCAACACAAGTCTAACAGCTCTGGCTATAGGTCAGAATAGATATTAAGCAATGAAAAATGCTGCAGACGAGCACAATTTTATACCCCCAGCTACCACAGAGACTTACGATGCCCTAAGTGGCTACTACCTTCCTGTTAGATGCTCCTGTTCTCCCTGGGAAATGCTGTAACACAGGAGATCAAAGGGATGCTCCCCATCCCCACCTCCCTGGGAGCCAGCGTGCCCTTGCCCAGCTCAGCAGCGAAGCGGGGCGGCTGTCCAGGCACTCTCCACACACCTCGTGCTCCCCTCAAATGGGTTTTCCCAGCATCCAAAACAGGGAGAACCCACTGACGTTTCAGGCATGCAATAAACCACACCTGATGTTTAAAGCAAGACAAAATTTTTCCTTTATTTTTATGTTGCGTGGTTCTTTAGCACCACTGTAGACATGGGCTTACTATTTGTGGTTGTGATCTATTTTCAAGTGAGTTACAGAGAATAGTTGGGGAATCGAAGTGCCTCTGGTTACTGTCTTATTAATTTCAGCATAACTAAATGAAGAAAGATAAAGCATGATCACATGATGGCAGGGCATGTGGCAGAAGCATTACTGAAAAACGGGAAATCAATTAGGAGAGAAAAAGGGATGAACTACGCAGCAAACCCACCTCCTCCATTTAGATGACTGAGCATACTGGATGCGAGCAGCCCGGCCTGCAATGATCAGTACTCCCGCACTGGGTCTGGCTGGGATGGAGTTAATTTTCTTCACAGCAGCTCCTATGGTGCTGTGTTTTGGATTTGAGACCGAAACAGTGCTGATAGCACACGCTACCGCTGAACAGTGCCGGCACAGCATCAAGGCCTTCTCCATTTCTCACTCTGCCCCGCCAGCGAGCAGGCCGGGGTGGGCAAGAGGCTGGGAGAGCTGACCCCAAGGGACCACAGGGATATCCCTCGCCCTATAACGTCGTGCTCAGCAATAAAAACGGGGGGTTGTTTTGCCAGGGCTGCCGTTGCAACATCCGAGAGCAACGAGGCCCTCACAAGAGTTAACATCTGAGACCAAGGGGGCCCTCAGGAGCGGTGGTAGCTACCGCTGCAGAGCGGCTGGCCCTGCACGGCCTCAGAGGCTCACGCTTCTTAATCTTCTTTTTTCTTGAGAACTAATGGTAAAAGCTTCATTTTTTAAAAACAAAGTGAGAAATACTGATACACCAGATCAAGATGGGAACCCCTTCTGAGCAGTATTTGCTACTTTCTATATCACTAGAGCAGAACCGATGCATCTTTTCTGACAAGCAGCCTACTTCAGCGGTACACTTTTTCAATACATAATGGGCAGTAACACATTTTAGTTAACTACGTAATTGTATCTTCCGTGCTGTAATTAAAAGTTCTTCTACTGCAACAGACAGGAGTAAAAATGCTCTCAATTTAGGACTGTGACTTTGCAGGAACAAAAACCTAAAACTTGGACAAATCTCACAAAAATAGGAGTGGAAAGGTTTTTTGAATGCATTACGTTAAAAAATGAGAACTGAAGCCTTCACACATGCTGTTAAAAAAAAGCATGTCTATTAAACACGTAAAAATATCTGAAGGTGGAGTCATTTGTCACAAGAATATACTAGGAGATCTTACAACATAAATATTTATAAAGCACAGATGTTATTTCACATTGCATTACTACCATAGCTTGTTCCATTAACTGATCCAACAGACCAGCTAATTGCTTGTGCAAGATTGACTATTTGCTATCACCCATTCAAGTCAGAAGCACAAACAGTTGCCGGGGGGGCAGGGGAGCTTTAAGGGGGTGTTTTCTAACCAAACGTATTAAATATTTTTTTCATTATAATATTGACCATTGTTTCATCAATTAAGTTAGAAACGTCTGCAGACATAAACGTTACAGAAGTATGGCAAAGTTTCTAAGAAAATTATGTCAAATCAGTGTTTGCTTCAATAGCATGCACCAAAAGCATATAAAATAGATCTTGTTGCATAATCAATTTTAACTAGTCTTGCATATGCATATGATTTTATAGGAAGTTTCAAGACATGAATGCTTCCCCTGAAGTTTCAGATCCTAGATACTATATGAGTATACAGCAAATTCTGCTTGACAATACCTTTAATCCTTCGGTTTGCAGAGAAGCACTTCAAAATGCAAAATAAGGAATTAACACAACAGAAGGAATATTAAAGACATCAAATTTGGGGGGGGGAGGAGGGGCGGTTTGTTTGCTTTTTTTTTTTAAGCCTTGATTGTCGTTTCTCATTATAGCTGGCTGCAAACCTACTAAAAGTGGTAAATGGCAATATTAGGAGCTTATTACAGTATCATTAAATTAACCAAAAGAAATACTGGGGTATAAAAGCTAGAAGAAGTCTGGCTAACATGTGTTGATTATACCCGCACGCACCGCCTGAATGGAGTGCCGCACAAATCCTGTAAGTGGCTGCAAAGCTATTTGCCTGAAGCAGAGCGAACAATGAGAACAAGTTCAACATCTGCCAGGGCGTCCAACTGCTCACAACCATTTTTCTGGTCAGAGGGGGCATTGTTTAAGTTGACAGGTTCCTAATGGTCTGAATTATTTAGCAATCCTCAAAAGACTCTTTCTACTCATTAGAGGGGAAAATGCGAACCACCGCAGCCAGGGTTCCCTCGCTCCCCGGGAGCCGATCATGCTAATTGAGGAGAACATCACAATGTGTCCCTTTTTAATCACATGAGTTAAGTAGGCAAGAGACTTCTATTATCCCCACCGTACAATGAAAGACGGAGGGCGCCGGCTTCCGCAGGGATACACATCAGCGTATAGCGTCTCAACGTTTTTTAAAAACCTCACTTTAAACAAAGAGGACGTATGTTGCTGATAAGCACTGCACCTACCAAATGAAGTAAACTGCATTAAAGAGAAATTTGAAACATACTGTTTCAAGCCTGAACGCTAAGTGAGCAACAGCAAGCATCTCAACATACGGAAGTTATGGGGAGGGGGAAGCAAAATAGCTGCTTCTTGATTCTCCTTCTCATCTGCCATATGATAGATGACAGGTATAAACAAACTAACGTAGCAGCACAAGAGGTTACAGACAAATGACACTCCTACTTGAAGAGCCAAATCATTCAAAGATATTCCCACATCTAATATCTATAGAAATGAAGGGGCACGCTACTAGTAAGGAAGTAGAATAACAGCAGCTTTACTTATGATGGGTTATTTCTCAGACACTTCTCTTAACAGTAATCAAACACGCTCTGCAGCAGTAATTATCTCATGTTATCCTAGCCTTTCTGAACATGGGAAAAAGCACAACAGTCTTACAATCAACAGGACTGTCTTATTTTCTTCACAGCCTCAGGAGACCTCTAAAATTTGGAATCCCTTCAAAATTGTAACACCTGAACAGAGTTCCTCACGTAAACTTTGTAAGGAATGTTAGTGTAGTAATTACGAATGCCTGCAATAGACCTCTATTACCAAAACACAGACCATGTGTGAGAAGAAAGAGGTTTACAAACGCAGTCAAAGGCTATAAAAGAAGACATGTAAATATTTAGTAGATTACCATATGGAACACCACAGATATAGGGAATTGCCAGTTTGATGGAAGGACAAATGGAAGGAGAAGACTTCAAAAATAATATTATAACTTCTGTTCCTAAGCAACCACAATGTGGATAAGAAATAGCAAAAATAAATTACCTTAATGCATATAATAGGGAGTTTGGGAAATTCCTTTCCCATTCTTTAAAAAGATGCTACAGAGATAAGCCTTTCAATTAACATGAACAAAAAGTAAGCCACCAGTTTACACAGAAAATCTACATTTTGTCATCTGCATATAAACATTTCCAGAAGCAGAAGATTAAGTCAGCAAGCTAAATGGAAAGACATAAAATATTTTGCCGGCATGTCGTTGTGAATAAATAACTAAAAGCCCAAAAAAGCAAAGAGACAACATGATACCGGCCTATTCAGACATAAAATTCATTTCCAATAACCACATTTCAGCATGCAGCTTAGATCATACATAGCATTTTCCTGTTTGAAAGCATGCAAAATTGATTATTACAGGCTCAATTGTCCCATACACAGGCAAACAACATGTAAGGAATAATTAAATCTGCAAGATTCCCCCCACTGAGACTCCTACACATGCTTACACTCAGGCAAGGGAGAGGTGGGGTCCCTCCCAAGAAACAAAAGCCCAGGATTATGTGAGAAGCCTACGACCATCTGCACAAAGTCATGTGGCCAGGGATTTCCTCCTCCCCTTGCTGTGTACAGGGCATCCTTTCCCACTTCCAGTCTGAGCCTCAGGGAGGGCAGCAGAGCCAGGCTTTAGTTCCCAGCTCAGGGACAAAAGGGAATCAGGGACCAGGGGTTTCTGAGGTCCTCTTTGCCCATACTTGCTGCCTGCAAAGCTAAGCCACTTAAGGATGTAATCCTTAATACCCCAATGTGCAGAAGTTCGTAACGTCTGGGTCATTGTGAAATTTTGCATGCCTGGTCCCAGCCCAGCCCCCCTTGCACCCCCTCCCGCGTGCTGCACTCCCCCCGGAGCAGAGCCGACCAGGCGTGGTCACCCTGCTTCCACCCATCATGAAGACAAGCCTTTCCCCATGCATATCCCAGAGTTTAATGCGAATTAAGAAGCGGAGCATCGGCATTTTCTGTTTCCTATTTTCTCTCAGCTAATTTGAGTTCCTTTCTCCTTGCCTGAGGTAGAGAGCTCAGATCAGGGAAGAAAAAAAAATGCTCTTGACCTCAACAGGATATCTTGTTAGGGTACGGCAGCCTTAAGGACTCTTTCCTGGCATCTGAGAAGGGGGTTACAATTAACGTTCCTGTTGGTTCACTTTTTCCGTGGGGCCCAGAGGGGAATTCTATATCATTTTTCCATATATAATGAAACATTAACTCCATTTGCAGTAAAGACAACCCACAAAGCAATGTTTGGATGCTCTTTGACTTCAGTATCCCTAAGCAATTTGTAGAAGCAGATCTGTTTTTCCGAAGTGCTCTTTCTAAACAACACTTAAGCCTGCGTGAACAGCCTACTCTGAAGCAGTGATTTCTGAGTCCTGCCTGCTCTCTCCCACCTTATCAAGCTGCCTTTCAGCTTCCTGAAATATTATTGCTGACATAATGGCATTACTAAGATAGAGCCCAATCCAAGCCAACCACAGATAATGGAAAGGCTCCCACTGACTTCTGTGGGCTTTGGATCAGGCCGAAAGCAGTGAAAGTATCCAGAGGATGAAGTCACACAGTTCTGCTTTTCATTTCGGTATGGTCCTTAAAATATGCCTAACTTTAGGTATTGTATTGTATTCTTGACTTTATGCTGGGCTGGCAAGAAACGCTGAGCCAACATATTAAAACAGATCCCTTGTCTCGGCTTAAATTCAGAATATTACATCTTTATTTTTCTGCAAATTTGAGATAAGAAAGTAAAAAAAAAAAAAAAAAAAATCAAGAAAAGATTACCTTTCCATAAAGCAAACTATCATCTTGTTTAACTGTGCTAAATACAGAAAAGGAACACTCTGCTCAGCTAACACACTTGCTACATACTGAGTTTATCAACACTGACATTAGTTTTGCAATGTATGAGACAGTCTGCAACTTCTTCTTGCAAGCTGTATTTGTGAAATGCAAGATGACCTCAGGGCCATCCCCAGGAAATCCTTAACTCCTCTCTATTAATCAGAAATATTAGGCAGTCGTTACCTTCCAGGTCCAATCAAACCTTGTTAAATATCCCTCAGTGACATATAGATTGGTCAACTTTCCAATGCAAGATTCATGTCTGGACCTAGATTTTGAACAATATTCAAAAACTACGAATGCCTGGATCTCACAGCTTCACTTAATTGTGCCTGGAATAAATCAAATCCATAGTCTAGTTTGCATTTCAGATCTATGTTTTCCAAATGGTTCCAATCTAATATTTTAATTTGGACAAATCGCTACTTTCAGTAATTAGAGGTGCTTGAAACTTTTCAAAAATCATGTGTTTAATAAAATGCTTTTCTTGAAATGAGGAATTTCGGAATAAAAAGAAGTCCATGTAAAAATCCACAACATATTCTGGTGACTTACCATTTTTCAACAACAAACTACTGAGGTTGATAACTATGAAATTGATAAGTGAACACATACGCACACAGAAACACATGCAGAGAACCTCATTTTCAGCGCTCAACGTCCCTGACAGGCAGCAAGTCCTCTCTAGTGGGGATAGCTGTTAGGACCACCGGCATCTGAAGAACTGAGTAAAACTATATCGACAGTGCACTGCTTTTAATAAACCAGATTAACCTCAGTTACATGGTTTGTAGATGTTACAGCAACCAAGCTAACACCTGAACCAAAGTGAAAACTCAGTAGTGACCCTTGCAGAGATTGCAAACATTTTTGAGTTTGTTCCTTGTTACTTTGCCAAGGTACACATAAATAAACAATTTAAACTATGAGCAATTCCATTACTAGTAAATGAGAATGGTCAATAACAAAGGGTCATGCCAGGTTTCACAGAATGACAGAACGATTGAGGTTGGAAAGGACCTCTGGAGGTCATCTGCTCCAACTCCCCTGCTCATACAGAGCCACCTAGAGCCAGTTGCCCAGGACTGTGTCCAGATGGGTTTTGAATATCTCCAAGGATGAAGACTCTATAAACTTTTTTCGGCAACCTGTGCCAGTGCCTGGTCACCCTCACAGTAAAAAAGTGTTTCCTGATGTTCAGAGGGAACCTCCTGTGTTCCAGTTTGTGCCCACTGCCTCTGGTCCTGTCACTGGGCACCACTGAAAAGGACTGGCTCAGTCCTCTTTGCACCCTCCCTTCAGGTGTTTATACACATTGATGAGATCCCCCTGAGCCTTCTCTTCTCCAGGCTGAACAGTCCCAGCTCTCTCAGCTTTTCCTCACAGGAGAGGTGCTCCAGTCCCTTCATCATCCTTGTGGCCCTTCATCAGACTCCATCCAGTACATCTCTCTCTTGTACTGGGGAGCCCAGAACTGGACACAGTACTCAAGGTATGGCCTCACCAGTGTTTAGGGACAGAAGAGCAGGGAGGAATGCTTCTTCGGAATGTTTTGGGGTTGGGTTGATTTTTTTGCTACTATTGCTTAAGAAAACTATTATTACAGCAGAGGTAGGGTTCAGAAGTACTGACAGAAAAACATGCAAGAGAAGGAAGAGGACCAGTAATTTGTCAAAGCTCCACACCTACGGCTGCCAGAGTTTCTGGGATGTTTAGTCAAGAGCAGGAACAGAAACACATCTTCACACTTTCTGGCAGCAGGAGCTGAGAAGCCCTTAAGCCAAATGCCTATCACCATTTGCAAGCCACAGGCTAATAGGAAAATGGAGATGCTGGCCAGCCCCTTGGCAGCAGTCTGACTAGAGCTTTCTGGCCAACAGCTGTGCTGCCAAGCTCCCCACATGGCCAAAGCCCCTCTGCCTTGGCATGGAGAAAAGCCCAGCGCCACTACGAATCGAAGCTAGTAAATGTAGCTCGCTGGCTCACCAATAATTGGTGCCCTGTTTCATGCCTGCTTTCTACAGGTTTCTGTCGTGGACACCTGGTCATTATGGATGGTGAAAGAATGCAGTTGCTCTGTTTGCATGTAGCACATTATTTGGCAATAACAGGCAAAATGTCTTTCTCTCCTTGACTCATTTTTAAATACAAGAAGTTATGAATAAACACAAATGGATGCACGTGTATTTCCTAAAGACAGGATTACAACTCGAACTTCGTATCTCTGAAGAACATTGAGCTCCCTTCAAAGTAGTCTCTACAGAAGACTGTCTCTTATTCTGCAAGCGCAGGCTGGGCATCAAATTTGACCCATCACAGTACGTAGCACTTTCCTCCTGCTTTGTACTAGCATAAATGAATGCACAAGACAGAAGGTTCTTGAGATGTTCCCTGTTTAAAACACTTTTTATTAAAGAACAGAGTGGAAACAGCAGATCTGGTCTTGCCTCCTCTCATTTATTCTTATTGGTTGAGAAAATAAGAAACAGCTATAATCAAGCTTGTCTTGAGTATGATTGGGTGGGAGACCACTCTCTTCAAAATACTGGAAGCTGGGTTAAATAAATACCAGAGTTCAGAGCACAGACTCTGAGGATGGCATTTCTAGCAAGTGTACAACATGGACTTAGAAAATCATATCGTGTGTGAATCTGAGAAACAGAATTTCTGGTGACCCCAAAAGTACCTTTTACTAACCAGGAAATACAATTTCTTTGGAGAAAAGCGTTGTGCGGCTCTTCTGCTATGCACAAATATATATTTAGAATTACTGAGTTCTTCTTTCTTTCTGTATTATTGCATTTCTCATACTACACCTAGCTTTATGTGGGTACTCCTAGGAAGTCGATAAACAGCAACCTTCTTCCTGTGCGTGCCTTGTGCTGCTCAGCCATTGTACTGCCTTTCCTTCTCTCCTCCCTGGGGACTAGAAGCACCAGTTCCTTTTGCTTTCCCTTATAATACAAGCCTTGCTTGGTATTATTTTTTATGTTTCCTATTGTTATTTTGTACTCTACGAGGTGATGTAGCCATTTAGGATCCAAATGAGGTGACAGATGAAACAGTAACTTTATCCCCCAGGCTGCAAGCTCCAGCTTGATAGCAGAACTGGGGGCTAAGGTAGAAAGATGAACCCCTTCTCAGTAAAACTCATGAATTCACATTTGGCTGACTCTAAACCATGAGGCCGTATGTGAGATTTTTATTTTAAATGGATATTGCTTTTTCTTTAAAAAGAAAAGAAGAAAATCACACTTTTGTGCTATTTTAAAGCAATTTGGTTGGTAACACCCACTTACATGACAGACGAAGACCACCATAACAATGCCCGACCATCAGGAATAACTCCAGTGAAATCAGTGCAATTACTCTGAAGCAAAGGAAGAAATGCTGGAGCAAAGGACAACCAGGCTGTTTCACCATTCATCTGTTTCTCTGGTTCCTCTGTATCATCAGCTAAAGACTGAACCCGTGAGCACTCTGGAAAGTAAGGGAACCAAGAACTGCATTTCAAGAGTACGTGGAAGATTTGCGTGACTTGTGTAAGTCAGTTAGGGAACAGTGGGGCGGGGGAAGGGGGTGGGAAATCTTTTTCCTTCTAAAAAAATGGTCACGCCAGATTTTTCTGAAGACAATGAAGGCTATGTGAAATGATAGACTCTAAGGTCTCTTTTTTTTTTTTTGCTAGAGCATTCAGTTTTCAAGCTGTCTCTGTCCCTTTAGAAAGCACAGTGTAAAGCTGACAAACGGGAAAACAAAACCAAAACATTTCACTTACAGAATATTAATCCAGCAGGAACTTCATGAACTGAACAAATTGAAACTGTGGCAACACCCCCCTCACCCCAAAAAACCCCACAACAGATGACAAAAGTATCCAAATTTTCTCATTTTCCCACTGAAAATGCCTGAAACCAGATGGGGTTCCCCAAAGACATATGGTCTGGGCTCCTACTTATATTAATGTAAAATTCAGACCTGATCATTTTAATCCACCATAGCTAATCCTATTTGCCTAACCAAGAGTTAAAATAACTAGCACAGCTCTCCTTCCGCTGATAGTTCAATGCGTGGCATCTACTCTGCTTTTCCGTGCTCTAAAAATTCAAGATAAGTAGTTCTTAAGAGCCGCAAGTCATTACTCTATAGGGTATATAACATATATATTCTTCCTTCTTCAGCTTTTGGGAGGGAAGGTCTCCATTTTGCTTTCTCATCTGAAGCTGTGCCTTAAGAGAGCGCATCCCTGGGTTTTGGGGTTGGTTTCCACCACCACCCCCGCCACCCCCACCCCCACCCCCGCCCCCGCAAAAGCCACATCTGTGGAAGTTTTAGTTACACCACCAGCAGACAGAAGAGGAAACCCACACCTACAGTAACACAGGTCATTAATCAGTCCATAAAACTGTTATCAAGAGGTGGACTAAGTTCACAGACTGCTCAGTGTTCATAAAGTTTTCACCAAACATCTGTAGAGTATGGGGGGGGGGGTCTAGAGCACTTAAGACAATTGATTTTGCCAGTATTAGGTTAAAAAAAAGAAAAAGAAAAAAAAGAAAACAAACCACTGGTGTTCACACCATGTATCTTAGTGTGCCTCCTTTTAACTTACTTTAAAAAACATCTTCCACCTGGCAAATTTTAATCTTTTTCCTCAACTCTGTCCTCAACTACTCATCACTGTCCTACTTGCTCCTCTTCTTCCGCAATAAATTCCTCTTTGGCCAAGATCACATGGCTTCCAGGTATCATTTAGTTGTCTCCATACTTATCATCATCTGCTCTTTTCATAAGGAGCTGGAGGCCACGACATCTCCAGTGCCTACAGACAGGGGTACAGGAACGTTAGAGGTCTGCTGATTTCTAGCTTCTCTCCCCACCGACAGCAGCCCGCCTGGCTGGCGTGGAAGGGGCTGGGAAGGAGGGCAGCAGAGCCGCACTTCCATGGGTCTTTTGAACTAACTTTTGTTTTCTCCATTCTCCTCTTGTAGCCACCACATTTAAGATGTTCAGATCAACAAACTAAAATAAATACATTGTTTATCCATTTTAAATATAACTCGTATTTCCAAAAAATGGAACTTGACACAACTAACAGATTAACAAGCCATGAAAATGTCATGTGTAAACATACACATAAAAGTGCCAACTTAAGAACTTGCTAAAATTAGGTACAATCATAAAAATTTTTAAATAAATACGATTCACTATAACATGACTTACTGATATGCAAAAAGATAAGTATGATGACAGCTTCTCAGCTACAAAACAAAATTTTTAATGGTAAATAACCAAGGAGAACCAACCCAACTCTAGGAAGGCAACTAGCGCCCAGTGCAAAATAGATTCAGCAACTTGGGATTATCTGCTTAATAACCGAAATAGCCACTCAAACCATCAAGTCCTCTCTGATTTTACCAATTGGTTCTATCCTGAAAGTCACATTTTTCTTCTTCTATGGAACTTTATATGGACAATCTCAGCAATAAATAACAAAAAGAGAAGAAAACGTGATAAAACTGTTATTTCTGAATTAGAATTAAAAAGCAAAAGTCAGAAGAAAATGCTGGTCATCACTGTGTCTCTAACAGCTGAGCAAACACACTCACTACTACCATACACAGGTGACCCCTAGCATGGCAGCACAAGCCACTCCAAACCCTCTCATGCTGATGAAGCCCAGTTTCCACTCACGTACAGGATTTGAACATGGCAAAAGCCTGCAGTCAGAGACGCCAGACGCTGGTCTGGTTTTCTCCTCCCCCAAATCAGTTCACATTTAAAACTCTGGTTTACCACCAGGGAGGTAAGTGGCTTCGTTCGCTCTGCCCTCCCTTCCCACTTCCCTCCCCAGGCCACACATGAAGGTAATGCGATTGCATAATAAGAATCATATGAAACGCCATTTACTGCTTCATGCTCGTACAATAGTTGCACTCAGTCGGGGGCCTCTTTGGAGAGGCACTGCATGAGGAGGCAACCCCAAAACCCTCCTTTTCCAAGGCTGTTCCCCAGATGGCAGTTAGATGCAATAGCATCTTAACTTTGAGGCATCTTATATCCACCTGAAAAGATGACTAACGCTTGTTGTTGTCATTTTTCCAGAACAGAATAAACCCAATTTTGAAAGGAGGAAGAAAGGTCACACACAACCCCCCAAGGGCAGGGTACAGTCTCTTTACGTCCATTCACACAGCCAGGGAAGTGATGAATTCGTGGCGCTGCTACTTGCAATTTAACTGCACGAGTCACTTTCTACATGAAAACAAACATTTTCAGCGTGCAGCTAACTACTCAACTACAGATGAGATACCTCAGCAGCAGAGAAAAGAACATTAAAGGGCTCCATCTTGATACCCGAGGCGCCAATTTCACTTACAGTGAAGCATGTACACCAGCATTTACATGATAGCGATCCCGCCGGAGTCTAAGGAAATTAAAATATTGTTATTCCAAATAAAAATTAACCAAAAATTGCTGAACAGAATAGCTGCCCTTCATCCATGTACAGCTTTTGGAGCAAAGCGTTTGAGCAGCAAGGACTGCAAACAGAGACTGTAAGCAAGGCCAGTCAGTGGCTGGGCTCTGTGTTTGCCAGGAAGACGAGCACATCTAGCCCGAAACATCAAACCAGCAGATGCAGGAGGCTGCAGAAATCCAAGGTCATTGAGGGAAACACTTTTGTCCTGGCCCTGAGATAAATCAAGACGGCGCTGTCTCAGTAAAGTGATAGCTGAAAAGAGGACTGGGACGTTAAGGAAAAGCGGAAGATCGATCCTACCGCCTCCCACTGCTGGATTCCAGCTGCTTGCTGAAGGGGGGACTTTATATATTCACCGTAAAGGAACAATGCTTCCTCAAAGAAATGCTTAATTCTTTAGGTCACTCTGCTTCCTAATGTAAACAACCCGGACAGCAAAACAGCACCAAAAGGCATGCCAGTATTTTACACAGGAAATGTTACGGAGATCAACTGCTGACTTTCATTTTAAAAAAAAAAAAGCTTAAGGACTGATATGTGTTTGTTGGTCTGGCCTC
The DNA here is from genome assembly GCF_964195595.1 of Calonectris borealis. Lineage (NCBI taxonomy): Eukaryota > Metazoa > Chordata > Aves > Procellariiformes > Procellariidae > Calonectris > Calonectris borealis. Next base: position 70,629,538 of record NC_134314.1, read on the forward strand.
TGGGTCCTTGAATCCACTCAATTACGTCCAAAGAAAAGTCTTTTAAGGACACTTTAAAATATACTGGCGCATACTTCACGACAGAAAGCTATTCTTTTGCTCTTCATCCCTATGACAGACCATCCCAGGAAGCTGCAACTCTTGAGATCTCTTGATCAGCTTGTCCTGTAATCACAGTCAAGCAGCAAGGTCAAAAAGGAAACAGTAGCTATAAAACAATTTTTAATGCTACTTTTAATTTTAAATTTTTTGTTGTTGTTGTTATCAAGAGTTACATTGTACAGAAGACCAGAGAAAGCGTGCACGGTTTCTCTAAAAGGAAAGCATTTATCCACTTAGATTTCAAAGTCTGTCCTTTCTTTTTTGCTTTAATGCTTTTTCTCCTTCCAGAAAGCAAGGAGAAGAGACCAAAATAGAAAAAAAAAAAAAAAAGAAAAGAAATAGAATTGATATATCGTGATCCCAGCCAGCTTCCTGTCCTGGTTTGCATCAACAGTGTCATGAAATGAAGAATGACATAATATGCAATAGTTCCCCCGGCTTTGAAAAACATATGTTAGGGTGGCGCATACACTCCAGAATCCTGCAGCCACAGTACACAACTGGAGCACTCAGAGTTTCCATTTGTGAAAAACCTCAGAAAAGCATTTTAAGCACAAGTTTAACATTTAACACATCTTTATCCTACTGAGGTCCTGTATCCTGAACTAGTGCTTAAGGCTTAACTGATGCTTACTCCCTTTAAAAAGCACTTCTTCTTTCATCAATTTTCTTTCACATTCCTAAAGATGAAATCCCAGCTAGACCAAAATTAGCATGAGGGCGCTTACTGCAGAGCCAGGATTTCACTCCCAGCTATGAATTTTCTTCAGATTAGCTTGGGACAAACCGTGTCCCCAGAGTTGCGAGAGTATTAAATAAATGGTACAAAATTGTGCCCTTGCTACGCACCTCTGCCTGCAGTCCCTGTGAGAGAGTTGGGCTGTGCGGGGAGGGCAAAGGCAGTGAGAAGTCCGAGGGACATTAGCTAAAGCCTGGAACTGCACAAATGAATGACAAGTATGTTTTTTCCCACTTCCCTTGTAAGCTCCCTCCCCTTTCTTTTTCCCATAATCAAAAATCATGAGGGAAGTTACGGAAAGATTCTTGAAGAGAAGAGCGCAGACTCCCAATATGAGCTGGTCCCTCTCCCTCCTCCTCCCCAGGCACTGTCCCAAGAACTTATTAGGGGACCCAAGTTTTCAGAAATCAGTATAAATCAATAAATTTCACTTCTGACAAACTTCTTTTTTTTTTAATTCTCTTTAACTATTCCAACCAGCTGGTGCAGCAGCAGCCAGCACATGTGGGTTCTTCTCTTGTTTTCATCAGTGGTAATCTTGATGTGTTTTTCCTTACTGATGTCTGAGGAGGCACAGGAGACAGCAAAGGTGGTCAGATTATCACTCAGCAGTCCTAAACTGCAGAATGCCTTATTTTGATACGGATAAAATTATTTTACACATTATTTCCTGCATTATGCAGCCATTAACTGGAACTTGGAGGAGCTGCAAACTGGGCAGGAACCAGGGAGAAGGGAGATGATAAGGGTGCTCCAGATGATGACTTTCGCATGGCTGCAAAAATATCGTGAAACTCAGCGCACGTGCACTGTATGGGGAGGGGGTGACTGAGAGGAGGCAATAGCTTTAAGTCCCTCTCCATCCTGCCCAATAAATCCGTGTCTGACAGATCCCCACAGGCCTGTATATCATTTTGCCTTTTTGTAATTAGGAGACCAGCTGCAATTTCTTGGCCAGAGCCCAGCCAAGCTTCCCATGCTCCTATAAGCTTCTCCAACAAATAGCACTATGAAGCAAAGAAACTGAACACGAAATTCAGCATGTGACAAACTCTTCCATGTGTGACCTCTGTACCAGGCAACCTGTGAATCTACATCAGACTGACTTTCTGCATAAGGTCATGACAAGAAAAAAAAAAAAGGATCTGGACAGTCTATGAAATTCATTTCCCACCCAGCCTTTCCCCTTTTCCCATCTCTCATCATCATCTAACATTTCTGCTCAATTTGAATGAACAAGAAACACAAATCCCAAGATAAGTATGTGCCATCTATAGCAGGGTAGTTCCTTGTTTCATTCCAATGAAGATGCAGCCAGTTAAATATTTCCTGGAGGGAAGCATATTGCCCCAGAAAACATTTTCACAGAGCATGAGAACTTAATCCCAGAAGCAGGCAGAGGCCAGTGTCAGAACTCACTTCCGTTCTGTATATCGAAGATAATGAAATATAGCTTACTGCAATGCTTCCCCTTCCTCTTTCCTCCAAGAAAAAAGTACTCTTTCAGGAATTTGCTGGTATCTTGAGACTTGCCACTGGAAGTAGCAATTGCTTGCAAGAAGCTGGAAATGAAGAGTAAATCTAAACTGTGCATGCCAATCTGCCACCAGTTAGCTTCGGAACAGAGAAACTTTAACTGCTGTCCTGTGTATCCTCCATCTGCTGCTCCTCCTCTCTCTCCCTGGCACACTCCATTTGAAAAAAAAAAAAAAAATAAAAAAAAAAAAAATCAGAGATCGAAACGATTCCCCAGCAGACAATGAATTTCTGTGCTACACAGGCACCTGAGATGCAGATTTGATTAAAGCCTGTGAGCTCAGGTTACCCTCGAAGCTTGGCACCCTTTGAATTTTCTTCTTTCAGAGAAAATGTAAGGAACAAGTGCCTAGGGGCTGCTACAGCACTGCCTGGAAACCTCCCAGCCTGCCCGCTGCCACTTCCAGTGCTGCTCTGCTGTAGTAGCACAGGAACCAAGACTTACCCATCCAAGTCCATGCTCTTTGGAAAGCGACAGCAGGGATGCTCCTAAATCCATTTCAAAGCTTATTTCACAGTAAGTCTGTATAGTTTCCATGAGAAGCAGCATATTTCATCATCAACCTAACTCTGAAAATACCAGATGGTGCTGAAGTAGTTTCTTATCAGCACAGCAAGCTGGCAGTGCAAACACAAACGGCTGAAACCATCACTCCCTCCTGCTCTCATCCCGAGTCCCACATCCCATTTCCTCACTCTCTCTTCAATCATGTCCCCAACGTATTCACCAGGGAGCAGCACTCAATATTAGGGCCTCTTCAAACCTAACGAGATGGGTAACAATGGGTCATATTTTAAGTGAATCTTGAGCGGACCATTCAAAGGAGATGAAAGGACAGTGGAATTAAAAAAAAAAAGGTGTAATAAACCACCTTTGATTCACCTTAGCCTTTCAAGATAGTGATCAGACAGCATGTTAGTTTTGTACAGGATACAATGAGGGGATCATGCACCACACTCCTAGAGACTGGCTTGATGCTCTGCTGTTACGGTGATAGCCTCAGTAGCCAGAAATAGTTAAAGAAAGAAATAAAAGAAAGGACTGCTGGGAATGACAAGTCTCTCAAAACAGCAGGGAGACATTAGGCTACTACCAAATCAAGTGCACTTAAAAACAGTCCATGCCATGATGCTTTGTTCTCTCTTGTAACAAGATATGGCAGATCACAGGTTTGCTGTAGACAGAAAATATTGGTAAAGGGTCTTTCTAGGCTTCTTGTCAGACGCTTTAACCTCTCCCCAAATCATGGCAGGATGGTGAAATCGTGTTGCTGTGTTCCCCTGGTAGGTGCACACTCTGCGCTGGGGCACAGGAGCAAGCCGAGGCACAGGCAGGCTGGACCCCTGCAGCTCCTGGACCCCTCGAGCATCCGGACGGGTAACAGCCACGTGGCAAAGCCCATGCCCGCTGGAGCTGCCTCGGATGTGCCGAGAGGGAGGGCCACCACTGTGAACCAGCAGCGGGGCTGGCTGCCTGGCAGGGCACGCTCGCCGGGGAGCAGGGGGTGAAGAGGCAGACGGCCGGTGACACGGGGCTATCCGGAGCACCAAGTAACGTCCTGTCACCACCACCCCACACGCATCAGGGGTCCATGAGAACGACTGTGCAAAGACTCCAGCTCCCAGTCTCTCTTACAAACTCTTAATTCATTGCAGTTTTAGCCCTCTAAAGCTGCGCGCAGGCACGGCAGATAACACGGCAGAAAACATTAAGAAGAGCAGGCCCCTGGGGTGAGATTAGGCTCCACCTATGCCTTAGAGGATACCGGGGCCCATCCAAAATTGCCCTAAAGAAGTTAGCCGAGGACTTAGGTAATCAATTTGGTTCACTGCTCAGAGTGTCCTTTGCCCCCAGTTATTCATCACTGCCCTGCCTAATTCACCATAAAGGAATTCCTGAGGAACTGCCCTGCCGTCAGGAAGGCTCTGTTTACTCAAAGGAAAGACCAAAAAGCACCAATAATTGAATGATTTCACTTGGCACAGACTGCTTAATTTAAGCAAGATTTCTTTAGCAGAGCAACAGCTTTGGGGGGAAGGGGAAGGGGGGGGGGGGAAGAGAGAGAGAACAATTAAGATCAAGAAGAACAATTTTTTTTTTTAAAAAGGCTCCGAAGCTAGGAGAGACCATGTGCAGTAAGTGCCATGTTTTGCTGCGGGCCTGTCGGTGTTCCTGCAGAAAGCACAGGCTGCAGCAAGAGGAACCACTGTGAGTTCAATACTGCCAGTCCCCTTCAGCTTTACACTTTATACCACATTTCTGGAGTGATGGGGGTGACCAGTGGAGAAACTGGTTCCTGTCCATATCTTTTGATTAAACTTATGCTACTTTCCCTTATTTTCAAATTTTAAGATGGGGCCCTTCCTGTCACAAAATGTCTGAAATGTATTGGCTGGTACTGGCAGAATACAAATTATTATTAAAACAACACATGCATTGGCACTCATATCGTCTTTTTAATATATTATAGCAGTATAATGATATTTTCCCTTCCTCAACATTTGCTACCCCATTTTAGCCCCACTGCAAGCAACCACTCTACACATCAAAAATACCATCTGCTATAAGGCAAACAAACTGTTTATGCTTGCAAATGGTATCAGGACTCAATATTTGCAGAACTGTGGTGTAAGATGTTAAATAGAGCTTTCATCACTCTATTTGGGTAATTTCTGCTTAACCTTTTTATTCTTCCCTCAGAAATTCAGAAAAGGAGAGTGATAGGCCAAAGCTGTAGCAAAGCCTCAGAAAGGTGCACATTTAAAGTATTTCAACTCTAACCCACAGATTACAGTACAAACCTAGCATTATCTTTCCCAGAACATAACGCAGGACAATATGAGACTAAAACTAAGTAAAAGGACATTTGATAGAAAGCCAGGGAAAAATTGGAAGCGTAGCCCACAAGTTTTGCAGCATAATGGTCTCTCTCTGATAATATCTTCTTCTTTCTTGCAAAGTCACATTAAAACATAGGTTTCATAGACACAAATAGATATTCCTCTACCACAGTCACTTGGCTTTATTATATCACCCAGTTTAGCAGTTGTCACTAGTCACATCTCTAAAAAAGCATCACTGTAGGAGTCCTTTTCAAGAAATCCTTCCGCAACATGTTGTTTCTGGCCTGTACCATGTACTTAATGTCAGAGATACAAAATAATCTTTTCCAAATTATTTGTATGAAAGCTTCACACTCTATCAATTAAAGCAGGAAATGGGATGTTAAAGAAAAAGCCCACACTCGGATTTTCCATAAAACCTGTGCTATTAATACACCCAGATTCACTCCATGCTGTGTTTATGATTAGAAGTCTTTGCGGAAACATCAGCTGGTTAATAATCATCTACATCTGTCACAATATCCCATTTATGCCTCAGCCTACATCCTTCCATTGTTTTATTAGCTACCTTCAATAAATGATTGTCAGAATTATTTCCTCTTCATTTGCAGGAATAGTCTGAGGATGAAAGAGAAGAAAATAAAAACCAAAAAGGTGACGCCGACTTGTACTACAATAGGGATGGCAAATAAAGATTTTTAAAGGTCTTGCGCGTTGTTCCGCCAGTAAAACAGAGTGTTTATTAACTAGATTTTACAGCCCAGCCCGCCCCCTGAGTTTTTAAGGGTCTGACCTGACCAGCCCCGGGTGGTTTGCCCTTTCTCAGGGTTCATCCCGGGAGCGAAGCCCCGCGACCACCGCGGCGGAGGGCATGGCTGCTTCACCTGGGGACCCGCCAGCGCTGCCGGCCGCTGCCCCGGTGGCTGGCAGGGGCCCGAGACAGCAGGTCTCGGCAGGCTCCCTAATCAAACCTCCGTCCTGGGGATATTTACATACAATTCACAATGACAAAGGTACCTAGCCTGCAACAGGGACCGAGCCCAGAAACCTCTGCAGATGTTTGTCAGGTAAACGCACAGCTTGGTTCAGTATTTTCATGAGCGGTGTCACCAAAATCCCTGTTCTGCTAAATTCTTTAAGTAGACAAAAAGAAACTAGAGATCTCAATTTTTCCACAGATTGAAATAAATTGGTAGGACAAAAATGCAGTCTGTGAGTTTGACAAGAAAAAAAAGGAGGGGAAAGGACAACGTACATTTTGCAGGCAACAGAGACCTAGGAACACATTTAGAGCCAGGACAGTTTCCAGATTGATTTGCCCCACTGCAATCCTTGTTTTGTCATTTTAAATGATGCATGCTACCATTTTCCTACCAGAGGTAACACATTCTCCTGTGATTACCCAGGAGCCTGGGGGCTGTCCTGGTGGGCTGAGGAAAGCCCAGGAAGCCTGAAGGGGAGCACGCAGGCACAAGGCTACAAGGCCTTCGCTTTGTAGCCCTCTCACAGTCTTTGCAAGGACAAAAACCCCTCATGTCTACCCTGCAGGGTCCCCTGCCCCCCACCCGGGGGGGGTTTGGTTCCCCTCCCACTGATGCCCTCAGGAGGGAAGCAACTGGGGCACTCTGCTCTAAGGCGATTTGGGCTGACGGGTAATGTTACCCATCACAAAATGCCAGAACAACTAACGCTATTGAAAGTTAATGAATAGCAATGGTAACGGAGGTAACGTTACCAGTCTCAGATGTCCTCTTTTAAAAAGCCAGATTGCAGAGTTAACCAGAGGCAAAACACGCTTCCAGCCACCAGGTGAGCAGCAGAGGAAAGATGGTTCTTAAATACATACAACGAGTGTCTAAGGGCGATGCGCAATCTGCTGGAAACTTGCTGCTGAAATTACTCAATTGATCTACTAAAAAGTCATAAAGAACGAGCAAGCGTTTCAGGCTGCTTGTCAGGCTAGCTTTTGATGATGCCTGCTGCATATTAAGGCATTTGATGCACCCAAAAAAGTACTAAAAGGAAAGAAAACAATAACAATGTGCAGAGTATTATCTGAGCCTTCATTTGTGAGCAAGATAAACACTGGTTCCACTCAAACCGCCTCATGTTTTGTTTTGCCATTGAAAAAGGCAGGCTCTACTTAATTAATTTTCCCGAGTGCTTTAACTAATCAAGTCTTAAACACAAACATTTGACCAAGAGAAAAGAAAGCATGAAAACAAAACAGCATTGTTTTGCATGGTGTCAAGCAGGAGCAATGTTTGTGAAGTGCAAATAATACACACAAGAAAACAGCATGTTCTGTGCTGGGGGGGGGGGCAATTGCCGTTTTCCCCGGCGGGTGTGGGACGCAGCCTGCCCATCTAGCCTCGTGCTGAGCCGTGAAGGTGTTGCCATTTTCTAATCGAAGGGTATTACGAACAGATAGTTCAACATGACTCAGAGTTTTGCCCCGTAAGTGGGGGTAGAAGAACACGCTGCCTGGAACTGACTTTTGGGTGGGTACGTAGACAGGGCAGCAGTACCTTGCTCCTTGCCTGCAAACAAAAGCACTCGCTAAAACAAAAACCTTTGCTGACATACTTGAGAAAGAGAGGAAGGACCGAGGAGTAGCCAGAGGAGACAGAGCAAGAGAAGAGAGAAGAATATGACAGTCTGACCCCAGGGCCCAGCAGGGAACGCAGAAGCAGACGGTGGGCTGCACCTCGAGACCTCGGCGGCACCGAGCCCTGCAACTCGCAAAGCGCTCGCCTGCTGCCCGTGCCCGCAAGGACCACACGGTCGCCCTCCTCCTGGTATGTGTTCGCTTCTGACGACGTGTGAGTCCATGATGGCATCATCACAAACTACACCAGTGAGAATAAAACTGTACTTTTTCCCCTCCCCCCCCCCGTAATTAAGTGCATACAAATGTTCAATTCCCATTTTCATCAAAACTTAGATGTCTCCAAAACCAGTATGTTTCATGTCGTTCCCCATCCCTCCCCCTCTCTGCTCCTCCGCAGTTTAACCCCGGCAGGCTCACAGCAGGAGGAGCGCGGTTCCCAACGTACGGGAGCCAGCCCAGGCCAACCCCGGGCGCAGGCAGCTGCATAAGCGAGCCACGTGCGGGCAGCGGGCAGCAACCTCAGAGCCAAGGCCGGCCACCAGCTGAACACCAGGTACAGCCACATCCACTTTTATACGAACACCCGAACCCAAGAGCCGGCTTTCGGGAAGGAAAGCAGAAGCTGTCGCTGCGGTGCAGACCTCCCCAGGCTGCGCCTAAAAGCAACACGGCCACAGTAGCAGATGTCCAATTCCTGACTGCGACAAAACGCAAGGGAGAAGTCTGTAAGATCGCTCTGTGGCCAGAACTGCTCCTCTGCACCCTGGGGTGACCCAGCAGCCCACCCTGGCCTCCCTCCAAGCTGCACAAAAATGCCCTGGGAGCTGCCCTGGAAACAAGCTAGGCTGTGAAAAACAAGAGCTGGAGACTCACTGCCCATACCGACCAAATACTGTGCCACTGAGCACCATAACCACATCATTTAATCCTTCTCTAGGATCTTATGAGGTAAGGAGACAGAGAGGCAGGGACATCCTACAACAGTTAAAGCTATTGCTTTGATCAGTGTTTCACAGAAGAAAACTATAAACCAACAGCATCTATTCAGACTCATGATGTCCTTGTCAAAGTTTCAAAATAATTCAGAAGAAACACCCGGTTCCTGCATGCCCGTTCAAGTACCCAGCCGCAACAGGCAGCGGAGACTGCCTTCCAACACCACCACTGCTGGACACACGAATGAGAAGATATCAGGCCTTACAGGGTCCTACAACAACTACCACCTAAACTCTGGTTTTAGATTAATTTCACTTTAATGAACCATGATTTGAGAAACCACAGCTACAAAAATGGAAAACACACACGAAACACTGAAGGCTTGCTCAAAAGACTGCCTATGCAGGAAGCAGCTCCCAGCTTCAAATACCAGATTCAATACCACTGGTTTGCACCTTTGATTACATTTAGTTTCTCCAACGGCACATTGAAAAGAATATTACTTAATCTGTCTGGGAGGGGTTGTTAAGACTGTTTGATTAACAAGCAGGTCTAACAAGGCCAGACACATAACTGGACAAGACCATTTCCTTGTAAATACAGCGGGTAACCCCATCTCTATGAGCAGCGTTATCTCAATAGACATAACATATTCTGCAAATCAAAGATAATTCATATTATAATTCACACTGTGTTCACATTCATATTATAATTCATCATAAATATCTCTAACTACCATTGTTCATGCAGTCTATCAAGAGGCATCTCAACAGAAGCGTGATTCACAACTTCACAGGAAATCTGGTGGAAGGTTTTCGCTATCACTGTGAATGCTGATAATTGTATTACTACTGAGAATAACTTGCAGGAAGGCAGAGCATAGTAATACTAGATGAGTTTTCCGCATCTGAAAAAGGGAGAGTTCTCCTCTTCTGAATCCACTGCAAATGTATGAGCCTCCTGGATCAGTTTCTAATCATTGGGTTCTCACAGGCTTACATTTGCTGCTAACAAGTCAACAAGCTGCTGTGGTCTGTAAAAACAACTCATTGAAAAACAACACTTTGGAAATTTTCAAATTTTTCTTACATAAAGGAAAAAAAAAAGTATCTGTGTTAATCAAAGGTTTTGATTAAACTCTACTGGTTAAAACTTGTAAGAAATACAAAGCTACAGATCACAAAGCAAAAATGTCTTAAGAAAATTAAAGCCTTTTTTTGTTTGTTTTTTTTTTTTTTAAAAAAAGCAGTATGTCTTAGCACAAACGTTTGTGTGCCGTCCCTGTGTCAGACAAATGCTCTGCAGCCTTCACACACCAGAACAATGGCTCCCGAAGTGACGGAAATGGCACCATCCAAGAATCCCAGCAACATTAATACTGCAGCGTTTCCTGAAACCGCTACAAGCCATAAACAACCGTGGAGAAGTCAGCCTGAAATGCCATTCTGACTCCATCTGTGCAGCAACCAAACAGTGCACAAGAGCCGGTATTCGCTCCCACTCGGAGACGGCACGCGGCTCTGCCACGCAGCCCAAACCTTGCCACCCGCTGAACGGCTCTGCTGCACCGGGCATCTCCAGCAGCGAGGAAAGAGGGGGGCAGGATTCATCTCCTCTGATATCAGCTAACTTGGTAAATTAACCAGTAATCCAAGTTCCTGCTACAGTTAGTGGAATGACCCAGGCATTTCAGAGACTAATACACTCCCTTTCAAATAAGTGCCCAGAGATAGCTGGGTGCCCGTACTAGCTGTTCTCTTCTGAGTAATCTTGCAGCCAGAACATATGCATGCCTCCTCTCTTGCTATGAAAACACAAGATACAAGCTACTCTATGAGGTTGTTTCAGTTTTTTTTTTCCCCCAATAACATACTCATCAACACTTTCAACTGCTACTTTTCCTGGAAATAAGCCTTTCCTCTTTTGTGACAAGTTGCATATCTTGCAGTAATTGAAAAAACGAGACCCACCAGATAAGGGTATCCTGTCTGCCTTGAAATAACTCTCTGACTTCCTTTTCCAAGAAGATAAGAAACATTTGCACATACGGGCATCACTACATGAAAGCTACCTCCCTTCAAGGAAAAGCCTAATAGAAAATTCAAATAATTTCTACAGCTAGAAGAATCCTCATGGATGTAGCCTGGTGTAGCAATTCAGGTATGTTACAACCTGAGCAACGAGGGGGTGCCGTCGAGCTGTCCAAATTATGTGCAAACTTTATCTGTCATTCAGAGCCTAATCTCATAGTTGCCTTATTGCTCACCGAGTAATTATAAAAAACAAACTATACCGTGTATTGATTTTTCTTTCCTGTGCTTCCTGGATTCTTTTTCTAGCTATTCTTCTCTATCACCTCCTCTTCCCATTTCTCTTACTTTCACATCAGCACCGCAAATTTCATCCGCTGAACAACTATTCTCCATCCTCACTCCCCCTCCTGCAGAAGTCCCCCTTCTTCGACACATGGCTGCTCCCTCCTGCCCCTGCCAGCCACCCCACCCGCTCCTCCTCTCCCTGCTTCCCGCTCCGACCGCAGCCTGAGAACAAGTCTCCAAAACTCAACCAGTTACCCACGCGAGGCGATGCGGCAGGTCTGGTCGTGCCCGCTTGGTTCACCTCGAGCAGCTTTCCGCTGCGGGCGCTGGTTTGAAGGTGGCTACCCAGGAATGTGGGCAGCAAGGGGGGCCGAGCTCTCGGTGGAGGGGAGCTCCTCTGCTGCACGGCCCCGTCCATCGCAACCGCCTGGCTCTCCCCACGCCCTTATCTCACCGCATCACTTGGCTTTTGCGACCTGGCCTTTAGGATATGGGTAACACTTTCTGCTACAGCTGTGTGCTACAAATCTCTCGTATGAGAAGAAGTGAGGATGTCTGAGCCAATGCCTGCGAGACGGCCAGATGGCCGTGCTGTCATCCTGCGGGTTTATGTGGGCTTCTCCCACTCACATCCTTGGACTTCAAGTTCCTCTGCCCACCCTGACTAGCAGGAGCATCAACTTCTGTTATACTTCTTTATTCCGTCTGTGCCGTGGCGTCAAAACTAGCTTTGAATAATCTTTGAACAGCTATCTTTTCTTCCATTATAACAGCTTATTAAAGAAAACAAAACGAAGCAGTGAATATGAACTATTTATTACACAGAGAGAGCACTCATGCTCTGAAATCAGGCAATAAATCAAGATCAGTTTTCCCCTGCAACATGAAGTTATTTGTAGCAGCTAGCTGCCTCCCTCCCTCTGGAAAGCTTCCCAGGCTAAATGCACCGGGACACCCGAGCTGCTGGTTTTTTGTTGCTCTGAAAAGAGAGAGGACAGGCGCAAATGTGTCCTAACCACCAGCTGAGAGAAGCAGAGGGACTCCAGAGGTGATGCAAAGCGCCGCGTATAGGGGAGCGGAGCGAGGTGCTGCCTGTCCAGCCCTGCCCGCGCCCCTCGCACCGGACCCTTCCCCGACCGCTTCAGAGACTTGAACCTGGGAGAAGGCCACCGACAGGCCCTTTTCTAAGGGCATTAAGAAGGGCTTACCAACTCTTCATGTATTTTGGCACCCTGCCTTCCAGGGAGGGTTATCTCCCCACCAGCACGGCCCCTCCAGCAGGGGCCAGCGTCATGGGGGGGGACCCCGGGAGGGACCCCCTTTCCTGCAGCTGCTCTAACGGCTCCTGGCCGCTATCTGGTGACCCCGGCAGCGGGGCTGTGGCTGCCAACAGGAACCCCGCCCCAGACCACTGCTGCTCCCTGACGCGCCCGACACTGCGCCGCCCATCTCCATGTGCTGCACTCTCTCACCGAAAACGTCTGAATGCATTTTCATGTAGGAACTCTACAGCAGCACAAGGTTCGAGAGCCCAGCTCTCTTTCTTAAAGGTGCAAGGAGGGAGATTTGATTTGTAGAAGTCAGGTACAGAAACGCAAGCCCCATCATCCAATTAAATAGATAAATGCATCATAACATTTTGCACTTATATCCATCTACCATCTTCCTTTCTTTAGCTACCAATACCCCAACTCCGTATTTGCACATTACATTGCTGAATTCAGGCGATAAACTCCTCTGAAGGTGTGACACGTTCTTGATCTTTACCAGCAAAACAACTCTTCCATCCTGTGTCCACATTTTTTCATTTGTCTGAAAAGCACGCCCTACAAATAAGTCACAGAATAAAACATCAAGACGACAACAGGTAGAAAAAAAAGTGACGAGCTTTGAGAGTAGCTCAAACAATTTCCTTAAATAAATGGAAATTAATTTACATTTCTTCTTCTCATGCAAATCATCATTTTTGTGTTGTTGGTTTTTTTTTTTCTTTTAGTACATCTTTTTTTTCAGGTGTGCATAAAGGAAGTAGGAATGACACTACAACTAAAAAGATATAGGCACAAAACAACGAGTCAGAAATTTTTTAAACAAAAATAAAATATTCTTTGATTTATTCAAATGATCAAAGATAATAATTCTATCTTTCATCAATATCGTTGGAACTTTTAGAGAACTACTTTGTTCAGTTATTTAAAAGAAAGACATAGGCAATTTGAAGAAATGAGAAAGAAAGGACAAATCTTTTTAGAAAAGAGAACAAAAAATGGAAAGCAGAATATTCTAAAAGAATATAAAAGGCTGTTATAAAGAAATTTGGGATCAGCTGTTGGCCTGCCTCATCAAGAATAGATGAGAAATAAATCAGCTTGATTTTCAGTGAGGAAACCTTTGTATAGATGTCAGGGAAAGCTTTCTAAGTATAAGGACATCTAAGACCAAGCTAGTTTAGGAAGGTTATATATACAGACAAATTAGCAAGAAAAAGGCAACATGGGAGGGAAATGACGTATTATCCCTTACAACGGTGCTAAAAGCCTCCAGTAACTGACTGTGCCAAAATGAAACAAAAAATGGTTGTTGCAAGTGTCAGCAGGTTGGATCCATTTTTACAGGAAATAGGCAAAAGCAATCATTTCCAAATAAATAACACACAGCTTACAACTAATGGCTTTGAAACTTTTTAATACTGTCTTTTCTTTAAAATAGCCCTTTCAGATCTAGTCTACATTTTGGGAAAAAATACAGTATAAATTTTCCATACACTCTTTGCAGAAGTGTTTGGAAAAAAACATCCACTAGCTGACAGTACAGTTCTGCACTTTTTTTTTTCCTAATGAAAACTGATCTTCATGACAAAGTCAGTTTTCTGTATGACATACAGAATATTTTGTTACTTTTTAGCCAAAAACTAAGCTGCCACTTCGCAGTGTAACACTTGTTCTTTTCTTTCCACAGTCTAGACAGAAGCAGCGACTCTGTAACTAAGGTTTCCAAATCCTTTCAGTTATAAAACTTCAGTTTTAAAATTTCACAACATTTTAACTGGTTCTGACATGGTTCTGACCAGGGCTGTCAATAACCATAACTGTTTGTTGCAGGAGGCAACGCTCAGCACTACAATCAGATTGCCATCTCTGTCCCACTAGGGAAGGCTTCCTCAAAGTTGCCACGGGCAGGGGGAGAAAGAAAAAACCAGCAGTGGGTGAATGCTGACGCAGATCTCATTGATGGTAAAATCCCCACAGTGTTCAGCGATGCCAAGACTTTGTCTAGGGAAATTATTACAATTTTCTGCTATCGTAACTAGTTCAAAAATCAGGCTGTTTACTGCTGAATGCCACCTGCTACTGCCTGGCAAAGCATGTTCAAACAATTACTCAGGGCATATTATCATAACGAACGGGGCTTTTCATTTACAAATCCAGAAGTGCTGTGCTGAAGTGGTATCGTTATCCCCAGTGGAGGGCAGGGGGAAGAGGGGGAAAGACAGGGAGATGAGAGATGGGCGCGTGGACAAGAGGACTTCTCCAGGCCGAATGGTGGCCAAGGGATGGATGGGGCCCAGCCACCCCAAGCTCTATTGCTACATCTTTTTCTATAGGCTGCACACCTGATTCAGCAGGAAAGGTTTTCACATTGTACGTTGTCTGTCACAACACATGCAGAAAAGCAGCAGCTGGTAAAGCAAAATATATTGCTTATTTCATCGCATTCTGCAAGAACCTGGAAGGGGATGCGGTGGTCAGGCTCACATGTCCACTTAGGAGAACCAGTCTCCAGCAGTGACCAGCAACAGCAGAAGCAAAGCAAGGTTTGGGGGGAATTACAGAAATACAGCAATCATGAAGCAGTCTATCACGGACTGCAGCCTATTTTCTTTTTTTAAAAACAAAAATATGTGAACTTATGTTTCTTTAGAAAGAAAAAAATTTTGGTCACACAATCTGTGTTATTCAGGAAATCAAACTAGATGATAACAGTGATCACTTCTGGCCCTGCAATATATTAATTTTAAAAAATTGTCAAACATCAACTTCATTCTTGTGTTTTTCCCCATGAAGTCCAAAGAACTTAGGAAACCTACCCTTCATCTCCTGGATTTTACTATAAATCTTCCTTTACTGATTCTACAAAAGCCTTGGAAATCAAATCTCTTTTCATTTCCAACTTCTGTGAATAATCAAAACTTTGTTCAACACTATGGCTTTTATTCCAACACACATAAATAGATTCTTAACTTGCACAAAACCTGAAACCACTTTAATCAATTGGCTATATATAGTCTGGATAAATACTGATTTTGAGATTCTGGGTATATAGCCAATCCTGTGCTATTTGCTAATACTTTGATCTTAATTCACATCATTTTAAGAAGAAATGAAAAATATTCTGGGGACAACAAAGCAAACAGTAAAGAAATTACAGCCTGTAAAAGCTAAAGGATATGTACATTAGCTAAAACCTCAATTTGTTCCAAAAGCGTTTGGAAGAAGACAGAAATACATTTAGACTTATCATAAAATGAGACACAAAATATCCATAAATTTGTTATTTTGTTACTCCCACAGGAATTCACAGAAATCTACTACTATATTAAGTATATTTAATAGCATTAGTAGACAGCACTACAGTCTCATTGCATGTGTGCGTGTGTAACGTACTGCTCCATTTTCTATGGCAGCATTATAGCGCAGGTGATTTATGTCTGTGTTACAGAAAGGGCTATTCTATAGAAATATCACAGGAAATGACACACAGGAAATAAACCAACACAGACATCTTACAATCATTTCCTAAGCTCTAGCGCAGCAATCTGCTGAGCTCCTGAAACAACCCAGATGCTGCTGACGCAAGGAATGAACAAGCACCAAAAACGCTTCCCTCTCCCAGCACAGCTTCTGGGTCCTGAGAGGAGAAAAGGATGAACAAGGCAACAAGCTATGGAACAGTGAGTTATTTGCCACCTGAAAATATGCTTTATTGGGTATTAACTGTTCAGTACTGTCATGGTTCATCTACGGTGGCTATGGACAGATGGGGGGACCTGCAGCGGCTGTGAAAACAAGAAAGCTGAAGATTAATGCGTGGTGAATGGTCAAGTAATGGCTGGGGAAAAGAAGGCCACATGGAAAAAAGTCACAGTAAGCCTCATGCCAGAGCTTCCTCGTCTGTCTCCCTCATGAAAGGGGGCTTATAAGAAAGATGGGAATAGACTTTTTAGCAGGGCCTGTAGTGATAGGACTAGGGGTAATGGTTTTAAACTAATGGACGGTAGATTCAGACCAGGTATAAGGAAGAAACTTTTTAGAAGGAGGGTGGTGAAACACTGGCACAGGTTGCCCAGAGAGGTGGTAGATGCCCCATCCCTGGAAACATTCAAGGTCAGGTTGGACGGGGCTCTGAGCAACCTGGTCTACTTGAAAACGTCCCTGCTCACTGCAGGAGGGTCGGACTAGATGACCTTTAAAGGCCCCTTCCAAGCCAAACCATTCTATCATTCTCTGATTCTATGAACTACCCCCAGTTCCATTCAGATACCATCCCGTTAGCACGTGTTATTCTGCTCTAACATGCAAAAGCATCCGTTCCCTTCCCACAAGCGCCTGCTGTGTCAAGTAGCGGACGGAGTAAAAATTCAGTCCCTGCCCTCAAGAGCACTTAATTCAGGTTACAGCAAGATATCAACAGATGCAAAGAAATAATCGTGTTTCAGTCAGGTTTGCCAACGTGCAACAGAAGACCACGTCCTGGAAGCCAGATGAACTCAGCAACATTTTAACATGGATTTTATTAAGGAATGCTAGGACATAGCTCATGAGGGTTTAACAGAATGCATAGTATAGAGAACTGCTTTTCATTTAAGTAAATTTTACCAGTTAAAAATAGCCAGAAAATTAGTATCTCAGCCTACTATCTCATTATTGCTCAATATTCTACTATTCCCACTCACCCTTCATACAGCCTTTTAATGGAAATTATAATATATGAAAGCTACATATGCAGGTATGTATACAATATATTAAAAAAATGCATCTGACATCAGTGTCCTAGGCTAAGAATCAATATGAGACATCTTTATACTATTCGTTTCTAGGAAAAAAAGGGCAGGAGTATTCCATATGAATTTGAATACACAGAGGTCTACAAAAGCAGATTACACTGACACACACTTTAAATGTAATTATTTCTTGCAATTTTTTCCTTACACGCTAGAGGAACTAGCAGGGCTGTTTCAAGACAGCAATCAGGAGAACAACCATGTCATTCCATGACACTTCTGTTTGGTTTTTTTTTGAGACAGAAGTCCTTTGCTCAAAAGATTCCATATGCAGTTTTACCATTAAGTACACTGAGGTCACATAACTGGTGTAATACCTAAAGCATGTCAGCTAAGCAGCAAAGAAATATAAGACTAGGTTTACTATTGTATAACTTAGAAGTCAAAAGATATTGTTAATTTGTGTCTTAAGTGAAAGCTAGTCTGCCAGTAAAAACGCCTTTTCCTGTAGACAAAAAAAAAGGAAGCTTTGAGAAAATCAGTACAAAATTTGCTGTAACTAAGGAAACTTCCCACTGTAAAAAATAAGCATAATTTTCTTCAGGTAACTGAAAAAGATACCTAACACTTTCACTATTACCTACAAGCCAAGGAATACACACGTCCTGTATAAATACTCAAACCATTTTAAAACACCATGGGTGAAATCTTGGTCGCATTAAAGCTGATGGCAAACTTCCCACTAACTTCAATAGCGACAGAATTTCATCCGTTGCGCCAACTCATAAAGCAGAAAAGAGTAAAGAAAAAGCTTTGAAATATAAAACTAAAACAATAAATAAGATTGCTTTAATCACCACTTCTAATGCCTTCAATCTTCCATGCAATTTCTGCCCTCTGATATGCCAACAAGCTGAAGGTTCAATGCTTAGGTCCCTTAGTTGATTTATCGGTCCCTGCGATACAGATTTGGATCATGCCCTGCCCCTTCCACTGTTTCCTGCCCAGCAAAACACAACACAGCAGCTCTTACACCAGTCGCATTTTAATAGTGCGGGAAAAGAGCCGCAACATTAAAACTCAGTTTTGCAGTGACTCAGTTCAGAGCACTGCACTTCCTAGAACTGGGGTTTTTGGTTTGTTTTGGTTCTTTTAAGGTTAGCGGGAAGTTCCTCAGCAATCAGCGTGCAAGATCTCTCATCAGCGATGCAGGAAAGTGGGTGGCACCATTTGGTTTCCATTCAAATTCCGCTCTGGTCCCAAATGAAAAGGAGTTTTGCAATTATATTTTAACCTCCTCAGACATACTGCAGAGACTTCAAAGGAAAAACACTTCTGCAAATCAAATGGCTTGGTAGGTCCAAAGGGAGAAATATACCTGAAGACCAAACGTCTTTCATGAGATACTGGACTCTAACAACAGCTGTTACTCATATACAGGCTACCCCTTTATAGGCAACCTAAACAGCAACTGTATCAGTATATGAAAAGCAGAGCTTTCACACAAGACCTTAACGAATGAGCTGAGGCTACTTTTACTGGCCCAGCCACCTGAAAACTAAATTCTGCAGCATTGTAGAAACTTCTACCAGATTAGTGTTACCACAGGGAAGTGCACTGAACTCCAGACTATTGAATTATTATATATTATGTTTTCTTTTTTTAAAAAAAAAGTATTTTTAATTATGTTTATAAAAATCCTAAATTTAGCATACTGTTTTGTTCAGATCCATCAATAATTATTTTTTAAATGCCAACAACAGGCCAGACAGAAAAGTAAGAAAAAATTCAAGTCATGGAAATGTATGCAACATTAGGACTGGACTAAGCGCTAAGTTTGCTTGTAACAGCAAATATGGGGAGGCAACATTTTCTTAAATGTTGTCGTTTAGACAGAAAAAAAAAAAAACCACAAATTTCTTTTTAATATTGTCCACAATGCTTTTATAAGACATCAAAGGTTGTGCAAGGCATGAGCATGTGAGCAAAAAATACTCATTTTGTTTTGAAGTGAGGATACTCAATAACCACTATCCATCATCTTCTTTTCTGGATCTTCTATTTCCAAGATCATTTTGCTATCCTATTTAACATTATCCTGTACTACACAGTCAATGATTTTGAAATATGTCATTCTTCAATATGAAAGTGGACCATGGTTCTTAAGAGATTAGCTCCATATGCAAATTCAGCTGAAGACTGTAGGAACACTTGATCTACATAATTTTAAGAATTAAAAAAAAAAAAGACCTCTGACATATCTGGATAAAGACAGTATTTCAGTAGGGAAGGCAGATTACGCTGTAAGGTTTCACAGGACATTGGAACGAGGGAGCAGAAACGAGAGCTCACCCCCAGCGGCAGAGTACATCTCTGCGCAGACAAGAAGCAGCAGCTGTCAGAACCTCGAGCAGGGATGTCCGTAGCCGGTTGATCACAGCAGTAATGCTCAGGTGGGAGAGCAATGATCTTGACTGACAGCGAGCTCAGTTAAAATGCCTCTCAGAGAAATACAAACACAAATGCCCCTCCTGCTCACGCACAGAGCACCACCATTTGTGCTCAAGGGCTGGCCATACAGACCAGAAAAAAACTGGTGTGACGCTTACCGGGTATCAGCCGTGCTACCTACACTCACCAAGCCCCTGCCACCTCACGTTCCAGCGGAGGAGGATGAGCTCTCCGCCACGAAGGACGAGCTACATCTCACTGGCCGCAGAGCAGGAGTCGGCACCCCGCGCTCCCCTGGGAAGCGGCGTTCCCCTTCCCATGGCTCGCCCCAACAGCTCCACGGGGGAAAGGTGCCACTTTGCTCCTTTCATCTCAGTGTCTTGCCAGCAGTGCCAGCTTATAGAAGTGTCAAACTGGATATAGGTAACAGGGAGAGCTGCCCTGTGGCTGGAGGGTAGCGTCACCAAGCTTTGTCAGGCACGCCTAACTTTTCGGTGTCATCTTTGGTAAGGCTGATGACCCCTGCCAGCAGCGCAGTCGAGCTGTCGGGCGGCAGAGGATGAGGCTGTGACAGAGAACACCGAGGCAATGGGGAAATTAATGTATGGCTAGAAAATAAGGATAGGCAGTAACTACAGCTAGCCAGCTTTGGAGATACAAACATTATCTCAACTTGAAGTCTTTATGGCCTTATATATTCCTTCTAGGGTTACACTGCAAAAAATGCATACACCAGATTGATTATTTAGGAAATCAGTAACTGAGTTTACTGAGTTTATCTGCTGTTGCCTGTCAATAAGAAACCGTTTCCTGAATGCAGAGCTTACCCAGCAGGCCACAAGGCTTCTCTCAGTTTTATTCCACTTCCTCAGCCTGTTTTGAACCTTTCCTCCTCTAGCCTACACCTGAACATCAGTCACAGGGGCTTGCCCAAACAGCCACAAACCTTCTTTCTGCCATGTCCCTTCCTTGTTTCGCATGAAGTTTGAATGTACACTGTTGGCACCGACATTGTATGTTATTCAAAGTGTTTTTAAGATTGCTCTATTCCACGGTTTATGTGAAGGCACTGCTGCGTGTCCTTCTCCCCACGTTTGATTAGTCTCCCAGTCATTCTATCACATATTTGGGTTCCCCTCCCCGACTTTTGTTTGGCGTTTTCTCATCCAATCAACCACATTAGTAAGACTTTCACTTGGAAAGGAAATAAAGAACCAAGCCTTGTTTTTAATTACTTTAACCTAGGAGCAATTTGTTGCAAAAGTCTACAGATGGAGTTATGATCATATCTTAATCGAACATCTGAGTCCACAGTCTTACTGCATGCCAGCAATGCTGGGTCATAATTAAACAGCTATTAAAGTAAGCACACAGTGACCTACTTATCTCAATTATACATCAGCTTTGCTTCAAAAGAGGCTCTTCTGAAAAATCAGGTGTCCGTCTTCCTCAGGCTACACCACCATTGAAGATCCAGCGCGAACACATACCGAGAGGCACTTCACTCTTACCACCTTTAGTACGTCCATATCTCATGCTAACCAGCTCTCTTCCTAACTCAGGTTTTCTACACCTCGTGCACGCACAACAACTCCAGTGCAACTTGAGAGTCGGTGTGTAGTCTGGGCATGCGTGCTTGTGTCTTCTGAGCGGTGCCCAACGGCAGAGCGGCACTTTGAAGCCTACGTGCAACGCACAGCGAGCGGGTTTTTCGGCCGCATGAACCAAGAGCCCTCGGATCCAGGGAACCAGAGCTCACCGCCCTGCAAAGGAAACTATCCATGTGCCTCCTTCCAGCGGGAACTCCAGCCAGCCAGGAAGGGCTTGCTCCTGCAGAGCCCGAGGAAGCGCGCCTTGCCAGGTACCTTCTTAGTGCCCAGTGCTGCCCCTTCCAAGCACGCTCTAAGCTGGTAAATCAGCACAGGACCTGCAAGGTATCAATGCCTTCCTCGTGAGATTAAGTTTTAAACCACCTCTATCTCCAGAACATACTTGGCTGGAATACTTAATGAAGTCCAAACAGAGTCTGCACAACTCTGCTTTTACAGGCCGGCTGCTGTAACAAAATTCAGCTGCAACACAAATGCAAGAACAATCAAACTTGTTACTGCGATTCACCGAGTAACTTCAGGTTGTAAAACTGAACAGATGGCACTTGGGAGCTTTATTCAATATCTTGGACTTTTTAATTAGATTCCTGCCCAAGTCAGTCTGCTGGTCTACAGCGGGAAACCCCAGGTTTCAAAGTAACCTTAGGAGTCCCATTGCTCTGTCTGATAGAAACCACTACGTCAGGGAACTGCTGCGGGCGCAGCTCCTGCAGCTTCCACCCCAGGAACCGGTCAGCAAGTAATTAACAGAGCAGAATTAAAGGGATAGTCCAAAAATGCAGCTACGCCTTAGCAAAAATGCAAATTAATGCTTTAATGCACCACACTGCTTTTTAATTTTAGGATGCTCTTGGCATGTTTATCATTAGGAAACTGTATGCCGTGATTTTTTCTTCCATGTCTTCACATGGTTCTCAAATTCACCTTCTGCCACTGACAAACTCAATCCGGGTTTTCACTGGTTTTTGGAAAGCTGCAGGTGTTCACAATCAAAAAGAAACAAAACATTCTGACTGTTAAAAAGCTGAAGAACTTGCAAGGCAATAAATAGTGCATCTACCCCACAGCACTGAAACATGGCAAAAACAACCAGCAGGCTCTGATGGTTGTGGGACCCAGTCCCCCAACAGACATTAGTTTCATTAAATTTTAGAATCAGGTCCAACACTTCCTTTTACCAATACAGGTCAAACAAAAACAACAAAAAAACCAAGCCCCCAACAGGTTGACTAAATGACAAATTAAGACTTTTTATGAGTGCTGCAGTGTATAAAATCTCAGTGACACTTTTACCCTGAGGCAACAGAGCATGGCACAACACACCGGAACAGTAAACCTAGTTGTATCAATCACAATGGCACAGCATCACAGCTGTTCTGTTATCAAAATCAGTTAGAAGTTGACTATTTTGGGGTTGTTTGTTTGTATTACTTTACTTTCTGAGAAGGGAAAACTCCAAAATTCAGTAGAGCTTCTAGACTGTTGTAATCATGTTCAACATAACACTGACCACTCCTGCAAATCCATTTTCATTTTATAATATATCCAGAATGTATAAGCTAGTATTAAAAATAACCTGCCTGTTTTAGAAAAGAATGGGTCAAATACTCTACTAACCAAAGAACAGCAAATGCAGAGCTCGTGCATATTTACTTCTGTGGCACTGGTGCCTGAACTTCCTTTCAAGTGGCAGAACTCTAAATCATTACAAAATGTAGCAATGCTCCATTATATACTGCTTTTAAAAGAGATGAGTGGGTTACAAAATAAACCGAATATATAAAATTTTTTTAACTGTTTGAATATCATATAACAATCAGCTCTAAGATTCACCTGCCTGTTGTGTGTCAGTCGGAGAAAAACCTGCAACTTGGAGAGCTTCCTTGTTTATTCAGCACAGTTTTGCCCCAAAGCATTTTGTCAAGCAGGAAAAACAATCCTGTCCTAGCACGGGATGAGACCAAATCCCTCTGAAACTGCAGCCCTCGCCAGTGGATGTATTTAAGATCGCGTCACACAGACTCCCGGGGAATGAGGATGAACTGGATGCTTCAGGTCCAACCCTGCTCCCTAGGACTTTGTGATGCACAGAACTGCCCATAGGCCTGAACTTCCTAAAAGATGGCTTCGTCAGAGTTGCGTGGTGGATTCCTGCTACAAAGCCCAAACACGTCTGGATTTTGTGTTAACTAGTAGCATACATGGTGTAGTAGATAACACAGTATTGACAACAACGTGGGGTTTCTTCAATTAGTAACGGCAAACAATGTTGAAGCAATTAAAAATAATGAAAAATTGAATAAACACTCTCTCATCACCCTTTTATAAAACATCATGATTAAGTTCTTTAAAATCTCTAAAACAACCCCTTTATTTCACATGACAAAGCTAAAGGGGGTGGAGGAGACCTGTCCTACCATAAGCTCCGTTGTAGCAGGTCTTTCAAACCCTCAACCAAAGCGTCTCTCCCTCATATACCATGCGTAAGATTTGTGATTACAGCAGAAAGACATCTGATGATCGCCAGAACTAAACTTTAACTGCTCTGTCCTTTGGGGACAGTGAGACATCAGGAGTAGGGCATCTCTTTGCTGGTAATTTTCCGTCTAATTCTGGAACGATGCAGTCTAAACCAGAAACTGCTCATCCATTCCCTCTTCTTTGATAGACAGACATCTACCACATCATAACACTCTTAATAGCTGGGCAGGAAAAAGCCTAAACCCCTCCCTCTCCCTCCTTAAGTTAAGTATAGAAAACTGCATCTGTGCTATTTACAGATCTGGATGCTTATCTGGACTGAAGTTTTGTAAATACAACCTATTTTGAAGGCAGAGGCATTAAAAGTCGGATGAACACCTCGAGAGAAACAATTCAGATAGCCTACGTTCCCCCCAGTGCTGGTGTTCACTATTGGTTGACTCTAAAACCTCAAAGGCACCCAGCCAATATGAAACCCAGGGACTAAAGCAAATTTTAAGCTGGTTGTATCTGGACCTTGGCCTATAACTGTTTCATAATCCAATTTATACATTCAGAAATTAAAAAAAAAAGACAAAATAAAAACAAACAAACCTTGCATAATTTATTTGCTCTCCACATGCCTTGTTTCCCTCGGCATCCTGCGGTGAAAGCACCGAGGGTGGGTGGGGTGTATTCTCAACACTGCCCTTGCCACTTCAGGAGCTGAAGACTTTTTTGCTGGAAGTCTCTGTTTTCGTAGCACTGGCAATCTGAAAAACAAAAACTGTTTTGTTAACACGTGTATCCCCAGATACACTAGAAATAAGTTTTGTTCTGAACCACTGCCAACTAAATCATTAACCTCTCCCATGCAAAGCCAACAACTCACATGCAAAAAAACCAGCTAGCGACATCTCCGCTCAATTCACACCTCACTTCGGCGTTCTGCGCGGACCGCTCATGCGCAGCAGCTAAAAACTTCTCTCTATATACAAACGGAAGTTAGAAACCGGTAATGCAACACACTACAAACACGTGCTTCAAGAGGAGTTTTCGTTAAGCCGTCCAGGTTTCCCTCTGGGAAACGCACAACCAGGAAAGGCGGCTTGAAACAGGCCAGCACCATCACGGTCCCTTTTCTACAGCGGTGGCACCAACCGCGCGAATGGTGCCTGCACCACAACAGGACTGCAATCCGCGCAAAAGCACCTTCAGGTCTGTTCTCATATGTTCTTATTTAAAGCTTCTCGCATCCCAGCCAGGACTTCTGCAAAACAGCCATGCGTCAGCTACAAAGCTCTCCCATGGAAATATTCTTGCACCAGCCGAGCCAGGCTCTGAAAAGCTGGCCACTGCTTTTGAGCAGACCGATACGGAGGAACCAGCTACCCACACCACCTGAAAACGGTAAGACAGAAGACATAGCCGCTCTTCTTGTTCAATGCGAATACGCTGAAGATGGTGTCTAACTGAGCTCCCAAAAGCTGGCAAGGAGAACTTTGTGCTCTACAAAGTCTGTCATTTTCATGCTGCAAAGTGTCAGACTGTATTACAATATTTTCTGTGATGTTTAAATTGGCACGGCTGATTTTCAACAGCTTCTTCACGGCACACAGCACCTCGTCATAAAAATATCCTTATTTCTACAACAGTTAAGCTGACATATCACAGAATTAAAACTAACACAAGAATTTTATTGTACTCAGCTTCAAAAGGCAGATCTTACTGAAAAGCCAGATGATGGAGTCAGTATACAACAAAACAGATTCTCAACTAAAATGTTACATGTAAACATGTAAAATAGAAACTAGGAGTTACTCCTCCATCTAAAGCTGTGAAGTATACAACTAGGACAACATAGTACTAGAAGTTTTCTTTTTCTAAGATTACTCTGTGGAATTAGAGCAAAGTCCCAAACTGACTTCACTGAAAACAAAGGCTGTCCTATTAAAATAAAATGCAGACAAAATAGCAAATAATACAAGCTGCAAAACCACCATACAAAAGGGACAAATTAACAATGGGCCAGCAAAGTAAAGAGCAGTATCAGGCTGCAAGTTACACCCAAGAGGAAACGTGAGTAATAAGGTGCAAGTCATTATTTTTCTTAGTTGTTACCATAAAACCACTTGTAAAGTTCCACAAAACAGAGACTTGCTTTGCTGGTGGGGAAGGGTATGTATCTATCTACACAGAATATTTAGAGCACAGACCACCAAAACCCCCCTCATCGTCGCTGTAAGAGACACGGAGGCAAGCGCTGCAGGGCAGGGCTGGGAGTGCCACGATGATGGCGTTCAGGTAACACCGCCGTGATCCATGTGTCACGGGTCCCTTCTGTCGCAAAGTTCATAGCGCTGCTACCGTGCCTGACGTGTACTTTTTGTCATACTTACTTTCCCTACACAATGGCACAGCATGCATCCGCTCCTCAAAGAGACACAGCGCTTCCTTCACCATGGTACCCAGTTCCGAATGCCAGCAACTAAGACTCAAAAGACTTGGACAGTAGCTTGCAAAATCCCTGAACTGAGAAGTGCCCTTTTTCTTCCCGTGTTCCAGCTCACTGCAGAGAGCTGCTCAGGCATTTTCCCCTTCCTTCTGGAACACATTTCCAGCTCTTCACAGACAGGGCTTCTTTACTGATGCTTTGATAGACACGGAATGAGACCTAGTATGACGCTAAATACAGTATACACCTGTAATTTCAACAATGTAGAGTTAAACTCTGCCTTCATGGGTAAACCCGACTCCCCTGGATTTTTGCTGGCCCATAACTATAGGGGAAATGCAGCTGGCTGTTAGCTAATGACAGCCGTGGTGACCTCACGGTACTAACACTCAGTCATCCCAGGTTTGTAAATGTACAGCTAAAACATTTCAATCTGGGCAAGAATAGGCAGAAATGAGAGCACAACGTAACGTTTATAGGAGGCAGATGGTGTACTACGTTTGATATAAAAGAACCAATTTATGGCAAAGTAATACGAGAGCTCCCTACCAGTCAGGTCTTACTTGGAGACTTGTTAAGGACGATATCCTGCTCTGTTTGAAGAAAAACTTCCTGGCCAGGGAAGAGGGCCAGATTTTCTGAAGTGCTTCCAGCACTCCCAGCAAGGTACCTCTCAGGGGGGTCACAATGCTCCCCCGCAAACAGTCCATCAAATGTTGAAGGAAGTTTGCCATGGTGAATACAAACTTCCCAGCAATGCTCTGCCAGCTCTGTGATACCCGTTTCCCTATATCTGCACAGTCCTGAATAATAAGGCTTAACATAAGGAAAATCCATAGGCCTCCAAATAAAGGGTAGGATGTTGCTGCATACATACAGAGCTTTGCCCATTCAAGTATCTTTTTATAGCAGGCTAGGAGGAAACAGGCATCTTACACCGCTGATCTTACAACACTCCTTTTTTCCCTTTCCTAAAACAAGTCTTTTAATACCAAGGATTCTCATCAAACTTCTACTGAGGGCAAAGCACTTCTGAAGGAATCAATCTGAAAAAAATCTTTCATGCGTCAAAAAAAAGAGAAAGTAGTAATTAAAAGACAAAGAACTGCTATACTAAAGTAACAATCACATAAACCTCACACATCCCAGACG
Organism: Calonectris borealis; assembly: GCF_964195595.1. NCBI lineage: Eukaryota > Metazoa > Chordata > Aves > Procellariiformes > Procellariidae > Calonectris > Calonectris borealis. The sequence goes on from NC_134314.1 coordinate 70,656,753, forward strand.
GAGATTCTAGCCTCCTGTGTACTAACCATGACAAAACCCCGTGCCCTAAACATGGCAAATACAACACCATAGGCTCTACCATTTAGTTAAGGACAGACAGGTAGGCATAGCTGTGAATGTCTTAACAGAATAGATTAGACAGTAATTGCTATGGTACCAGAACTTCAGTTTGTCATTAATCTCGTACTCACACTTGCATTTTCCTGCTGAACACAGGGGCACACAAAAATAAACACCAGCAAAAAGCTAGCCGGTATGGCAGTGAAGTAAAGACATTAGTACAAAGATACCAAGGGCCCTTCCAGCTCTATTGTAAAGTAAGAGTGAATTACATTATACATTCAATAGCAACATTCAAGTCACAGACGTAGTTCTTCAATTGCTATCTGGGAAGGGCTGTACAAACACAGGGTAGGTGCTACCTGCATGAGCAGGGAGCAAACACCAACTGTTGCGGATTTTTTTGCTGGGTTGCCAGACATCTTCAGTACAAACTATAGCCCCTGGTTAAATCCAGCATACAATGACCAGGTGCTGAGCAATTCAGCAACACAACTCTACAAACAACTCCATTCGTCTCAGCTGTAGTACATCTCCTACGTTGAAAGGGAGGTATGAGATGCTACCAAACCTCAACAGGTCTGGCAAGAAGGAAGCAGAGAGGTGACACTTGTTCATGTGGTTCCCCCGGAGAGTTAGCTGCTTGTAGCCAAATTACCGACAGCACAGTGCCCTCCTATAAAGTGCACTGCGAACAGCTCTCCGGGATAGTTATGCACAGTATATGCATCCAGACCTTGACCTCCCCATCATCAGACAGGAGAGAGATTTTAACTTCTGTGCCATCTATGTTCAACCAACAACCAGTGAACAGCCTTTGGGAGCTGTTGTAGCTTTCTGCAACAGTCCATCAGTTTTTTGCACGTGGTTTTCTTGGATTTCTGCTCCTCCCCTTTCCCCTGGAGAAACTTGGGAATAGTGCAGATCAGATGTAATACCATGGAAAGCTGCTCCTGCTTACAGAAAAAGAAAAAAAATCCCACAACTTTTTCAGTCCCATCGAACAACTCTCAATGTGCCAATGTACTGGACACGCACATTCAGCGTACGTTCAGTATAAGCAGCAGCCCAACTCCTGGGAGTCCAGGCTGCCCAGTGACGCACTGAGCATCAGCTCTGCTGACAGGCAGCGTCCCCGCAGGTCCGCAAGAAGGGACCACCGGGACCCGCCCGGCCTGCCCGCAAAGGCAGAAGCCGTCTGCGCAAGGAAAGCTGGACTTCACTTCCCTGGGCCTGGGTGTTTGTTTCGGGAAACTTCACATTCCCAAGCAGAGTTTCGGGATCAACCCTAACTGCTCTGTCAGATGCAGAACTGAGCCAAGCAGGTATGTATGCCCGGGATGATCCAAGGCGTTTCTTTCCCCGCCTTTCTTGCTATTTTCAGAATATATTTCTGGAAGCACTTGAAAGTATTTTTTTATTTTTGTTGATGATTTACATTTCAGGGGCAGCACACTAACAAAAGTGCTGACCTTTTTCCTAACCTTTGATTGATCCTATAAGAAAAAGGAACATCTTGTTAACGTTACGTACCTTTAATTCACTGGTTCCACACAAAACTAATGAACATCATCTAAAGCCTCTAACTTTCTACTCAGCAGTTTAATTAGAAAGATGATCACCGATTAATCCACTTGAGTTACTCTGGGGAAGGTGTGACTGAACAGAGATCACTCCACCCCAGAGAAATGTGCATTAATTAGTTCTGCATTAAACTGCTTTCCTCTCTATTCAACTTCAAAAAAAGAGAGCAAAAACCCACAACACAACAAGAAAAAAACCAAACTTTCAGTGTTAAACTTCTGAGGTATTTTTTATTTTACTTTATTCTTTAGGAAGTCTCACATTTTCTTGCCTTGGATTTCATAGCCACCTATTTAATTTTTTTGAATTATTCTCTTTTTACAAAATAAACAAACCCAGGCTGGAGGTTCAATACACATTGAACTGCAGTCATGAATTAGCTGGCTCGGGCAAGCGACAAAGGACGACACTGATACCTGACGGGAATGTACACAGTGTTACGTCCATACCACAACTGAAACCAAGTATACTCCCGTCCAGCAAGTGGTTTCAGTGTCCCACCTAGGAAGACAATCAAAGAGAAAACCTTATTTAAAGGTTTCCTCACTCTTTTTTAAGCTGTCATCAAAATTTCTCCAGCCGCAGGCTGGCCTACAGCCTGATCATGAGTCTTCTACCCCTGAAAAACAGGTAAGCCTTCTTTGACCGTATCTGCGCACCACGACTCACGCTGCCCTTAGTCTGGTAAAGCTCATGCTTCACCTGCCCTTAGGGTCACAATTCTGTCTGCTGATGCTCTGAACAGCAAGAAGGACTGGCTAACTTTTCTCCTTCCATGAAAATCCCGTCCTGGTCTCTACACATGAATAGAAAGCATCCCCACGGCATGACCTTCTCCTTGCCCGCTGCCCTGCGACCAAGGGGCAGGCCATCTCCTTCCCTCAGGTCTAGGGACAGAATGGCCGATCCCCAGGTGATTTCAAGCAAATAAGCCTCCTGCTCTGTCTCCCTTTGTCCAGGAAGGTCTCCTGCAAGGTGGCAGGTAGAGTTGGTGACACAGCTCTGTGTAGAGGAGCGGCCCAATCCTCCTCCTGGTCACCAGAAAGTGACATTAGGAAGGCAGGCATGGGGCAGACCAGACAGCCAGGCTGGGAGGAGCAGAGCTTTCTCTTCCACATCCTAAATTACATGCTTCATATCATCTCTTCTCCTGTGTATGCTTCTTCCTGTACTTGGCATTATTTATTCACTTTAAAGCACAAGCCACCACGCAGGACACACCACAGCCCTGCAGAACTCCTGGTACGTGGTTAGAGAGGATTTTTCCATTGGCTTCTGTTAATACATAATCAATACATGGCATCAGCAGAAGTCAAGCGAGAAAGCTGATCCTACATCAGCATGCCATTTTAAGAGCATCTAGAATCAATCCACTGTGAATCCCTTCTCTGTTGCCATTATGCCTGCTGGTGGAAAGGTTTGTTCTAAAATTGTTTATTTCAAGGTTATTTCATCATCAACAACAAGTTATCGAGAAAAGAAAATAAGTCAATGTTATTGCAAAGGACTGGGACCCATAACTAAATCTTACTGAGCCTTCTGATGGTCTTGCCAACACCCATAGATCAGTTCAATGATGCAGACTTAAAAAGAGCATGACCTATGGGGAAGGGACACAGAAATACCAGAATTGAGCCTGATCTACGTGAGGTCCATCACAAAACCACAGCTTTCTAGTGGTGAAGGGATTAAATCTGCAGAGAGCGCAAGCGAGGCCCCATCACCAGCTTGGGACTCTCAATTTCAAAATATTTTTGCAGTGAAGCAACTTAAGAAAATAAACATTCCTAGCCAGGCAGAGATCAGTCATAAACCTTTTCTGAAATGGAGATGAACTCTCTTATTGTGTATTTAAAGCAACACTATAAACCAGGCCATATCTATATAAAGCAAAGCTCTGGGCTTAAAGCAACAGCGGCGTTATCCTGTGTCAGAGCTCAGGCTGAATACTCCAGGAAAGACCCACAAATGGCACTACTGTTCAGGCCCCCCCCCCCAAAAAAAGCTCTTTCTTTCTTAAGCAAAATTTCAAAAGAAATGAAAACCATTTGCAGAAAAAAAAGTTAGAGATTATTTCTGTGAAATTCTCCATGAAGCTAAGACAACAAGCCAAAAAAAGTTGCACGTAGAAAGGTGAGCCTCAGATTTCCATAAAGCTAGCGACATTGTCAACAGGTCATTGCTCACATTTGGTCGCAGATACCAAACCTAACACTCAGATATTTACATTTTACAGATGATATGCTGTAAGAAATGCTTCAGAATATACTGCATTATCTTATATTTTTCCAAGTACTTCATTTTCCCTTTTCTAGCACATTCATCTTATAAAATTTTTTAGTATCTTATGTCATGCACAAGAAAATAGCCTCGTATTTTAAGTCTGTGTTTTCATCAGGACATTCATAATGCAACAGAAACAGTGGGAAAAACTGACTTCAAAATATTAACCTGAAATATAGGCCAAAATTCTGTCTTTTTGCTTAAATACGTTTGTGAAAAAATCAGCACATCAGGATAAATATTTAAGGGAAACACCAGAGTTGTTCCTTCCTACCTCAGCACCCAAACTCCCTGGGAAGTCACCCACCATTAACTCCAGCTGCCAGGCAGACAAACCTATAATTCGCCGCACTGATTAAGTCTTATCTAAGATCTTATAACACAGGGTCTTGAACTGCTTAATTGTTTTAGTTCTCTCTACACCCTTATGTTTTTTTCCAAATTAAGAGCATAAAGTTGACGCTGATGATACCATTTCCACTCACCTAAGTTTTAATTAGTGGCATTTTTGTTGGTGGGAGCATGCTTTGAGACAGGAACAATCCGTACAGAACATCCTAATAGCCTGAACAGGCTGAAAATGCTAAATGGCGTATCATGACTGCTGCAGGTTGCTAGGACATCCATGGCAACATTCACCTTTGGGTGTGAAACGTGAATGCAAATCTGAAGGGCAACAAAACGTCATTCTTCATCATGGTTAGCATGACAGATTAGCAGAAAGATTGTAAAAACAACCTAGTCATTTATACTGAGCAAACAATTACCTATTTATTGCAATCCTGAGCTATTTCTTAGCCCACTAACTTGGCCAACACTAGAGGTTGGCAAGTGCTTCCCTCTCCCCTTCCCTCTCACCTGCCCAAATATAAACTCTCCTTTCTGAAAAAGCTCCTGGTGCCTTTCAGGAATCACGACTGAGAAAGCAAAGATCTAAAGCATTTCTCACTAGGAGGAGTATTTTGTGCCTTCTGAGCAAGCTGAATATTTTAAAAGGGCTTAAGATAGGGAGAAGCAAGAGTTATCAATGCCATTATAAATGGGAAAGAACAAGAGGAACGTGGGAGGCGGGAACCCAAACTACATGAAGCCTGTAAACTCTGACTGGAACAATGCTGACATATCAATAGCAACTTCATTCCCACCCTGCAGATTGACTCAGACCTGGCCTTAGACTTGCCACCGGCCTCAAGTCCTCAACCTGTGTTACCCTGATTTCTTCAACAGCTTAAAGATAACATGCATTAGATTCTTGGTTTTTTATTTCAACCTTCATAAAACACCCCAGTAGTATTTTCATGCTTAGCTATTTTTAAATAAAATAGATAGATCCATCCCCTCTATGGAAGTCATGACTCCAAGGGTTGCAAATTTAAAATAACAAAGAACTATCAGTAAAATCCTAAAACCTGGCAGTACTAGAGCCTCCCTGCAATCTGGTAGAAAGAAAGGTAGAAGACAGAACGTTATTTTTCAAACCTTGTTCCCAAACTTCGGGCATCACACCTCTCACCCTAGACACTCCTGAGAGTGGTATATGGACCAGAGTATAAATTCTACTCCCAGCTTCATCAGAAATTGACTGTATAAATGATGACTAGTAAAACAGTAGTGATTTCAACTGCTTTTCAATTATTGTCTCAAGTATGCCTTGGCATAAAGCTTTACTGAATTGGGAAGACTATTAAATGCCGAGATACCTTGTCCTCCAACAAAGCAGAGGCAGCGGGAACCGTGGAGCTACCAGCCGGGTGCTCGGTACCACCCATCACATTCATCACCTCAGGCACAGACAGAGGCTGGTGGGGTTGAAGCATGTTTTATAAAGTGGGAGTTATTCGAAGATTTTATCAGCAAGCCTCTAACCTGTTCTTGCGAGCACGTGTAGATAACAATTTTCACCAACTCTGGTAGGTTGGTAAATCTGGGTTAATTTCCACGGGGCTGCAAAAAGCACCCCGACTCCCCCCCAACTCCCTGAAGGTATAACAACTCTTTGAAGGAATGGCTGGCTAAATAAGGTTGACAAACCTCTCTGATTTTCTGTAATGCATTCTTTTAAAAACAGTTGGAGTTGATCTGTTGAAAACCTTTCCAAGAGGTTTCAGCCTGAAGCAGAAAAAACACTGTGGAAATTTTTTGTATGAATGACTGAAGGCTGGCAAGAACTAAACGCAGGTGAAAATACGATGTTAGAATATGGGAGGCATGCTTAAAAGGTGCTCCTAGCACCTCTACCTGCCATAGTTTATATATAATATTGTATAATGCAGTTGGAAATGTAAAGGCATATTAAAACAGCTTTAAAATACTAATGGTCCACCCTTTCTGTTGTTGTTTCTTTGGTATTTTAAGGATTACTGCAGTTTTAGCAATATAAAGTATGAAACATCCAGATTTCTGTGCTGAAAATCCCTCTCTTGGGATCCGAGGCCAGGAAGGGGCCACCTGGTTCAGTCAGTCCTGCCACAAGCAGCCAGGCACTGCAGGCATCTGGTCTGAAGGGTCTGTGGATCATATAATCTGTCCGTCCACATCACGACTCACAAAACACGTCACAAGATCCGGCATGAAACCTGCAGCCTGCGGGAAGGGACCAAAGCCAGAGACACAAAGCGTACGAGAGAGCAAAAGAGACTGGAGACCTCACAAGTGTCCTACCACAACACGGGATTTTCTATACTAAAGGACGCAGCTCTACCACCAATCCCCATCATCCATGGAGAAAAAAATCAAGCTGCTAACTCCTAAAAAGGAATTTTGAAACAAATTATGTACAGCTTATATCACAAATCACAGCAGGTCCTTCGCCTACCAACCACATCCCTCTGGGTTCCCAAATCAGTGCACCCTACACCACCCCTGGGGCTAACGGGGTGGGTGGGTGGGGGAGTCACAGCCAGAAGACAACATTGAGCAAAACCCCCTCTGGATATGACCCTCTCCACTGTGCATATGGAGAGGCTGGAAGACCAAGCTCCTAATTTAGGCACCTCAGTAGATTGCTTGCCTGAGATAAAACAAATCTGAGCCACAGAATATCTTTCCTACCTCTTTTTGAGCAACAACAAAAAAAGAAAAAAAGAGGAAGAAAATTTTTTTCCAATGGAAATGTAGTTTAAGAGGCCGATACCCTGGTAAAAACTTAAAGTTATAATGAATTCCAGGATTCATTCAAGTACTCCCTTCTTAAAAAACATAATAATGAAAGGCTTACATATGAAATTTAGTAGTAATAACTTTGGGGTCAAATCCATAGTGATTTCTTTGGCAAAGCTTTCACTGACGACACTTAAAAGTGGGTGTTCCGCCTGAGAAAGGACTTTGGGATTGGCCCACACGCTGTATATTTAAGTCACCCCAGTCCCAGTATTATACAGCGCCAACCAGTCACAAAACCCAGCATTATTTAAACCATTTGCATGCCAGAATCTCCAATTGCAGGGTGCAAAAGCCAGCAGGAAGCATTGATCATTCCCTTAGTAGCAAACAAAAATGCAATCTTTTTTACTTGGCTTTCTTATGATACCATTTACCTTCTATAATAGCAATTGCTTTTTTTAAAACGTGGATTTGCACAGTATTCAATTTGCCAGTTTCCCCATATAGATGTAAATTTACTGAAATAGCTGTTCACAAAATCCAAAGCCCAAGGGTGGAGTCCTAAAAATAAACATATGTAGTTTAAGATCTTTTATATCCATACATGATAAGAAATCTGGTTCTTTTCTGGTGAGCCATAAAAGGGGAAGAATGGGAAAACCACAAACAAGCAAACAGAAAATAAAAATCCGTATCTTTTCCCCTACCCCCTCAAAATTGCATGGATACTTCAATGCAACCACTTGGCTAAATGTTTCAAATGTTGGTTTTTCGAAGTATTTAGCCATATAAACTACCCTTTTGTTTCTGTTGGCTCCAAATGTTCCTAGGCTCATGAATTCTTCCTTACGTCTTATTATTCAAAAAAATACAGCCAACATTGCCTTTATGGAGCAAGAAAAACCTGAGTATCATTTTCCAGTTAACTCTTCTGGATCTGCATGAAAGCGAAATCAGCAACAGCAATTTCAGGCCAGGTTTTCTAATCATTGCACCTAATCACTACCATTTTAAAGTATTTTATTTCCCAAGTAGTACCATAGAAAAATCTCTACAATCACAATGCAAACTCAAGTCACAAGAGCGGTGGAGCACACACTCTAAAAATGTATAATGGTCTACATACCCAAAAAACAGGAAGCAGTAGTAGGAGAGACTTACTGCCCTACTGAATTCCACAATCCCAGAAATATTTCAGACAGAAAGCATTTATTTTTTTAATTTGAAAGACTTAACTAAGTCAGACCTAATACTGATCTCCCACCCTCCAAATTCAAGTATTTCAGTGAATGTAGCCGTCATTGGCTCTTCTATGCTGTACTTTTACACTATCACAAAAGGAAATTTTATAACTGTCACCTTCTTAATCTTTCAAGTATTTTTTCAGTCTTTCGTCTGGCTTCTCTAACTGAGGTATCAGTGTCTAAACAAGCAGTTCGTCTCTACTTCCATATTTTTCACTTACTTAACCTTACACTCAGATGATGAATTTGTGACATAGCTATTTCCACAGCAGGTCGATGACTTCACAGCTAACAGCTCTCAGTCACTGTCTAAACAAGTCCATGAAAAGGCTGCTTCAAACTCCAGCCACCCTAGCAGGAATAAAGACAACACAAAGCAGTGAGGTCTCCCCCCTTAAACACCGCGGGCACACAATACGCAGGTCTTCCCCTTCGTTCCCCAAGACCTGCCTTCCTGTTGCGTTCTCCAGGACCAGAAGTGCCAGCCAGGAGGAACTCCAGATGACTCCAAACAGAAGAGTATTTTCCCTTGCAAGCATCTAAGTTTCTCCACCCGAGCCGAGGAATGAACTCCGCAACACGGCAGTGAAAATTTGCACACCGCTATTTTTCTGAAGAAGCGCTGCCCATCCCAGCAATTCCTGGATGAAAAAACAGTACTCAAACTACAAAACCATAAGCTTACAAGTTGACTCTTTCGTCAGAGAAACATGATTTCTTCCAACTTTAAGGAATGTGACAATAACAGCAAATCTGACCCTGCTTGATAAGTGGCAGGCAATTCTCCATATAAGGTGAAAAATGTGCTAGTGCAGCTCATGCAACACTGCTAATTCCTTGCCTGTTCTCAATATTCAAGAACATAAATGAACACATAAATCAATTTTGTAAGTAAACCTTTTGCACACTTACAGCTATAAACCATCTACACCATGCTCAGCACACAAGGAATTTTGAACTTAACCATTTAATCCCTTTTAAACACAGAGCGCATTTACGCTTGGTATGTATATCACAGTAGCGCATAAATTAATGTAAAACTGAGAGATCCCGGCCCCGTTCAATTCCTAAATTCCCTTTATACTTTACCATTCCCGGTCATCCCGTGCATTCCAGCCCCTGACTAACAAACTTGCTGCTGGCAGCGCATCCGGCAGGCCAGGAGAGGAGCCAGGAGGAGGGCGAGGAGGGGGCTGAGGGCTGGGTGAAGCCCGGCAGCCCGACACAGCCACGCGCCACTCCTTCTGCACGTCCCCCCGGCTGACCCGGGGTGGAAGCACCAGGGTATCGGCACAGGACTGCTGCTACTACTGTTCAGCATTTTTACCTTGGCTCTGATCGTCCAATAATCTCTATGTAACAGCAACAGAAAAATAAGTAGCGTTTACCTAGTTGTGCATTACAAAAAGATTGCAGGCATCGCTCACTAAGAGACTGATGGAAAGACTTCTATTGATTTTAATGATTGAATTTAACCAGGCTGTAACAGCAGAGAAAAACTATTTTATGTGATCCCTCCTCCACAAAGCAACTTATAGCATCTGCAAAAAATGTATCAGACCTGGTAATGAAATCCACTTTGTTCTGAAGTTAGACCCAAGCTCCAGTCCCCCCCATTTCACTGTTTTTTAGACCATTTTAATGGTCTGACAAATTGGCCAAAGGAACCAGCTGACACACCAATGGACTTCTTTTTTTCTTTTCTTCTGCGCCCCCCCCTCCCCCTTTTTTTGTAAGGAATGAAGTATCAATGGCCAGTAGGGCGTAAAAGAGAAGAGATTCAGAAAAAGTCCCCAGGGGTCTTTTGGAAACCACTCATAGCTGATGGGATTATCAGGGGACAGAAGACTTCCTAAAATCTTATTGGCAATGGGGAGAAAAAACCAAAAGGATTAACATAATTAAATTTTTTTTTAAAAAACCCAAAACCCTGAAGTCCATGAACTACTCCACAGAAGTTGTACTCTAGAAGTCAGCGACTTGTATGAGAGGCACAGAGGGGAAGTTTACACACACACTGCACATATCCATATAAAATATGGGTGGGGACAGTAGGAAAAAAAGTTCATGATTTTCTTGAACCTTTATGAGAAGACATGGAAAATTTTGATTGGATTAGTTTAGCCACAGAAATTTCTTCACATCAAAGAAGGATCAGATGATGGCTTCAGATTGCCAACCTTCCTAGTTTATCTACATTCAGCCAGCCTGTAATACTCGCAAGGCAAGAAAATGTAACATGATGTGCTGCGAAGACATCCCAGACTGCTTCATTGCTAGCATAAATGTAGGCTTCTATCGCATCAAATACTTAATAGCCAAAAAGTCAACATGGCCAGGAAAGGAGAAACAGAACACATTAAATGTCTCAAACGATAGGGATGAAAAGCGCGATCGGCACGTGAGTTATTCTAGTCCTTCACAGCTTTGCTTATTGCAGATCCCATGAAGTGCAGGTTATTGGTCTGCAGACAGAGCGCAACGTGCTGCAATGTCACAGCTATCAAGAAACGCAACAATCAGGGACGACTGGCTACAGTGACTTCTTCTGAGGGGTTTCTCTCCTTCTATTAAACAACGACAAACACCTTGTCAAAACTCTTCCACTTCTCCTTTAAAACATTTTTTGTCTTATCTGAAGGACCGACTTCATGCACCAGGCAGGTCTTCAGCCTCTCCCCGTGACAGCGCCCTGACACACACAGAGCTCTAGAACTGAGGGGGCTGAAAATGAAGAAATTAATCAATGTGCATTCACCAGCTAATTATCCTGCATTTGGCTAATCACGGTAGTATTAAATCATTTATGTTTGCTGACAACGCCATGACTAGCTTCTGTTTAACTTTCTGCGTCTCGTCTTGCACTTCTGTGAAATGACAGCACTGTCTGGTCTGCGGAGCTTGAATGAACTGCCACAATGTGTGACCCATCCAGTACTGCTCCTGCTGCTGGGCTCCTCCACTGCTTACTTTCCAGAAACATCTCGAAATTTGTGCATCCTATTATTGACCCAGTATTCCTAGGATGATTTCTACATTTAATCAATTCTAATTATTAAGATAATCTAGTATACCTTGATTGGCGAGTTACTTTTGAAGGGATTACTTTGTTACTTGACAAGTTTAGACTAATTTCTGAGATGTAACTTGCAGAATTCCACTTGAGGAAGCGCTAATGAATCCACCAAAACCCCTGAAACAAAACAAAAAAGCGCAGCCTCGTTGACGTGATCATGCCGCATACACTTCACAACCTGTACTTATTGCCATTTATGAAGCATTAAGAGCATGTTTCATAATTTAGAAATTTGCCCCCTCTAGGTTTTCCATTTCCGAAAAAGGTAAAGGTATACTATAATATAAACCTGTTAAAAACCTGAAAAAATAATGAGAAGGTTTGTACCAGACCCCATTCCAACCATTTGCAAAATGGACTTTAATACAAAGAGAGCCACTATCTTGGTGGCCTCAAAGAATCATAAAACTGCATGCAGTTTTAACAAGTATCAAGAAATACATCCACAACCAAGAAAAGAAAGGATGCATCAGGAAAGCTTGATGGAATAGATTAACAGCTTCAGGAGATTAATATGTTTAATATATTTCTGGGAAACAGAAAGCAAAGAAGGGGTCTACTCTAATTACAATACTTAATTGCCTGCAAAAGTAAAAACAAACCGATCAACAACCACAAGAACAACAAAACACTTGAGGTGAAACGCGTTTCTTTTTGCAAAATAAGTATAAAACCAAATGGGACTGTTAAACTGGATAACAAGCTGTCTTCTGTCACATGAGCTTTAAACCAGAGAGGCTAGTGAACACGCACCTAATCCCAGGCACGAGCCTGCTGCCATCCAAATCACTGGGAATAGTCGCATGCTTAACATTGGATATATACTGGGCTCACTGCAACAACCGATAGTTTCATTCGGCTAAAGCCACTATTATAATTAAAAATCAGAAAGAGCAGTGTTACCATGTGGACAGGCAGAGAGCATCAGCTAAAAGGTTTTACCACAGCAAGAACTCCAGGGAATTGGCACCCTGCCTTCAGAGCAGTGACCTAGAGTCGAAGGCATCGCTTCCTATTCCAAATCAGCTAGGACACAAAATCCTCACTCACTAAAAAACTTCTCCAGAAGTTTCTGGCTGTCGGAGATTCTGTTTTGTTGACTTTTTTTGCATAGCACCTATTGCCTTACTATGTAAAGTAGCACAGCCCGCAAATTACTAAAAGGCAGCAAAGCATCGCAGTGATATGCATCTGGATTTTAGGACTCAAATTACACTGTTTGCTGTGTTCTATAAAAGAAAAAAAATCAGGAGAATTAACTCTAAACATTATTTAATTCTTACAGAATGACTCTTTAAGCATGTTTACAGTCATTCACATCTAAGGCTTGTTCTCATTTCCTGGAACCTTATCTCATCTAAATTCCATACGGAAGTTTTTAGTGGTATATGAAGATGCGTACAAATTAGCCATGCTCCAATTCATTCAGATGAAATAAAACAGTAAATTTAATAGGGATGAAACTAGAGCTGTCAAATTATATCTGAACTAACAAAAAAAAAGAATTCTGACCTTTTTGTACAAATTTACTCTTAAAGGACCTATTATATAGCCTTAATTCAGAGGATAACTCTGATGTGGCTTCCAGTTGACTCGTTTTTCATGCAGGGAATGCAAAAGGGAATGTTTATTACCCATGTGATAGCAAAGAACTCACATGGCTAAACCACGAACTTGGAGCTTTTCAGGGTTTAGCGCTTAAAGCTTTGGAGACTATGGCTCCTATTCCAAAACCAGTCCAGAAAGCATGGCAGGAACCAGGATAAGATACAGTAGAGAGAACTTTTGCTGTACCTTTACAGACATGGCTCCCCCATAAACTTCCCATGAGCTTTTAAGGACACCATTTAATCATTCCTATCTTTTCTCTGCAAGATTTTATATATTATATATACCTATAAGTATTATAAATGTGTGTATATCAGTATACAATAACTACAATGATACATATAATAAAATGCTAATAATGAATGGAAAAATCTTTACTCAAAGCAACGATGAACAAATTATCAATAATACTTCGTACCGTAACAACTAAGTGCAATACGGTAAACGATGTATTATGAATTCAGCTTTTACTAACAAGCAACCTCAACTAGAGCAGTTCTACAAAGAAATACATAGAGATGAATGGAGAAAGCCATCAGCAAAACATAAAAGTTCCCCATAAAAAGGTCTTTGGCTGAGGAAGATAACTGCACAATAAGAATCTCCTATCTCAAGAGGATATAGAGAATAAAAGTGAACAAAAAGTTAACGTCAAGCTCCCATCCTGAGATCCAAAACCAGTTAGCTCCACATAGCTGCTTGAAGTATTTACCAAACATGTTTTATTTGGGAGACTGTCTTCCCTGTAACACAGAAGTCCCAGTGAAACATGAAATACTGCAAGAAATAAAAACAATGTCAGCATGTGGATTAGAGGAAATAAAGAACTGTTCCAAACCAAAGTGAATTGTTTTAAAAGAAACAAAACATTTAAATGGGCTTATTGGTCAAGCACAGCTCAGAAACTGAAAAATCTTTTATTATGTTCTTGTGATGGGGGAAAAAGAAGTAGTAAAAGGTAAGTATTTTAAATAACCCAGACACTTTTTGTGATGATTCAGCCCTATTTGTTACTCCTCACAGCTGGCAGGCTGAATGTCTTAATTTCCACACCAGTTTTATACAAGTTAGAAGTAGCCACTGATTAAGAATTGTCTCAGTCTGAATTCAGTGAATGGCAATTAATATCTCCTCTCCTGTACAACTGGGATTCAACGTTCATGAAGCACGAGAGGACAAAAGTAATTGACTAAAGACAAATTTCAAAGCAGTGATAAAAGCCACTCTTTACACTTGTTCTCAGCCCTCAATACACACTGCCATTTACAGCAGAAGGTTTAGTGAATGACCTATCGATATTGGCCTTAGGTGACACCTTCTCCACACAGATAACTGTGCACGTGGAGATCTTGCAGGACGTGTTCTCTCAATGAAAACGTTGGCTCAGAGATTTGACAGTGACAATTCATTACAGATATTTTCACCCCAAGCATTACACCAGCAAAAACCCAAATGTTTTACAGTGCTAAACCCCCTGTGTATCGTTCCAGGAAACATTTCATCCTAACAACATCGCTGACGGCCAAATACTGCAGGCAATCCTCATCCTGCCAGTGAAGGGCTGCCTCCCAGTAATGCATATCCTGATGTCCCGTGTAGCCCAAGTTTAAACACCTCTAGGGACAGGGCTCCCATCCTTTCCCCAAAGAAATGCTCTACTACTTATGAGATCTAACTGTGAAGATGCTCTTCCTTTTACTCAGATTAAACTTGCTAGTAAACTTAGTACTTGCAATTTTTACCATTCGTAATTCCTCACAGTATCTTAAGTAATAGCCCCTTCTGCACAAGGGTTATAGCTTTCAGGTGTGCCAACTGGTATGTTAGCCCTCTCCTCGTGACCACTAAGCTAAGCTATCCCATGTTCACATCTTCGTTTACTCCACTTGAATCAGCCTTCAGTATGTGATCATTTGTTACTCTCTTACAAACTCTCTCCAAAATACAAGCAATGTCCTAAAGATCATAAATTTTTAGACTGCTGTGAACTGCCTCATAGTTTATACTCCTTCCTACTGCTGCGGTGCCCAGACCTGAAGGCAATAACACTAGTTTGCCGTGCAAGAATATTCCATGACTTTACAACCCCTACTGCCACCCCCTGTGCCTGGTCCCACCTTCCCCTTCCTCCAGTTATTCTCAACTTCAGCAGTACCCCTCAAATTCAGCTCCGTCTCCTCAACACTTAGATCACCCTGAAGGATTTGCAGACCATCTTGAACTGTTTACAAGTACCAATCTTCTTCCTCATCCCTCTCCAAGGCAATCTCGCGCTACTTTTGAAGAACGCACTGGAGACCGTCAGACGCGTCCCTCCTTTGCCGACGCGGAGGGCAACCAGCGCCGAGCGCTGGGGTCACGCACAAAGGCTCTCTCCAAGCCTCATCCAAAACGCTTACTGACGCCGCAAAATTAATAAAATCTTTTCCATTACCAGCGGTAACAGGCGAAATCCAAGGCAGCAAAAAGGATCTGTGGCTTTATAATATGCTACTCAAAATATCTGCTGATGGTCACAAGACAGAAAGAATAAGCCAAAACAACTGTATGATGTAGTCAGTTGGCAACTGGGGAAAATCACACACAAAATGAAATGCGTTCAGCACTGTAAAAGCAGGGCTGTGGGAAATTGTTGGTTCTCCATATAAGGATCCAATATTTTTTCAATTTGCCAGCATAGCATAAAGCACATAAAATCTTAAAATAAAATTCTAAATGTTAACCACGAAGAACACTTTTTACAATATTTCTTAAGAATGTTAATTCTGTACACCCATGAGTCCCGATTTTACAATTCGCAGCCAGCCTAAATAAAAAATAAGAATTTTTAAATTGTCCATATAAAAAGTCAACCACCTTTTTAATTGAGAGTTAGAAAAGTGTAATTGAAAATTACTAACCTCAACGCACTCATTAGTGACAAATCCTAACCCCAGTTAAACACAGCCCTAATAGGATTAAAGTGGCATGCAAGATGATGTATGCAGCCCTGGTATGTAAGAAAAGCCAAAGAAAAATCTGGATCCATCCGTAGAGTAGGGATCAGACAGAAAGCCCTGGGAGCAGCTGCAGCTCGGTGCCCCAGGTGCACACGCACCCTTCCTGGTACCCTTGCTGGAGCTACAGATGCTACTCACCAGCACCCTCAGGACCGCAGGCGCTGGGAGCGTGCCCCACCGCCGCCTGGAGATACCACTACTGGGTCCAGAAGCTGCAAGGTCACTCAAGCTCCTGCAGGAAGGAAGCGGGCAACAGCACGGCGCGCGCCTCACGACAAGGCGTTTTGCAGAGCACAGCCGCCCTTTTCACGTTTTTAACAGTCTTTTGGCACTCCCCCCACCACACAAAGCTCTTCAACAAGCGGGCAGTTTGGTCCACCACTACAAAAATTGCACGTACAGGTAAGAAGATCCCAGGCTGAGTTTCATGGTCTCGAGGTCCTTCCGTGAGCACCAGAATCATTGGGCATGAGGTTTTCTATTGATCACATGCCACTGGCTGCACATCTAAGGAGGCTCAGGAGGGTAAATAATTTTTTCCCAAGTCAATTGTAAATTGGCTTCCTAAATTGTCTCCAGATCCTTTCCAGACAGCAGAATGGAAATAATTAGAGGTGGTTGGAAAATGGAATTTTTGTCCTGCGGGTAAAGTCTGATAGTCCTGTACTTATTTTTATCCTGACACAGGCCAAAGTGTAAAAGCCTTAAAATATTTAGTAAAGCAAAATACTGCAAGGTATTCTGATACATACTGAAACAGCATCCTGAACACACTCTGACCTATTTTGCTTATAGAGAAGAAGTTGAACAGAAAGCACCCTGAGCTCGATCACCCCCGTGCCGGCTGGGGGGTGAGGGGTATGAGACCCGACAGGCGCTGCCACAGACGCGCGCACCCAGGCCAGGCGAGCACTCCATACTTGAGGGTGACCTGCAGCGCCAGGGAAGGGCGACCAACCCTGCTGCCTAAGGGCTAGAGAGGGGTCTGGGCCGGCAGCCACCCCAGCAGCACCAAAGGGCACGAGGGGTTACACAAAGGGAACTTTCTAGATTTGGCAGCACACCCCCCACGCGACGCAGTGCTGGACGGCTCCCTGGCCCCATCACACAAAGTCACTTCCAAAGCCTGGGAAGAAACCAGGCCACCACTGCAACTCCCGATGGGCAAAGCTGCTCTCCTCCAGTAAGGGGAGCAGCCCAAGTCACGCGCCTGGACAGGGAGGACCGGGGGAAGGTGGTGTTGCCCAGGCAAGGCTGACGGGGCCAGGCAGCGGGGTGCAGGAGCCATCACCTCCACCCCTACAGCACCTCCCCACCCCAACGCAACCTGCGCAAGGATGACCCATTCCTCACATGGACACGACACCAGCCCATGTAAATGACTTCGTTTCCTCCCCGAGATCCTTTCTGCCCCCCAAGACCCTGTGGTAGTCACTAGCACTGTTGACACAAGCTCTCCGCACACCTCCTCCTCCTCCTCTCACTCTGGGTGGGAGACAGGAGGACAGCAGGAACCGCATTTAATCACCACTCCTTTCTTAATCTTCTGAGGAAAAATTTACGTGACATGTTCTGGAGGTTTGGGGGAGGAGGTTCCCCCCCATTTTAAAACAAACCTTTGTTTCAGTCAGCAGTGGTTCATCCTAACATTTCCTGCTGCTTACTGTGCAGGCAACACTCACCTGCCGCTCACATGCACACCGACTTCTCCATGGAGAGTGGTCCCGGGGGGGAGCCAAGATGCCATGGGGAAGTCTGCAGAGAAGTGATCTGTAAAAGTTGTACACAAACCGTGAACAAGAGTAGAAGGGGGATTCACTCTCAACACCTCGTAGAGAAAGGAAGAATACATTTTCCCTCCTGTTCTCCACATACAGCATGATGCTTTCTGCTGCTAACCAGAGATACACTGTTGAACCGAGGACCTAGGTAACTCTAAGTCAAGTAAAACTCTTTCTTCCTGACACCATGGAGACGGATGCTTAGAATCACAGAATCATTAAGGTTGGAAAAGACCTCTAAGATCACCGAGTCCAACCCTCAACCCAACACCACTATGCCCACTAAACCATGTCCCTAAGCGCCTCATCTACACGTCTTTTAAATACCTCCAGGGATGGTGACTCCACCACTTCCCTGGGCAGCCTGTTCCAAGGCCTGACCACTCTTTCAGTACAGAAATTTTTCCTAATGTCCAATCTAAACCTCCCTTGGCACAACTTGAGGCCATCTCCTCTCGTCCTATTGCCAGTTACTTGGGAGAAGAGACCAACACCCACCTCACTACAACCACCTTTCAGGTAGTTGTAGAGAGCGATAAGGTCTCTCCTCAGCCTCCTCTTCTCCAGGCTAAACAACCCCAGTTCCCTCAGCCGCTCCTCATAAGACTTGTTCTCCAGACCCTTCACCAACTTCATTGCCCTTCTCTGGACATGCTCCAGCAACTCAATTGCTTCATACAAGTCATCCAAGTAGGATGCCTCATGGGAAAACCTTCAGTGCCATCACTTTGTTAGGGGTCTTCTCTGCAGCTGTTTAGCTGACAGAGCCATGGAAGTCCTGAGCAGATATGAATTCTGCATCATCTGATTCTTGGCTTCAACAAAATGCCCTTGACTAGTACTCCTGATGAGGATGACACCTCTGCCTGTAACTTGCTCTAAGCCACCATTCCCTCAATGCAACTTTCCATTGTAGAGCTAAGGAGGTCTCCCTGGCACCTTTTCCTCTTCGGGTCTTCTGGCAACCGTTCCCAGGCACAGCTGAAGCAGACAGGGCCTGAAGCACAAAATGGCTAGACATGGACACCAGAAAAAATGCTTATACCATTGTATCTTTCCCCAAAAGCTCCCTCCAAGCCAGAGCAAGGCAGCAGGGGAGGCAAAGGAGCCCTCGATTGCAGATGGGGAAGGGAGTGATTGCACTGGGT
Organism: Calonectris borealis; assembly: GCF_964195595.1. Taxonomy (NCBI): domain Eukaryota; kingdom Metazoa; phylum Chordata; class Aves; order Procellariiformes; family Procellariidae; genus Calonectris; species Calonectris borealis. The sequence goes on from NC_134314.1 coordinate 70,675,638, forward strand.
TCAGAACTTCACCTCTCCTAACCTTCCCATGTGGAAACGCTTCTTCCTAGCAGCTGTATACTGAAGACTGCTGAGTCTATGAGTAGAGGGCTCAGAAAAGAAGGTTTGATGAAGAAGGTGAAATACTGTCCAGAAAAGATCTCTTTTTGGTGGTTCGGACTTAGATGGCCACCAAATCAGAAATTAACTGCTTCTTCCTCTTTTAGTGTTTCTACACAGCAAGGCAAGCTTTGCAAGGTTTAAAAAAAAAAAAAAAAAAAAAAAATCAATTAACAAACTCAAAGGCAGTCAAAGAGCGGCAAGATACAAAACGATGCCAGTTTCCTTTCATCAAAGATGCAGATTCACAGGTTATGATGCCGACAGGTTCAAACTTGTTCTGAACAGACACAAGCAATCCCTGCCCACACTCAGAGATAACCAAAAGCCTTTTGAACACTTAGCATGGCTCTGGGCCAAACTAATAAACTCTGCTGAGCCGCAGGGACATCACCTTTAGCTCTGTGCCATCACCTTGGGCTCGGCACATGCTGGCAACGTTCAGTGCTTTGTGCTGGCTCAAAACATGGGCAGAGTTCATTCCCGGCCGCCTTCCCTGCAACACACAGAGAGAGCTGCCGTCACGCTCACAGCTTTGTCTTCAAGCCTTGACTTCAATCTTGGGGCCGTTCATACCCATTATCTGCATTACCAATCTAACAAAAAGCATTTCAGGCCAGTTTTTGACTCAGGTGTCGCTGTTTTGACAAGGCAACAGTGTCTTTCACCTGAAGTCAACGAAAGGTGTTGAAATGAGAGTCTAACTAAACTAATGCACTCAACTTTAGCTTTGAATTACACAGTTTTATGACGGCTTTTCTACTGAAAATTAGGAATTTATACATTTGCGTGAGACTTCTTAAACAAAACAGCGTTTTTATTCAAGTGTTTCTTTGGAAAGACTTCCTCAACCCTTCGAACAGCGCGCCTGTTTAGTGGGTTGGGTGGGGGAGCAGAAGAGGGACGATGAGACTTACACCGTGTTTACAGTGGGTAGACCTGCCAGGCTTCGATCCAGCTTTAAGACTTACAGCCTTTGAAAGCCCTTGTGTCTGGTCTTTGACTCAAAAATGACATCTCTACAGACAGACAGAGGGGTATGGGACTGTAAAACCAAAGCATATTTTCTTAACACTGCTCCAGAAATATACTCTGCTAAACGTGTAACAGATGCATGTTCCTCATTAAAAAAGTGTTGCTATACATTATGTCTTGGCTGTAGACAGATTCTGGCAAAGTCTGATACACTGTGGACATATAATTCATGTGTATAGTATGTGAACTCTGTACCCTGCTTCTCAACCTGTTGTGGATCTCGGGCCACGGAAATGGGAGTGAAGGGAGAAAGCAGATAGACGTGGAGGACCAGTGTGAGGCTGATGCTGTAACTGAGAAAACAACAAAGCTTTTGGACATACTTTTCTCAACACCATTCCCAGGCACCCAGCTTTTATTCCCACGTGTGTCGTGCACTGGAAAAGCAACACCAATTCCAGCTACCTTTCTTTGAGAGGAAAAAGAGATCATTACTTCGTGGTGACCATTTTGTTCCTTGAGTCATCTCTCACCTTTTGTTGAAATTTAACTTTTGGGTTCTTGGAAAGGTAGGTCCTAATGATGAATTACAATATTTTTTGGCCAATTGGGGCTTAAAACCAGTCCGTGCTAAGCATAACTTCGTAATCCACAGGGAGACCCTCAGTTTTATTCCTTGCCTGGTATTCAGACTTCCATTTAATTACTGGTTACTTAGATTTATAGGCAGATTTGCTAAAAACAGTGACTCTCTGTGTGCAGACAATAACCTTTTGATGGGTATGGTAGTAAAACTGAAATTTCTATGTAAACAGGACCAAACTTTAAAAGTAGCTGGTGTAGCTCTCTAATGAAATTGGCAGCACTGTGTGGGTACTTTGTCTTGGAGAATGCTAAATGGTGCATAGCCAGCATTTGCTCCATAAACTGTCAAACAAGAGAACCGCAACTGTTCGGTGATTTGTTTTTCTAATGTAGTTCTCCGCTATGGGAAATGTCTTTTCCATGACCAAATGCAGAAGCTGTAAAGACCCAAAAGAAATACAGGGGAGAAAGATGATGGCTAGAAGGTATCTCCCAACAGAGAAAAAAGGTAAAGGAAAACGTTTCTCAAAGACCCAGGTTTGGTAGCGTTACGAAAGAGCACAATGCTTAGGAAAGAATTACTTTAAGGATGCTATCATGAATTGTCAAGCATCAATTATGCTACTAGAACACCCACTTTCTTTTCCTTCATTAGGCAGTACTGACGATAATATTGTTGCGTACTTCAACAGAAAGAGCAAACAACAATACATGCATCTGGTAATGCTCCTGAGGGCCTTCTACTTTACAAAATGAAGCAGACTTTATCACCTTAGAAAGGCAGAAAATACTAACACCCACCTTCGTCACTGAAGAAACAAACACTCTGCAAGTAAGTGATATCTGAGCTACACCTCAGTAAATAAAGCGGTACAGGAGCACTGGTCCCAAGTTTCCTATTTTGTTCTATATTCCTTTTGTCATTTCATTGCGGTTTTAGGCTCATGGCAGTACCACAAACAACAACAAAAACGTAGTTTTGCTCATAATAATAGAGGGTAGGTAAAAATCAATCTTCACTACTGATGAAAGGATGTCCCTGATACAGATTTTAAAAGAACTGATATGGACTGACTTTATTTCAAATAGATGCTCTGGTGAAGTCTCCCTCTCAATAATGGAAAAAGCAGCACAGCTTTCCTTTTTCCTACTTCTGTTTAGACCAGACAGAAGGAAAGAAAAAAATAAAACACAGATTTCATCATCTGAATTCAAACCTCATCTGACTTGGTCCTTAGGAAGACACATTGCATGTAAGTATTTGTGACAGCTATTAAGGGGTTGATGCTGGAGAAGTAATCAGACACACAGTATTTTTACTGGGGTTCAAGTGTCCACAATATCCAGTGAAATAATCAAGGTAACCCTGAGCAGACTGCAAGACTCCTCTGTAACTGTAGATACTTCCCAATGGTGCAATTGTAGCTGTTAATTAGGTCTTGCTGCTGTCTGTTGCACACATTCAAGTGGCTGATGTAACAGTTAGTTGCCCACTACCCTACAATTTCCCTGCCTGCTGCCAGCCTAGGAACTGGTTGCTCCTAACAAGAGCAAAGGTAGGATGGGACTACTGCATGGAATTTGAGAGCTATTGGCAATAATACGCCAACTGTAACAAATCTGCTCAACAAGAAGGAAGTGTCAACACACATCAGTAGCCTACATCGCGACTGCCAAGAATCAAAGTTCGTATCATTTTACGTTCCTGAAATGTCAACTCAATTGCAAATTTAAAAATAATAGTTTTATCACTTTGCCAGTCATAAGACGAATCTTAATAATCTTAGTAATGTTGTGTTGACCTTGACCTGGCTTGAGACAAGTAAGTCACAGATGCAGAGAAAACCAGAAACCTACAGAGTAATTACAAAAAATAAAAATCACAGCCATGATATGACATGCTAAAACCATGTTCAATCCCTATTGCCAACTGCAATCCATATTATCTTTGGGAGATATTTCTAGATTAAGCTGCCTGCTAGCAGATTCTTCTTTTATCGAATGTCCAATGCATTACATAAATAGAAAAACCTTACAGAGGGGAGAGTATTGAGAGTGTTGTGCAGATATTTCCCTTTATTGCTGTTAACTACTGGATTGTGATACAACTTAAAAATTGTCCCCTAATTCAGAACTCCATGAGCCCAATGCACTTAGTTAAGGCAAAGGTTTTTTTATTTTCAGCAACAAAAATGATACTCTCACCAAATAAAAAATACCAAGGGAGGGGAAAGATTCATAGCAAGACCATGAACATGAGGTCATGAAAACCCAGACAAAGAGGGAGTTTTTTTTAAAAAAAAAAAAGTCAGCATGAGTAATAACACTAAAAAACAAATCCTTATAGTTATTTATAATAACTTAGCTTTTCAGGTGCTATTTGTGCTTTGTGATAATGAAAGAGCATAATAGCACTTAGCACCATTCAACATTTTTCCACATACGAAGGATTTTATAGGTACAGTATGCCAAACGGGGACCACAGTTATGCAGATAAATAGCTACACTGAAATCACTATTGTCAGGTGACACTGATTTATTTTGTCAGTAAAAATGAATCTCAAAGGAGCAGCACCATACCCGTTCCACCATCGGTTTCTGGCTTTAGCACCAGTACTATCACAACTGGAACTTCAAAGCTTGCATGCAAAAATGTGATGCAGTTAAATGAGCAAATGTATTTCTCCTACAGAAATAACTAACTGCTGTCATTTTTGAGAATCAAAGTGTTAGAAAAACTCACTGGACTTCCAGCGACAATATGCCCTCTTGCATGAATACAGCAGGCGAGGAATTTCCTTCCCTTTTTCGGTACTTTCCTCAAAAGCTGATGCTGAGTTGAAGATAACATGGAGAATAAAAAGCAGGGGCAGACATCTCCCATATACCCCATTCTTCCACCAGCCAGCTGAATAGGATAGACAACCAGCGGGAACTATAGAGTCAGCCGATACGTTTGCTTGGTAACAGGAAACAAAAGCTGATGGAAGGGGAACCTCTTCGAACTGGATCCGATTACGCCTCCTGGTGAGCAGCGGGATGGAGGTGAACATCAGCCTGCACGCTTCTTGAATGGAAGAAGCGTGAGGATCAAACTAATAAGACCCCTTGTACCACAATGAGAACGATTTTAGAAAGCTCACATTCAGACCAAGTCAAACCCAACACAGGCATGTACTCATTGACAGTTTCAACTTAATTAGTTTAGACTGAAATGCCTGAAACTAAGCAATGTTACTTATCTGAAAACTTGAACATCTTTAAGCAAATATTGTCCCCCTTGAGATCTGATAAAGGGGAATATATACAAAATATTTTAGTTCAAATAAAACATTCCTGTTAGTTTAAAACCACAGAAAAAAAGTAAATTATTTCAACAGTTTCTTTTTTCAAACAAGATGCCTTGCAGACAGTTGGTAAAGCTTGAAAGCTTATAATTACTTAACAAGCTTTGCATTCCAAACAATGGTATCTTAATGGTTCAAGTTTCTCTTCTTTCTGCTGTCATATATACAATGATCACACAAGTTAATTATAGGGAGTTAACACTGCCAAATATCACACACTAAAATTGCGATATAGTTCTATTAGAAATCACAACAATTATGCACTAATTATTGGTACCACTACCACGTTAAAGCGCGATCTCTGTATCTATGGGCAGGTCACATCTATGGGCAGTTAAGATAAGATTTGCACCAACTGGCCTTAAATGAACGCTCTGCGGCGGGAGCACAGCTAGACTGGTTTCTTGAACTAGAATGAGAGGTGAATGTCCTATTTTTACAGGGCTGCGTTTAGTGTTTCCTTTTAAAAGCTATTTTATTAATATTGTGGTGCTTCATAAAGGAAACTAATTCCACATATGGTTAATGCACATAAACATGCCTCCTGCCTCTGAAGAGATGTAGTTTTTAAGTGACTAATATCAAAATAAATCAGCAATTTAAACTTTACAGCATCAGCTGAAGAAGACATTTTGGCATGTAAGTATCCAAACTCTTCACAGTGTCCCTGCAGAACATGTCTATAACTCTCTTTTTTATGCTCAGGGAAGATGTACACAGCCTTTCAAATGACAATGATGCAATATAAATGGTTTAATTAGAATAATATGCTCTAGTCCTTGGCCACTCTCTCGCTATAAAGTAGGAATTTCCTCTGGGCAGGCACTGCAAACCAGCCAAGCTGCGACGGCTTTTCCCAGCTCCAAAAAACGTAGTCTTACTTCCCATTCCTGCGAGACACCAGAAGGGTCTGCTAACTTCTTCGACCTGTTTCCTGTCTTCTCTCAGTCTAAATCCATCTTAACAGTACAAGGAAAACAGAAGCAGTTGTTACCATGATACAGAGTTTAAAACACTAATACGAGCTACTGAAAAGCTTGCACATTTGTACTGCCTTCTGATTTACTTTTCGAATCAAAACTAGAAGTTCGTTTCTTCGCCCAGGACGGTTTTTCTTTTTTAATTAAGAGACTTTAAAATGTGAATCTCTCTTTTTCCGGGGAAGGCATGAGAGAAAAAGACAAGATAGACCCTATTGCCACCCTAAATTTATCTTGAACCCTATACTTTGTAAAGATTGGTTTCTCTAAAACCCGATACCAATAAAAAAATTCATTTTTTTAAATTACAGTAGAAAACTATTTTATACAACCTTTCCTCTACAGTGCTTAAATATTGAGAGTGACAAAGTTAAATGCAACTTATTTCACTTCCAAAAAGCAGTAAGGAAGAAAAATAAGCAGCAAGAACGGTTTTCCTGCTTTTAATTTTTATTAATGATTCAGAGAAATTAATTTCCTTTACACATATGAGAAAAAGTTGCTGACTTGAGTAAGCAACAAACTTCTGCAACTGACTTCAGCGGAGTCCCAATTAATATCCTCAAAGAAAACATCTGTCTTCTCCTTCCTAACTGGAGATAAGAAGTTCACTTCTAAATTGCATCGTAGAGACATTTGACTAAAACTATCTTCCTCCAGGCAAAAAGTAAACATCTATAAACATTTTATACTAACACTGCAAAGCAAAAAAACAGACTAAGCACTATTAAAATGCATTCTTTTTTTTTCCTTCATCGCGTTTATAAGGAACAGGCAGTGATGCACACCACAAGGCCGGGATCTAATCAGACACGGTAAGGCCCTGTCTAGACAGGCAAAAGTTATCACAATCGGTTAGCGTGGTTGAAGAACTCCATTAAGATGCAGGGAGCAAGTACGAAACCACATTAGCAAACCACGCAGCACAGCCAGGCGACAGGACAGCCAAGAGGCCTTCTGCTACCTTCAAAATCAAGGCTCCGCTAAGGTCATCGGCACGCTGGCGTGCCGCAGCGGGGCTCCTTCGTCACCGCCGGGTTTGACAGACTACAGACGCGTGAGCAGCGGGCGACTGCGTAACCCCACGGCTCTCTGCCCCCGCCACAGTCACAGCATCACACGGGGAGAAGGAGCTCACAGGTGAGCAAAGAGGAGCCAGGCTGCTACTCCACGACGCTGTGCCCAGGCACAAGCTGACCCAGTCCCGACAGCAAGGTACCGAGCGCCCACAACAGAGAAGACACTGTTTACTCAGCAGACGAGCACCTGGTGGGAGTTTCATTCTCACCCTTCAGCCCTTGGAATGATACCACTTTTGCTTGCAGAGAAACACACTTCCCCGATGTTTGGGATATAAGCACATATATCCTAGAAATAAGAAACCCTATACTAAAGAAGAAAGAAAAAACAAACTAGACAAACTATGAAAGGAATGAAAAATTAAAGATGAGTGATAAGAATTACATCTAAAGCAAAGCAAACTTGCTTCCTTTGCTGTGATCTTCCCCATGACCTCAAAACTTTTAAGGCTTCTCAATACCACCTATTTGCTTTGCAAACTGCATATCACAGCATAGTTGATTCAGCGGCAAATGTGATAAAACAAAAACACACGCAATCTATTTATTACTCTTACTTTATTAGTCTCTTTCAAATAATTGATTTTAAAATAAACAAAGAAATAGACAATTCTAAAGAGAGAAAGGAGGCAATGAGATCACCTAGGAAATCGTTATCTCAACGTCTATAGACAGGAGTCCTTCTAAATCCAGACACTCCAACATTTAATCATGGCCCACAAGAAATAGAAACAAAGCCCAGAGAAGTGCTCATATTTTAATTGCCACCAACAGTAAAACCTATTTTCAGCTATGCAATCCCAAGCAACGAACTACAAGCTTTACAACTGCTATTAAAGGTCTCACAAACCATTTGGTGAAGAGGAGTAAGCATATACTTCTGCAGTTACACAATACGATACATATGCTTTTGGGAGGGGAGAGGAAGGGGGAGGAAGCTATAAACTATCCACAATCCACCAGGGAAAATCTTCCGTCTTTGAATCAAGAACAGGCTTCATAATAAATTCCTTAGCTATTGTATTATATAATCTCATTGGTAGCATTTGTCCAAACTTTTCCAGTGCATTACTTTGTGTCGCTGCAATTCAGTTTATAGAGGGGGGAAAAAAATCCCACAGAGAATTTGACGGTATATGCAGAAACTGTTGTAACTTTTCTATTCCATTATATTATTATTCCATTTTCAGAAGCAATGCACTTCACTTTGGCACGGTCAGAATCTCACCTTTGGCTCTAAATGATATGGCAACCCTGCCGATCTATAAGGGTGTTTCACAGCAGCATGAAGGATCCTTACTGATGTGCCTATGCGCTATCAAATGCAAGGTCTGAGTTGAATTTGTCACTGCAAACGCGAGCAGACAGCGCAGGGAGCTCACTAGTGCACAGGCAGCCGGCAGGGCACCCACATCACCCTCTGCAGGCACCTCACCGGAGGCGATTCAGCAAGACCTTCAGCAGTGCTTGGTGGTAACGCCACCAGCCGAGCACGGAAGAGCTCAGATCTGGCTAACAAATGCAGGTTTTGGAAGCACATCTGCAAACAAAAGGACAAAACAGTCCTTCAACCAACTCACGGTCAGCCCCATGAAGAGCTGCACCATGGCGTAAGGGGAAGAGTGCCATAAATCAATACCATCAAGCTCTGCATGCAACCATATGGCCTACCTCCCTTTTGTAGGCAACAAGTAATAAAAACTAATTATCATCAGCACTTGCAGCAACAGTTATTACTTCCAGATAGTCAGAATACTTACAGTAGGGATCTAACATGAGACAGTGAGTGTTCCCCAGGACCTGAGCCCTACATGAATACCTTTCGCCAGCTTTCCAAGGGTCTGCAATAAGGGGAATGGAAGGAGCAACCGCACTATCAACATCATCTGAAACTGCACTGCCACTAAAAGGGGTCTCACAGCACCCTCCATCTCTGGCCATGGATTTCCACCTCCTGTCTTGAGGCCACGCTATTACAAGTGTTGAAACAGGAGCAGTTCAGTCAGTATACCGATGGGTCTTTTCACTTGTGAGAACTAATTTTCAGCCTGATCAGTGACCTGATCTGACTCACACCCACTAGAGCCAGCACAAGTGATGTGTTGGGACGATGTAAACCAGGAGGGGAAAGGCCGGATTCCCCACCTTCTGCTGGAGCGAGGATTTTGCTGCCTTACGCTGGGAACCAGTTTCTACTTTTCAACCAGCTCCGGGATTGAGAAACACACACAGCTTATTTCACCCGGCGGATCAGCACCCATTGCTGTCACAAGCCCATGTGATAATTACTTATTACTACAAGTGTCATGACAGCCTGTAAAGCTTCTGGCTCTCCCTGTGCGTTAAATGCTAGACAGACACACTGCAAAGAACAGCAAAAACCTGTAAGAGCTTACAAACTCACACAGTTTTTATAAACCCTTGCACATTGTGCTGTGCTATCTACAGTGTTTACTGTTGTCCAAAGCAACAATTATGCAAACACTTGGGCACTTGCTTAATTTTTCTGTTACAAACCACTCCATTACGCTTAATGGATTAATTTGCAAAGGCTCATTTTTATCCAGGGAGGGAAGGCTCCCGAGGCTACATGCAGAATCACTGGACAGGCTCCCAGGGGAGGCAGGGAAGGGGAGAGGCAGCTGGGAGCACCTACAGTCACACTGCAGCTCCACAAGCAGTTTTGGCAGCAATGTGAAGTTTTGCCAGCTTAAAAAAGCAGCCCTACCTTCCCCACACCCTCTTTCCTCTTCTTACCCCAGAGTGAACCAAATCATGGCACTGATCCAGGTTAAAATTAAATCTGTTTTTTGCTTGGTGCCTAGATCCAGTTCACCGCAGGGCAGCATAAGCATTCCTGCTGGTATGAATGGGGAAAAGAGGCAGAGGTAGGCAGGGGCTGCCAGGGTGACACCAGGTTATGCCAGTTTAAACCACCCAAAGCACAACCATACCTCGACACTAGCTTCAGCCCTGTTACTCTCATCTGACTGTCACCGACAGTGGAGCGATAAGGGTGGTCCTCCCCGCATCTCTCTGCCCTCTCCCCATGGCACTGGGGCTCAGCAGCTCTCCCAGACCCTCCTCTGGGAAGCCAAGCAGCAAAAAACTGCTGCAAAAAAATGTTCTGGCTGGGTTAGGTTTTTGCTACATTGGCGCCCAGAGCTGGCTTTCCACAGAGTCAGATGAACTGGTGCAAGGGAGAGGGTCATAGCAGCTCATCCCAGCACAAAAGCATCCAGAGCAAGATGTCTGTATTTTCCCCAACTCCAGAGAGCAAGCCTCTCCGGGACCAGCCGATGCCTCCCATGGGGACCGATTACAGAAGTAAACCCAAATACATAGAGAAATATTTGTAGGATTTTAAGTTTCACTCATGCCAAAAACATAAAAGGACATTACTGTAAGCTAAGTTAGATAAAAAAGGGTCATACAAAGTACTGGTTTCCTTTCACATTCTTTGCACATACAAAGATCCCAACGGTTCCAGTGGGATTTTCTTGTATAGCTTTACTGAAAGCTGATTAAAGAAAATGACCATTAATCCCGCTGTTAACTTAAAACGTTAAATTAATTTCAGTGGGAATTCTGGATGTGTAGGGAACCCAGCATGGTACCCTTGGATTCATACGCACAGCTCTCTTGGGAAATGACAAGAGCCCTGCGGACATATAAAAAGGCAAAATTTACTCCACATTATTAAAACTCAGTACAAAAATTATCTTCAGCAAGCCGTCTTCACCAGACTTAAAACTATTTCCACAAGCCTGACCTTTTAAAATTGTCATTTTAACGCCATTATTTCCCTTTTTACCTCTTCCTTTGAAAGCTCACCTTCCAGTCATCTTTAAACCAAGATCTGCAACAGCAAACCTTTTCGTTTTGCTAAAATTTTGATCTGTGTTTTCTCAGACTGCTGAGCCCTCCGTTGCAACGACTACCTCTGACGGAGTAAGGCTTCCTAGCAAACACTCATTAAAGAGCCGGGCACAGACACACGCATGTGGCAGCCGCCGGACCCGCTGCAGGGGCTCTGGAGGAGCCCAGGTGCCCCGCGTGTCGCCGAGGGGCGCCAGCCGCAGCAGCGGGGGCGGGGGAGCGCCCGGAGCCGGGGAGCCCGGCGGCCGGCAGCCCCGCTCGCTGCCGGGCTCCGGCGGGCCGCCCCAGCTGCTCCTCCCTCGGCGGCTCGGGGCAGGCTCCCCCGCCGAGCCCCGCGCGGGGCGCGGACCCCTGCGCGGCCGCGGCTCTTTGTTCGGCGGCGCCAGAAGCCGGAGCGGCCGCGCCCCGCGCAGCCGGGCAGGACGCGGCTCAGCCCCGGGGGCGCCAGCGGCGGGGCCCGCCGGACGGGGCGCCGGGAGCCCGCGGAGCCGGGCGGCGGCCAGACCCCCGCCCGCGGCCGCGGAGCCGCCCGCAGAGACGAACAGCAGAGGACAGGTTTCACCACGCACGGACAGACGGACGGACGGACGGAAGCTCCTGCCGGGGGCTGGCAACCGGCCGCCCCCCGCCTTACCTGTCCGCGGGTGCGGAGCGCCGCAGCCCCGAGGACTTTGTCCCGCGCCCTCCGCGGCACGCCCGGCTCCCGGCGGAGAAGTTTCTGCCTCTACTTCGCTCCTCGCACCGGCGGCGGCGCTTCCCCCGCCCGCCCCCTCCGTCCCTCCCTCCCGTCGGGGGCGGTGGCGGCGGCCCGGAGTGCGGCCTGACCCCGCCCCGCGGCTCCTCCGGGCTGCGGCCGGGCCGGGCCGGGCCGAGCCGGGCGGGCACCGCGGAGCGTCCGCACGTCGGTTCCGAGCGGCGGAGGCTGCAGGTACGGCCTGGGCAAGCAACGAAGCTGCCGGACTGGCAGGTGTGCCCGCCCTGGCAGTGCCCTGGGAGGGGCGGGGGGTGCTCACCTGTGCCCGCCGGGTCCCTGCAAGGGCAGGCAAAGGGTGCAGGATCCGGGCGTTGCCGCCCCATCCTCCTCCGTTTGCCTAAGCGAGGCCTCCTGTGTTTCAGTCTTCGTTTATTTACAAACTTACTGCAGGTTATCTACCCTGTTAATAAAGCAGCAGAAGAAATTAAACCCAAGAGTAACCTCACACCTTTTGGGTTTTTCCCCACACAGGTTTTTAATGGAAGAGAAACCACCAGGGAGAGCTCTTCCAAGAGGGGCTCCAGAGCAGAATGAATTGCAAAGGGAGCGGCTCCAGCAGCACAGATGCAATTCTTGCGGCTGTTCAGGAAAGCTGGGGCAGGCCGCTGCCCCTGCGCAGCCGAGTCGTAAAAGCACAGAGGAGCAGGCACGCCATCTGCAATTATCTGCTGTGTTCAGTTCTTCTGATGTATTTATTACTATTATTGCATTGTGCAAGCACAGTTCACTTACATGTTATATTACATAATTAACTTTTGTTACGTTGGTAGCCCTGTCATTCTCTCCCCAGGGGAGATGCGAGCCTGGGAAGAAGGGCTTTATTTTGGGATAGTCAGTTGCTTTATTTTTTTTCCCTGACAATTTTTGTTTGTTTTGATTTGGTTTTGTTTACCCATCTTTGGTTTACAATATACCTACTAAAAGTCACATTTATCTGCTGTACTGTGCATCTGTGAGTTCTAATCCTACAACGAGACCTGACTGCTATTGCCCCTGCTCCAGATTGCTCACCCAGCATACATAACAGGAGAAATACAAAAGTGTAAAGGAACAATGCATTTCTCATCAAAAGAGTAGATCAAAAAATGTTCTTTGCATTGGAAAACAGCATAGTGAACATTGTGGTGGCCCTTTGTTCCTCAGCCGGTTCATGCCACAGCCAGCCCTTAAAGTTTTGTGTCTTCCTCAGGCAGGCTATACCCTATCTGCAGAGAGGTCCATTGAGTCAGAGTAGCAAAACTTTAGTGGAAGTGAATCTCTATGGGAGGCTGGAGTGAGAAGCAGAAGACATATGCTCATGGTAGGCTCAGCTTCTTAGGCAATATTCTGTGTTAGTTAAGAGTTTTCTGCTGGCTTTGTGCCTGCAATTTCATTTCTGTCGTATAGTGAGAGATGGAGTCATCAGAATCATAGTCTGTCAGGAGAGAAGAGACTCTTCTGGCCAACAAGTGCTTTCTGTCAGAAAAAACTACCTGTGCATAGTAGGATGCCTAAGTGCATTGTCAGTGCGGGTTACTGACAGCACTCCTGCCCTACAAACTAGCTTAGCCAATTGTGATTATGACATTTTAATGAAGAAATCTGTACAGTGACTATGAACTCTTCAAATATAAAGCACTAAATAGTTTTAAGACTAAAATGAGTGGCATCTCCCACTGGTATGGTTTCTCCTGCTGATCTTGCAGAGGGCGTTTAAGCAAGATGTACTCTCTAGAGAACTAGGAATATACCTGGTCATCATTACTGATGGAAGGAAGCAGAGGAACATTGCAAAGCTATTAGAGCATAAGCATTTTTCATTACGTGAAAAGAAATGAAAGAGGTATCAGGCAAGTATCAGTCAAAAATCAGGTTCTTTGTTGTGTTTAAGGTAATCATCCAGAAAAAAAGGAGTAGACTTTCCAACACAGGATGGAGAGTCTGCTGAAGGTTATGCAAAGGAGCCATCTGCACCATGCTCTGGTTTAACCAACATCTCTGTGGACAGGTGTATCTGTTACATAATTAGGACATTTAATTTGGGATTGGGGTGTTCATCCTGTTCCAGATCACCTTCTCCTTCCTGGGGACAGTTTTTCTCCTTTATATGCCTGTCATTAGAGTATCGCCTTGCTTACGTGCAACACCCCTCAATAAAGATTCTAGGGACAGGCTTCCAGCTGGTGTCCATGGTGTCGGCTCTATGCACCGAGCAGGAGATGGAACAGAACAGACCCATGGAGAACTGTTGGAAACAATCAGTGGCAGTACTGCTAATATGACATAAGAAAAAGTCATACAAAAAGTCATATGGAAGCCCTTAAAAACTATTTTTAATTCAACAGCTAGCTCTTGAACTTTCAGGATCATGCCAGAGTTGTGTTTCCAATTTATTTTTCACAGTCCGAAGAGCTAACTACTTACTTTTAAAAAGAAATGAAAGCTTGAAATTGTCTTGTATTCAAATGACCTCTGGAACCAGGGATTTAAAACCAAACTATCATAAAAACAAATTATATCATAAAAAAATAGTAATATCTGTGGCATTGGTAGCACTACAAAAGTGGTGATGGAGGCATTAATGCCCCACTGAGCCCTACAGCTTTATTCCGCTGTAATAGATTATGTTTATAGTAAACTCATATTAGTAGTAAATCCAGTTTGTAGTGTACTCCAGGGAGGAAAATCTTTACTTTTGCAAAGTGCTGAACCAGTTGCCTATCAAAAAAGACACAAGAGTCATACCAGACACTTCCATCTGCTGTCATGAATGTTTAACGCTAGTATCACCATCAAATGCTACATACTGTAAATTTACTCTTAAGACCACCATTAAAATTCTTGAAGGCATCACGGAATAGTATGTCCCTTGCAGACTCACATATTATGATGTTTTGCAGTCTCAGGCCCAGTCCTTACCTCACGACTCACTCAAGCAAAACGTCTATTGAAGTAAATGGAAGATAGACATGGGCCAAAATCAAAATATGGATAGAAACACTCTGGTCTTTTAAGGCAGTTTGGTTCCTTAAGTGGACCCAAAGTTTGCTGTTCACAGCTTAATTCTCATGTGAGATTACCAAAGGACTTCCAATGGGCCTTTGCCCAGCGGTGTCCTGGCTAAGTAGGCTTTAGCAAACACCATCTGTGGCTGTTCCTCGTGCACACCAGGTGCCCAAGGCACACAATAAAGTGCTATTCTTGTAAGAATATTCAGTTCCCCCTTTGCCCCCTGTATTCCTTGGTTTTCCCTCTCAAGGAACTGTTGTGTTAGATGTTTCTTCAATCTTAGCTGCTTTAATCCTCCTCCCCTTTGGTTTGCTGTGGAGCCGCGTGTCTGACTGAGTCAGTGCTTGCATGGATTTTCTCTCGGTGGTTGGTGTTCCTGCTTGTCCTCCAAGCGTCTCTCTCTCCCTTTTAAGTAGCGAAATCCTTTATCTGTCCCCTCCTGACCTCCCTGCATGTCTGGCTTCTGGGCATCTGCTTTACTTTTGTTTCTGCTCCCCGGCAGCCGTCCTTGTCCCACCTGGCCACGGTGGCAGGTCATCGTTTGGTCTACCTCTGCCTGTTCCCGTGGGAGCTTCTGGGACCCCCACATCCCCAGCTCAAGGGGTACAGACTCTGGAGCTGGCATTCCCTAAATTTCAACTCCTAAACTCATGGTATTCTGCCAGTCAGGAACCTGGGACTCCTTAAATATTTGGCATCCCTTCTATCTCACCTACTCTTCTCGTCAATACAGTATGGAAGCATGCAGACAATTTCCAGCTCTGTTATTGGAAAATTGTATACATTATGCAAATCATCAGATGGCCAATGCCATATATCCTCTGCAAATACACTTTCTTTCGACATACTTAATGAAACACAGTCTCCAAGACTATTTGTCTGTAATTAAGACAGAACACCTTTTCACTGAGGGTAAATTAGTAAAGGTAAATTAAAGAATGTGAAGATGTTTCTCTTCTACTCTTTGCATGCACACACATGCACACATACACACAAACACACTTAGGGAAAAATGCCTATCTCCGATACATAACCTAATCAACATTTTGGCTTCAGGTACCCCCTCTACTGGCCTTTATGCATCTGTATTAACAAAGGTACTTTAAAAAGGAATTACTGATGATGCTGGCTCATAAACAAAATTAGCCACGCTAATAAAACTACTACAAAGGATAAGTACCTTTACCAACCCTGCAGAATGGTAATTTCAGAATTATTTGCTCCAAACATATATTCAGACTCAAGATATTTTTTAAATGTTAAGAGATGTCCAAAGCTGACAGAGCACTGTAAAAATTCCCAAGAAAAGTAGCATCTTCAAAACATAGATGTCTGTGGATGGGATGTTGTATTAATTCCTTTGTAATTTCCAATTTGTTGATGTAAAAACTTCCTCCTTTTTGTATTTTTCCGCATCAAAAACAAATTATGAAAAACCTATTTATTTATCACTCTCTGTATACTATATAGATACAAATATACACATAGGTCAATATTTTGAGGTTATGCATTGAAACTTCTAAGGAAAAATGCTATTTCAAAAATAAATTATGAAAAATTCCAGAAAGATAAAATTAAATATGTGATAGAAGCAGAAGTATATACAGAGGAAAACAAACGAAGACATAAAACTTAGATAACAGTTCCATTAGAGGCATGCTCAACATCTGGAAGACCTATACTGAAACCTGCGCTGGCCTCCTTGACATCAGTGGGACTGGGCTTTACCAGCCAGAAGCTTTCAGCAGGAAGGTGAAGCCATCCAAAGCACGTCCAAACCCCAGAGGACCCACCAGTTCCAGTGCAGGTGTGGAAAGGGACTGGAGCTGACCTAGCTGCGGGGCTGAGAGGCCTGGCGAGTAACATCTGCAGATCTTCTAAACTATAAGAAATTGAGCTGTGACAGTTTGAGAGAAAAAAAGTAAAGACTCTCCCACTCACCAAGCAGCTTTTATTAATTACTAAAAGAGAAGTTATGTATTGTTCAAGCAGCTGAAGTATAGTTTAAGTCAAGATGTTACATGTAAAGGACTAAAGGTATCTGTCTTAAAAAAGATAGAAAAATAGGGAGCTGCTCTGCAGCTTTATCACTTTAAAA
Organism: Calonectris borealis; assembly: GCF_964195595.1. Classification (NCBI taxonomy): domain Eukaryota; kingdom Metazoa; phylum Chordata; class Aves; order Procellariiformes; family Procellariidae; genus Calonectris; species Calonectris borealis. Next base: position 70,692,422 of record NC_134314.1, read on the forward strand.
ACAGCAGAAAAAGCTAGAGTGGAAAGAGGAAGCTGATGGGCTCGAAGAGAAAATGAGCAGCAAAGATCCAAGCTCCCTAAACACCTCTTGTTCATGACCCTGTGCAAGACTGACCTCAGACAAGGCTCATGGCATTATTCTCAGTGAGTATTTTCCATGTGACTGGGTATCCGGGACTATATCACTGCAAGACAATATCCGGGACTATGCCACTGTGCATTGGCAGTGCAAATAAAAGCAATGACATTGTGCTCTTTAAAGTAATCAATACACAGGCTAATTTCTGCTGCACTTAATCTAAAAACTCTTGTGGTTCCTGCAAGCACGGCCCCTCCTGCCCTGCACTCACCGGGCTGCGTGCGTGGCTTAGCTTACCACCAGTCTTGTATTATTTCAGAGCTCCTGGCTGTTAATGCATGCAAACAATACAAGAATAAAAATGTTTTCTCTGTCCTTTAGCCATTGCACCGGCCAGGACAGTCAGGGAGCAATGCACAGCGAAGCGTGCATGGAGCCTCTGAGGGACCCCCCTGCACGACGCCCCCGAGCCGGCGTGCCTTCCCTCGGGCGGGAGAGGCTCGCCAAGCCTGTCAGGTCCTCCTCTCCTGAAACCCTCCTCGCCTGCAGAGAAAACACCCGGTCAAAGTCTTCAGCAAACCGGCGCTCCAAGGCCAATCTGGGATCCTAGCATTTTTCTGGCACATCAAATCACCCCCAGAAGCCCTTGTCTGAAGCCTGTAAAGCCAATGCAGTTTTACAGTGAATTAAATCAGATTCATCTTAAGCCCAAAGGGGTGCATTTTCATTTTCAGAAATGACCCTTATGTGAGTGCATCCTCTGGTGAAGGCTGTTTGCCCTGTTAGGCACCAAGGGAGGGGGAAGGTAAAGAAATGGCAGCCTCTGGAAAACATAAAGTCATGCCTAATTTCACAGTTTCCAAAAACTCTACTGAAAAGCTCCCTGTGTTCGAGGCAAAGCCAGGCCCCTCGGCTGCTTCGAGATGCTAATTTCACTTAGAGATACCAATTTCACTTAGAGATACCAAAACTTTGGGTTTTAGCACATACTTACATTCTCAAAACATTGATGGGGAGATGACTGGTGGGACGCCGTATCAAAGTCTTTCTCAAGCTTTTATCACATTTCCACATTATCATTTTTCAAGTCAGAAGTGGCAGAACCGCCAGGACTGCTGACACAACCCCTCTCTCCTAACCAAAACGAGACCAACGCTTCTGCTGGCACTGATATGGTACAAAAGATACCGCAGTCACAACATATCTTATCTTCCACGGCAGGGTGTTTACAGTCTCTCCACTTGCCTTATTGTATTAGCACATGCCAACCTGCAAGACAGCTCCTAAAAGGGACTGTGCTCTCCATCGCTTCATTTAGGTGTCAGCATTTAGTTTCTGTGCTCATTCAGTCTTTTCTTCTTCTCCTTCTATCGATTCCTGTTGTTACAGTGGGCAGTGTATAAATCCAGTTCTCTTGTGAATTCATTTGCCCCTCACTGCTAGGAAAAACAAAAGGGTAAACTCCCCTTTCTCCCTTGGTAGCAGGAGACATGACTCCAAATAGAATGAGGGGGCAGTTTTATTATATAGTAAGATGATTTTTTTTATACATTAACTTCATATAAAAAAGCGTGCTGTTTAAAGGAACTTTTGCATTTGTACTTTCTTCTTCGCAATTTCAGAGCTGTATTTCTTATCTGTAAAGAAAGCATGTAAGTAAGGTCATATGACTAATGTTGCAGATTAGTTTTCCTTTAAGTCCTCAATAGGTGCCAAAGCATGTTTAACGTATTAGTTTAAAATGCATAATCAATGCTTTCTTAAAAATACCTTTCTTCATACAGACATGGCTTTGTAAACTGACTAGAACAAGGTCTCGCTTCTTCATACAATCAATACTAAGTGGCCCAGATTTTTGGCATGAACTTTGAGGCACTGTAAAAATGTATAATATCACCACTCATTTCCATGGTTTTCATCCCCCTCTTCCTGTCTATCCCAGCATTCACAATCATGGAAGAGCCAGGCAGTTGTGACTTGGTTTTTACATCGATTCACTGCTGGTTCAAAAAAAAGGGTGTGTTCTAATTAGGTTGCAGGTTTTAATAGACCGAAGAATGTGCCTACGTGTTGTCCTGAACCAAGATGTCAAACAGAGTCCAGCCCTGAACTGCCAACATAAGCTCTGGTGCAGACACAGAGTTTCTTTGGAGGCCTCTTATCCAAGCACTAACTGTCTCTGAACCTTATTAGCGCATGAAATGCAAAGAAGCAGGAAAAGTATCGTGCAAACTCTGACCACTTGTACAGGCAAAGTAGAAGGCTGTGTGCATCTCGAAAGCTAATGGTTACTTAGAAAAGTCCAAAATAAAACCACCCTGGCCAGATACAGACATGGGTTGAGAGATACAAGACTGCATATATCAAAAGACTCCTAGATATGTCGTGCATTCTAGCTTAACCTAGTATACATGACTGAACTGCTTCCTGGAACAGGAAAATTATACTATTGCTCTTTCTTATGTACTGTAGCATTTGGACTCATGGATCTGCCCAGCAGTGACTTATTTCTCCTGTTTGCCAGCAGTTGCTCCAGAAGAGTGCTTGCGTAGAGAAAAGGGTCAGCATTACGTGGCTGAGAGGCAGGCTGGTATCCTTTTACATAATAAGCCTGTACACTGAATCCCAGACCACAAGTTTCTGCAGCAGGCAGATTTTTCATAATTAAATTCTGATGAGGAGCAGAGCCTTTAAAAGGGTTGTGCTCCTCTGTGCTGTTGCTTTGCAGACAATCATGGAGCACGACAACAAGGGTCTAGTTGTGTGTGACCCACGAAACTGACTTTTACTGATTTACACCAGGCGATCCAGAATTAAGGCAAGGACCCAATTTCCCTGGTCCTCCATTTTAGGTTCACGCTGTAGATGTCATTTTCAGGCCTTTTGAGGGCTGGCAAAAGACAGACTGGCTGGTTTAGTTGTTTCCCTTCCTTCTTAGGGGTTTTATAGGGGTTTTCATCACCACGAAATCCGAGTACCTATTTCCTTTTTGATTTTCAGAGGAAGAGGGGGGCACGTGGATAATTCTGGTGGAAAGTTTGGTGGAGTCCTTGCCAGCACAAGGAATTGCTAGAGGAAGGAGCTGGCGGGAGGCGAGAGCTGACAGTGGGTTCAAAGAGGACTGTTTGGTAGGAAACTAGGGGAAGCTGGAAGCTGCAGCCAATGCTGTAATTAGAGCACATCCTGAGCAGCAGCCGTGGATCACACTGAGGACCACAAATGAAGGTCCTGCGAACATGGCAGAGATGACACTTCATGGTGCTGACCACTTGCGTTAGGTGACGCTGTGATCCTTTTTTGCACATCAGTCTCCACACGAAGGGGGTAGTTTTACATGGAGTGACTCACAACCCACACTAGCCAGCTAATTGCACCTTCGGCGTCTGAGTCAGGAGGAGTCGTCAGTAAGAGAACAGTCCCCAAGAGCTGAGGAGGGAAGGTACTGCTAGGTTGTCAGACCTTTGGCAGGCAACTGCCTTTTATCTTTCCCTTATGTTCACCGTGCTTAATTTACCAGGTTTTTGTCTCCTTTGCGGTTCTAATCATTCATTACCTCATTCCTCTGCTTTGAATAACCAGATTACAGGCACTCATTATCAATTCATATTTATTTCTTCTTGGCTAGGTATTGTATTCTAGATTAAAATTATCTTCTGGTATTTTGCTTCTCACATATTCATAGACAGCAAACATATCCCTCCTCAAAGACAAGGATTTGAAAGAATTTCCTTTGGGAGAAGTTAGTTTTTCTCCTCTTTCTGAAAAGATCAGCATTGCCGTGAAGGTACAGCTTGCTTGTCCACCTGAGGCACTAGAAATGAGCATTGCTACTATGTCTTTGACATTCCAGCAGAGCTACCCCAAGGATGAGCGAGCACCTCAGGCCACTTTGAGGGCTTGCCGGTGAGAAGGCAGGTCTCTGCTGCTGTGCTCCACCCAGGGCTTGGTGAGCACCAAGCACACCCAGAGGGATGTTAGATAAGTACAACGTCTGGCCAGAGAGAGGGAGGGCTGAAGCCAAGCATAGATGGCTTTTGGAAACAGAAGGGAAAGCAAGGACAAGTCTATGTGGGGTGTGTTTTACTTATGAGTCTGGACTGTGCGAATAAGAGGAGAACTTGGCCTCCTCTTTGCTCCTTTTTGGGAGCAGAGAGGAAGAACGGGCTGCAGTAAGATGATGCCAAGTAAAAAAATGTCTGGATTTAGCAGGACTGGATCCTGCTGGTGGTTCTCAAGGGCCAGGGCTGACCAGCACACATGCCTTGTCTTTCTCTTAACCACAAGTCTGGTTGAGCATGTTAATTTGAGATTGAGGGGTGTGAAGTCAGTATTAATTAGAGCACAGCATCATATCCCTTGGACTGCATGGAAGTTGATGTGACAACAGACCTACGTCTTACCTCTTGGCACGAACCCTCTTTGGTACTATTATATTATGAAGTACACAGTAACAATGAACCCATAGCAACAACGGCATAAAACCCAGATCTGTTAATCACAAAGCACAAGCGAGAAGTTGGTTTTTTTTTTAACATTGCTAGTTTGCTTTTGGTCTGGTTCCTAAGGAAACAAGACTTATGTGAACTGCTGTCTATCTGCCTGTCCATCCGTTTTCCTTGTCATCAGTCCTGCTACCTGCAATACCTTTTGAACTTTAATCAGTTTCAAACAAATGTAGTGAAAGAGATCTCAAAGCTGCGCACATTTAGTGTAAATCTGTTAAGGAGATAGAGAAGTGGCCACATTAACGCTGCTAGTGATGGAAAGGCAGTCATCACCATTTGGCTTGTTTGCTCTGAAGGGATTAAGGAGAAACAGTTGGCCAATTAGCACTAATGTAAATGGCTGCCTAAACAGCAATTTCTGCATGGCTTCTGAAAAAGCCACAAAACACACTGCTTTCTGCCCAGCTGCTGGGATAAGTAAAGGTAGAAGACCTGTGAAGGAGCTGGAGGTAGTGGAGAATTGGCCTGAGGGAGCTGTTAGTGATACATGGATGTAGAGCTGATGGGGACACAAAAAGGAGCTGCTCATACTGTTTTGGGAAGTGGGAATGAATGTAGAAAAAAATGACACAAGTTTTTAGGGAGTACAGCAGAGATCCAGAAAATAACCCACTACGACAGACGATATCTCTCGCCCAGCTGCTTCAGATTCATTCCCTTGCAGAATTCCAGCAAAATCCTCCTTGCTATGGAGGATAGTTTCATCACTGCATCTAGTAATTGCATTTGTTGAAAAAACCTGTCAAGATTTGACTGCATATTTCAGTTTCCATCTTGTATGCGCTTTGGAAGCTCTTGAAAAGCACCAGCCTTAAATATTACATGTTGGCTTGAGTTCAAAACCTAGGAGCAGTTTAGGCCCCTTGGGGTTTTTGCCTTTTTTTCCCCCACTCTCTCAGACTCACATAGTGAAAATAAACTATATCTGTCACATGAATGTATGTTACTCACTTCATTATAAAGGTTAGGCTTTCCTGCTGTTCCGTTCTCAAGAGGATTGTTAATAATTACATATACATATAAATATATAAACTTTAAGATAGATAAATACTAAGATATAAATATTAATATATGTTGGGTGTTGGGTTTTTTTTTCAAGAACTCCCCTCCATACGGCTCTGAATGGTTTCAGGAGGAGCTAACTGGTTTGAGCGCATTTTCCACACATGAGCGAAGTTTGGTTTGACAGGGGGCAGCTTGAAGCACCTCCTGAAACACCAAGTGTGTCAGCACCGGCCTCCTCAAGGGTACAGTCTCTGAACTGAGAACAGCAAAGGCTGGTGAGTTTTGTTTCCAGAAGACCCCAGCCACAGCCTCTGAGTATTTCTGGAGGTAAAACACAAGTGGTAGGAGATGCCAAGGAGTAGGAAACAAATATACGACACCCCTACCTATTTCTGCCTACTGAGAGCCTTTGCTTTTTCTCACTGGTGGGAGGACCACGTGCTTTCGAGACAGTTATAAAAAACACGGAGTCTAATTGTGCTTTCTGGGCATTCATTTTACAGGTGTGCATTACATCTAGGGGGAACAGTCCCTGGAGATAGGCAGCCTTTTAATTCTGTATTAAGATAATCTAATGCTTTATGCACAGGACACAAGCAGCCTGGAGCATATTTCATTATCCGATCCTTTTACAAACATTGAATAACCAGTTGTCACGACACTCTTGCAGCTACTAGGTGAATACAACCAACCTTTCTTTAGAAATGCACTTACTGAGACTAAGTGATTAGGATTTTTCCAAGCCTCAAGAAGATGGTATTGCAAAGTGTTATCTAAGCTTCAGACTACCTACAAATAAAGACCTCCAAGATTCGTGTGCAATTTGTGATCACGCAGTCGATTTCTGAGAAAGGGTTTTGCCACATCAATAACAGGGAGGGTCCTTCCCAAATGTATAATTTATCCCCATAACTGGTATAAAAAAATTCAACATGTGATTGGACAGAGATGGAACTAACTCAGAAACGGTGTGAGGAGAAACTGATATCTAGCATTACTGACCTTGGGCGGGTTGGAATCAGTTCCTTTCTTTGTTCAAGCAATATACTGTATAGCCCACTAGAAGGATGTAGAAAAACAGACACTAATGAAAATCTAATACAAAAATTTTCTTTGCTCGGCTAGGATTTTTTCTGTTGCACTGGTATGCGCATGCTAGTTCAGTAACAGCGTTATTCTTGGTCATTTCTTATTACTCATAGACCCTACAAGGGTACCAACAACAAAAAAAACCAATCTGTGGTTTTCCAACAAATTATTGCATGGTGGTAGAGAAATGTGCATGTGTGATCGTATGTATTAGACACCTTGCTCATTCTCTCACCTTGTAAAACTGCATAAGGAGTGTCCAAAGTATTCTTTTTTTTCACCCATAATTCTGACTTGAAATGGCTGCTGGAAGTTTGAAGTCTCCCTTGTCTACTGAGGTTCTCCTGTGCTGACCTGCAATATTGCTGCCCTTCCCTTGGCTCAGTGCGTGCTAAATATATACTCTTTCTTCAGTACAAGGAATTCGCATGCGCAAATGCCTTTAGCACAAAAGGGTGGGGTGTAAGTGTGTGAAACACGTACATGTGAGGATGCAACTCTGCCTTTCAGAGCTTTGCTGAAGGTACTGATTTAATGCACTCTTTATGGTTATTCTGCAACAGCTTAATGGGCCGTACAAAACAGTCCTGCCTGCTAGGAAGCCTTCGTCACAATTGTTTTGCTATGCAATATCCAATATCCAATATCCAATATCCAAAATTAACTGGAAAAGAAACAGTATGGTACACAGATAAGGTCCTTTTGACTGGCCAACTTCCTCTGCAATCAAAATATTTCCCTAGTTGTGTTTCCTTACAGTCTGTCCCTTCTTCCCCTTTTCCGTATGTTTTGTTGTCTCTCCTGAAATGTCATGACAACAAACAGCCCATGAAAAGTCATTGCTTTCTCTGAAAGCACTCAGAAAACTTCTCTTGCCATGATAATTAGGTTGAGTTGGATGACTAATCATAGGAAGTTCTGCCTAGAGCAGTAGCACTGTGAAAGGGCTATATAGAAATGCAAGTATAAGTGAAATGTGACTCACAGTCACACTTCGAATTTTCCCGCAAATGTGCCAACACAATGCCCTTTTTATACATTAGTGATGGTGAACTTAGCTGCTTAAGTACAAGAATAATCTAACTTATAGCTAAAGCCACATACATACATCTTTTTAGGTTATGTGGTGCCATAGTTTGGCTCACTGTCTTTTCCTAAGATCCGCTTCCCTGGCTCTGAGTAGACACCAAGATCTGCAATGTACAGCAAAGATGTCCTAAAATCTACATTAGACATGAAGTCTCAGGCCATGGAAAGAAGAACCGGGATTCAGGGGCTGTGTTCTGCGTCGTGGCACAAGCTCTCTCTGGCTTTATCTATACAGCTATGGCAGGGAACACTCAACTGCAATTCATTGCTGGGACTTGAGCTTGACTTTGTTAAATCGTTTGAGCCATGCCCAGCACAGTTTTGCCTCCAAACTATCTCTGAGCACAGTTGGGGTAGGCCAAGTACCACTCCCCGTAGGCAGTTTGGGTGCAGCCATCCTGTTTTGGAGGGCAGGAGAGTTTGAAAATAGGCGTATGGTTGGCTTCAGTCAAAAGAGTGGTCCTGGGCATTAATTTACTAGTATAGATACAGCTTATGCCTCCCTGAGTCAGTGAGCACACAGCAGATGAAGAGTAAAAAGGTGGTGAGATTCATGTTCCTTATCTACCTTACAGTAGGATTTGGGAACATAGTCTATTTCAGTGCTCTGAAATTTTCTATCTATCTGGAGCTAAATACTACTTGACCTCAAATCTATTTCATATACATGTATTATAGCATGTAATACCCATTCCTAAGGAAAAGCCTTAAAGGGACTGACACATGCTGCTGCTTAACTAAGGTTTCTGAGAATGCTTGTTTTCCCGATAAAAATCAAGCCGTTTCCAAGCAGCCACGCTCAGTTACTCTCTTATCTTACATTTGAGTGAGTTCCTTTTTTTTTTCTACCATGCAAGAACTGTGCACAGCAAAGCCAAATGATAATTCATAAAATTGAAGGGAATCACACTACGTTACACATACCACCAACCTCCAGCTCCCAGCAAGGGAAAAAGCAGGAGTTTTGGAAGCACTGAAGAGTAACTGAAGTGAATTCCGCAGAGCGCTGTTATCTAGGGAGGTGGGAAGGGGAGAGGAAGGATGTTCTTGGATCACATGTTACGCTGCACCCAGGAAACTGCAGATAATAGTAGCGCTCCTGATGTTCGTAAGGGCTCTGCAGCCCTAAGATAGGGCCAGGACAAAGCAGAGAGAGCAAGGGAAAAAATATTGAACAGAGTAAACAGATAATACAGGCGTGGGAAGAAATTCCTACTAAAAAATACCTAAAAGCACTCTGGTTTCTTTTCAGCTGAGATCATTTTAGTCATTGATATTTTGTCTTTGCTTAACATGGCATCTGCCATGCCTCCCTTCTGCATGTGTTGCTCAGTTACTCCTGTTGTCAAACTGTCACAGAAGACTTTATGGGCGATCTGGGGTTCATTGCAGGTGTTGAAAGGCTTAGCGCTCACATGCATTTGTGCTTAAAAATAATTCGGTTAAAAGCTGGAATATAAACATAGACTTTTTTCCCAGAGAGAGGCAAGGGGAACATACATAATTTATCTGATTTATTTGGATTCATGTATGGCTTCGCTCCCTTCCCCCCTCATTTCAATTTGATTTTATATCCAAATCAATCTGCATGGGGAGACAGCACACTGGAAGGAGATGAGCAAAGAAACTACATAAGCCAGGCAGGTGGGAAATGGTCTGACCATTTCCTCCTCCTTCTTCAAGTTCACTGGCTGCATGGGGCCACCCTGGCGTAACTTAGGAAACCAGGACGAACTTCTGGGCCAGCTTCGCAAATGCAGACATTCCTCATCCTCAGGTGCTTCTGAGGACCCTAATAAAAAACCAATTGGTAGTAGTTTGCAAAAGTCTGTGCTCTTACAAAACACCACATGGCATCTGCTTTGCATTCTCTTGCTTCCTCTCCCCCTCACTCTGAGCAGCTGTTTCTTTACAAGGAAACCACAGAATGGATACTGCAGAAATACCTTCTTCCAAACATTTTGTGAAATGCTTTTATTCAGACTAAGAGGTAAATGGATGCAGAGCTAAGGGGGTGACATCGCTCTAAATCGCCATCAGCCCGGTACAGCTGTGGGAACCAGTCATCGGTTCCTCTTGTAACCTGCACCATCCAAGGCGACGCCTGGAAGATCCAAACCAGAACCTGCTATAACACAACTACTGCACAAATACCATTCTGTTCCTTGTTGCAGAAATGACCTAGCTTCAAAGTGCAGTATTTGGCTCTACTTTTCATCGAGGCTGTACTTAGGAGCACTGCTCTTCACGCAGCAGGGCCTTGGAGCTTTATCTTCCATTCTCTGGAAGATGAAGGCCCTGCATCTTCATGCTGGCGTGCTGATTTTAGTCTGGTGGAGATCATCAGTGCTCAGTGGAATTGCACCAGTGTAAAACTGGCATAATGGAGCAGAGAATCAGGCCTGCAGGCTGCAATTTGTTCTGACATAATAGGTTAAAACTATTTGTCTTACACATATTATCAAGCGATAGTGCTGATGAAATGTGTCAGAGTAAAGCCCTGGAAAGTGAAGTCCTTTTTCTGTCCATTAATCAGGCACAAAATGGATGGAAAAGCAAAAGCTTCACCAGCAAGGCTGCGTGCTGCTCTCCCAATATGCCTGCACCGAGACCCCGGTGTGCCCTCTCCCAAGTGACAGGGTAGTTTTGTTTCCTTGTCCGTTCATTTCATGGCATCTCTGTGGAGATCGCCAGCGGGGATACCAGTCAATGTCAATGTCAGTTGTGATGCTATTTTATCGTGCCCTGGAAACGTACCCGAGGAGTGGATCGGCACCCCTCACCCCACAAAACAATTGGATAACCTACTTCCACTCCTTACTGACCTACTTACGCGCACACGGGTGACCTAGATATGAAAGGCCCCGTATCTCGCTTAGGTCTCTGGGTCCTACCACCATGAATGAGCTGAGGATGTTATGTGTACGCACATTTTACCAGCGTAAATTTGGTGCTATGGAACCATCCACTGGGAGAAAAAAATCACATTCAGAAGAGTAGCAATCGAAGGAAAATATTAACTTTGCCTCTTATATTTTAAATGGGGATCATTTGCAGCAATGGAAAGGACTAGGATGTAAAGAGTGGTGATGGATTAGCAAATGGTACAGAAGAATCAAGAGAATGTAAGAGAGAGAAATTGTTACGATTCTGTTCTAGCACAGGCAGAGGGTATGTGAAATGGAAAACCAGAGCTTTTAATTGTCAAGGTTTAAAACGCAGAGTCAAAAGGTGCTGCCAATGGAGAAAGATGGTATTTGCGTCATCATGCCAGTATGCTGATCCATCAGTGCTGGAGCATGTGGGATACCTGTGTGACAGCTTTCACAAAGTTGATAATTCTATCATTTAGTAGCCCTTCATTGGTCCATAGTCTTTATCAAATACTATCCTGTAAAGCCTGAAGACCATTTGTTACTATTGACAACTCAAGTTTTCTACACATGTCAATTATGAGGAGGAGTCTATATGGTGCAGAAACAGATAAGGCGTACAACTATTTTAGCCCATAGTTATCTGAAACAATCATCTGTTTCTGTTGCATATCGGATTGATAAAAATTCTACAATTACTGACATTCCTATTGTTTGGTGGGCTGCGTCCTGAGGAAGTGCAAATTAATGCTCCCCCGTCGATCTGGATCACGGGGACAGTCTGGCTCTTAATATAGGATATGTAAGAAAATGGACACATTCACAGATACTGGCCTTGTAGTATTTGATGTGAGAATAATGATCAATTCTATACTTATTTTATCAGGAGCAGATTCACATTGGGGTTCACAATATCAGAAGCGCGTATGCAAGCCCGGGGTCTCCACACCTCCCACAGTCTCATGGCAGGAGAACAAACAGAGGCTGTAAGCTTTACAGAGACACATTTTACACACTGTAAGAAACAGATATCCACCCTCACCTATCTGCTTTCCAGGCCTTGTGGTCAAGGCAGTTTTTGTAGCTCATGACACGTAAGAAACTGGTACTGCCAAAGCATCACATCTGGCTAGCCCTGGTGGCCCAGATACCCAGATCTGGGCTCGCTGGGGGAAACCTTTCACACTTGGCTAGCAAGGCTCAAGAGGCTAGCTTTGGTTTTGTGGTGAGACAACGTCACTTCTCACCGGACTTCTCATGTTGCACTTGCTAAATGCAATTTTGTTACTGCGCGTTCCCCTTGGTTTTGGAACACACTTCAAATCCATGTTCTCAGTAACATCATTTAAAACAAGCGCTGGAAGCAAGCAAACGTCAAGCTGGCCAGAATGACCTCAGGTCCTTCTGGCATTGTCTGTTCTCATGGACTTCACTGGTGTGGTGTTCATACGCTGTTCCTCTGCCTTGGCTGTTTATATCTGCTGAACAGGAGCTAACGAGACCCCCTCGGGCTGGCTGCCCTGGGATGTACACACTAACCCGTGCTCCTCGCTGTCCTTTTGGGTTGAAGGTGGAAGAAGGCAAAAATGAAGACTGCCTTTTCTCTCCCCATAAGCCTCTAGACCCCGACACAAAGCCAAATCCTTTCTTCTTCCCCAAACGATAACATTTGCTGTTGACAAAATTCTGCCCTGACTGACTTGCTTTTCCTGACAAGTACAGTTGTATTCTTTTGAAAAAACTTCAGAAGCAACCAGATTGTTACAGCTTTTTAGCATGCCACATCACCGTAAGGTGAATGGGAGAGGAAGAGATTGGGGAGAGGTGTTTGTCTACCTGCTGCACTATAAACCATGACCCTGAATAAGCTGTGCAGTACTTTTTCCAATTTTACACTACTCTACCCTATTTTCTTTATCTATTTTTTATCTACAGTGATCCATTCACAGAATTTGAATGTGTAGCCAGGAGAAAAAGAGTTTTTCAAAAGCCATTTTTCCAAAGGCACTCATGTATGTCTGTAATTTGATGTATGACTTTGTGAAAGCTGTCACACAGGTATCCCACATGCTCCAGCACTGATGGATCAGCATACTGGCATGATGACACAAATACAATCTTTCACCGTTGGCAGCACCTTTTGACTCTGCGTTTTAAACCTTGACAATTAAAAGCACTTGTTTTCAATTAGCCTCTCACATATCCTCTGCCGGTGCTAGAACAGACTTAGAGGTATAATGAATGAGTCATACACCAAAAGTCCAAAATTTTGCAAGGTTCACAAAGTGAGTAGTGGGGTGGCTCTGCATCATATAGTGACACACTGTAGGATTACATGCAAGGGAAGTACTCCTGCTTCTATATCAGTCCACAGTAAGGACATAAGATTTTCTGAAATACTTCTGCCTGAGAAGTAGCGAATTGTTGTGACAACTGGTCAGCCTATGGTGAAAGGAAAACCCAACGAAGTTTCTTCTGCAAGACGGAAAGCTCGTCACTATGATCTCCTGTCTGGACTTTAACTCTGGTCACCACGTGTCACTCTGCTATAGTTACTCAGAGGTCTGGTGTGAAATGAGGTTGTGTCCTTGGACAAAAAGTTGACCACCTTTTAACCAAGGTGATGCACAGCCCAGAGAAATCCCACAAATGCACCATTGCAACAGCATTCCCTCTGACCTGCTACCTGGCAGTCCCAGTCACTGCAAAGATATTAATGTTCATGGAAAAAGGAGTGTCCCCTGAGCACCTGGGGTCCCCGATCACTGGGGTGATCGGCCAGTGCGACAGGGAGACATGCTGTGGGCATCGTCACCTCCTGCCCCTGGTCCATGGGGAGAGAGGCAAGTGGTGTGTTTTTAAATCAGAAACGGAACAAAGTACTGTCACAGCAGCCGGTTGCAGATATCAGTCACCAGACTGCTTTCAGGAAAAAAAGAAGTCCCTGTTGCCAGAAAGTCTGTAGGCTGATAGCTCAAATTCGCACACGAGGCTTCTCGATATCAAATGCTATTGTGTCTTTCCAGCAGAACTGGCGCAGCAGTAAGAGGTTCCCTGGCTTTGCCACCTCACTGAACCAACCACAGTTTCTCCCCTCTTTTCTCGACACACGCTTCTGCCTTTTTTTGTCCATTTATTTCAAACAGTACAGTAGGTGGGGGCAGCTTAAGGAAAATCAAAACCACCAGTCAAGATGTCAAGTAAAGCCAGAGCGTGGATACATGAGTAAATTTGCTTTTCCAAAAGACATTTGCAACAAAATAAACAAGAAACAAAAATCTGCTGGAACTTTTTACCAGGGGTAAACAGATATTAGCACGGAGTAAACCTATTCCTACTCAATGTCTGCAGTATGCCAGGGCCTGCATCCAGACCACAGCTCCACAGCTGGCTCCCCAAGGACTAAGCGCTTAAGAGCTCCTCGAAAATGCAACACTGCCTGCACTGTTTCTAAATCAACACGTCTTCCCCTTCAATTAGGTTCAGCAGGTTGACATCGCTGTTACAGAGCTTGATCCCAGCAGGACCTGCAGCCCCCGTCAGCCTTCCCATGCCTGCCGCAGGAGGCGGCGGCGTTGCAAGGCGCAGCACCGGGCGGCTGCCAGCAAAAGCCAAGGTAATGTCGAAATCCCAACGAGTGCTGAATAGCACGAACGTCACCTCTCGTGGGGAAACAGAATAATCCCAAATCGGTGTTTGATAATTGCACTGCCTTGTAGGCGAAAAATACTACAATACACCTGGCATTTATAACACTGCCTAGCAGCCGGTTTATGACAGATGCAGTTGCAACACCAATTTACAGATCTGTACTGTTCCTGGGAAAGGAAGGGCAATGTTCTAGTGCTATTCCGAGGACAAACAATTACAATAGCATGACGAATAAAATGTGAAAGGAACAGGTTTTTTGCAATGTTACCAAGGTGAGTTTAGTGCTAAGACAGCGCTGTGGGCTGACGCAGGGTCTGTGTTCACAGCACGTGTGTTTTCTGAAGAGGATGGCCTCCGTGTCTCCTTTGCTACATGCATTTGGCCTTCGTTCTTGTTTAAAGGCAGAAAGATCCACAGGCAAAAGTTTTTACGTGGTTCAAGTAACAGTGGCTGGCAAATCCTTCCGCTAATGGGTTAATCCTGACCACCTAAAGGGGTTGTTGTTGGCTGAGAAGGGACTTTTGCACCACATACTTGACAGAGAGCCCTTATTCCTTTCTTTCGGATCTAAAGCCAGAGGTGGGATCATTGAAAATGCTTTCTGGTCCTACTGTCCTGGGGCAGAGCAGTTGAAAGTTTCTTTTTCTTCTTCTGTTACGCCATTTCTCTGTTAGGTGCAGAATTAGGTACTGGAGTCACTGTCTGGCAGCACTACTGGAACTGCTTTAAATTCAGCACAGGACTGGGGTGACACTATATTTGACCTGAGAGGGAGTCAGAAGGTATTTTTGGTTCTCCTGGCTCCTTCATGCTGTGACGACTCTGCTCAGTACTAACAGCAGAAGGATGAGACAAAGATAATGTTACCGATGTCAACTGGGATGGGCTTGGACCCAGAGCTCAAAATTCATTTCTGGTCCATTCTGCCCACATACCTCATTACAGTTGTTGTGGTTTAACCCGGCAGGCAGCTAAACACCACCCACCTGTTTGCTCACTCCCCCGCAGTGGGATGGGGGAGAGAATGGGAAAAAAGGTAAAACCCGTGGGTTGAGATAAAGGCAATTTCATAGGACAGAAAAGGAAGGGAAGATAATAATGATAAAAGAATATGCAAAACAAGTGATGCACAATGCAATTGCTCACCACCCACTGACCGATGCCCAGCCAGTTCCTGAGCAGCGGCTGCACACCCCCCCGCCCCGGCCAACTGCCCCCCAGTTTTTGTTCACTATGACGTCATATGGTATGGAATATCCCTTTGGTCAGTTGGTGTCAGCTGTCCCAGCTGTGTCCCCTCCCAGCTTCTTGTGCACCCCCAGCCTCCTCGCTGGCAGGGCAGTATGAGAAGCTGAAAAGTCCTTGACTTAGTGTAAGCACTGCTCAGCAACAACCAAAACATCAGTGTGTTATCAACATTATTTTCATCCTAAATCACACAGCACTACACCAGCTACTAGAAAGAAAATTAAGTCTATCTCAGCTGAAACCAGGACACAGTGCAGTGCCAAAGCAATGTGATGGGTTCAAACATCACGATAGTGTCTGTGCAAAACACAGCCAAAAGCAGGAAAGGAAAGGAAATGAGTCAAGAGGATATATATCGGAGAGCTGAAAAATGTGTGTAAAAAAGCCTTAAATGGTAGTGATAAACACTGATTCAAAGAATGAGAAAATTCAATAGCAATGTGTTTCAGACTGCTACCAGTTGTAAATGAAAATATTCACAAAGTTTCACTAAGTTTAACATGAGCAATTTTTATGAATTCTCACCACAGAAATCCACAATTAGAGTGGATTGAAATTATTTAATACTAATTTTCATGGTTGCATTAATTAAAAATGCAACTAATTATTTTGTTTAAATGATTAAAAACCTCAGTTACAGTTTTATCTGAAATTAAAAAAAAAGTTCACCCCTTTTCCTAAAGAATTTTTTGTTACTTTTCATCCATTAGAAAGGAAAATCAGTAGGAATATAGATAATATGCTAATTGGGGGAAAAAAAAAACCCTTCATCAAGAAATATATTTCACTTATTTCTTGCAAACTGCTGGTTAAAGAGAATGACGAATATAAGGACTTTTCTCTACATTTCTTCTTGCTATTGCAAGCCCAGTTTGTTACTAGAAAGTCCCTGTTAATTAAAAAGTTTCAAGAAGTTTGGTTCACAAGCATCCTTTTCAAATGGAGGGTGGAGCCAATACCAGAGGATTCGGGCCCTCAGTCCCAATGCTGGATAGCCAGAGAGCGCAACTCTTAATAAGAGATGCAGCGCCTGCAGCATTTGTATGGGTTACTTAGTAAGTACCTGTGAATAATGAAGGTATCCAGAAAGAATGAAGGTCACTTCACAAATGCTACTAACAAAAGGAAGATAAAATTTCTCGCGAACGTATTTGGGAGTGGCAGGTTGGAGAAGGGAAGCTCCCAGCAAGCCAGAAAATTTGTATTAATTAGATAGAGCACAGGCTTTGCAAATGAACTGAAATAAAATACAATAAGATGGTTAATGGTAGATGAGCGGGATGTTTAAACAAAGACCTACTGTAGGGGACTTTCAAAATGCAGTCCTAAAACATACAGAGCATTAAGGAATTTTTCAGATCTATAAAATAGCAGCTGATTATGTATAGATGAAAGTTAATGAACCAGTATACTCTGAAGTGTCTTCTTTTCTAGATATGGCTCTGTAACTTCCATAGCATCCACAGACTTTTGAATACACAAATGCATTAGTCATGCATCAAATCACACCGTGCATTTTGTTAAGTATTCAAAGACTGAAGTGGCTCATACGGTTAAAATTTCTTTTCCCATGTGAATCAGATGCAATGCTTGACAAATCTCCACTGGAAAAGAAGATGCCGTCTTTTGAGTAATATCTTTTGATGGCTTTAGGACCCTGTCTGTCAATTAGTCACACTGATTTCAAAACTGGGTTTTCAAAACTGTACGAAAAAACACATAAAAATATTAGAAAGCACTTGTCAGTGACAGAAATAAGGTCCAGCTCAGCACTGTCCAGGCCACGTGTAGCCAATTTGCGCCACTGAACAAGAGCACCCGATGTTGCCAAATGGGGACGGTCATGTTTTGCAATCACGTTGCGGAGCATTAGTGAATCAGATCTCAAAGGCTAGAATTAAAACTTTTGCAAGGAGCCTGCTCTATCCGACATTTTCCCTTCAAAACCTCCCTTTGGTCTCTGGGTTGGGAATGAGTCATGTCACGACTCCCCGGGAGTTAAACAAATCGACGCATTCCTCTGTGATTCACTGACAGCGGTTTTGCCATCTTCTGCATATGTTGTAACCCCAAGCAGCAACCATTATCAGAAGGTTTGTGTTTGGCTTTTATAATTCCTAATTCTGGTTTCTTTTTTTATTTTTCCCCCCCCAGCTTCTCAATCTGTTTTTAATTAAATTCAGACTTAGGCAAATGTTGAATAGTATGAAAAAATTCACTGTCCGCATACCATGTAAGAGTTGCAGAATCTGGCAGCCTTCAAGTGTGTCACTGTGTTTTAAAAAAGGCAACTGGCCTCACTGTGTGCATACATCACGTTCTTTGAAGAGTTTTGTTTTTTCTGTGTAAACACGGCCTGTTAATGACGCATGTAACCCTTTCCTTCTGCCTGGAAGGGGGCTGCGGGCACCTTCTGGCGACACAAAGCCTTCAAGAATGTGCGTGTGGGGCTTGGTAAAGCACAGCCATGCTGGGGCCACCAGCTTCAGACCAGCGGTGGGCCTGCAAAAATACATGTGGACCAGGTGAAAGGAAACCCCTACCCCTAGGGTGCTCCTGCATTGCCAGGCTGAGCTCTGGGGAGCCTGAGGGGTTTCACCCACGTGAAGAGAACTTGCTCTGTGGCTGTACTCAATCTTCCTGGGCCTGAAGGAGACTGCTGATATATTTTCACAGCTGAAAAATCCATTGAACCTGCCTTCATGCCTATCTGCTTGCAGCCATCCCTCCGCTATAACACACAATAAAAGCCACAGGGCAGGCTCAGGGGCTGTGTTTTCACTGATGAAAGAGATGGTTTTTACACTGAGCACAATACACCTGTATACTGAAAGCTATCATGTTGTACAAGAGCCATGGAAAGCAATCAAAGAGTTCATACTCATGAGCCCTCCTTGGAGTTGACGCACAGGCCCACAAATGAGGGGACTGAGAAAAGCTGTTTCTGGAGAGAGGGGAAGGCCAATTTAAATTCAAAATGCTTTAAATGTGGGCATCGGGTATAAAGATGGAGGAGCAGGAGTGTGGCAGAAGAAGACAGTACAATAGGCTGGAAAGAGAAGTGTGTTGAAGAGGGCAGAGAGGAAGGAACGCAAGACGGGGCAAGGTCTTGCTCTTGCTAAGGCATGAAGGAGACCACCGTATTTCTTGCTCCTTGGCCTGTCCCTGGCGTGGAAAGTGTGTGCTACAGCTGCCGAGGAACATAAAGCGAAGCAGACAGAGCCACTGATTAAATGGAAGAAAAGACAAATCTGTCCAAGCGAATGAGTTTTACTACCCTGGCTGCCACCTCGGCTCTAGGCATTTCTGTTAGCTGTTTAACCTAGGCTTAGCTGCTTTGGCTTCAGCAGCTTGATGTTTCTGGGACTTTCAGGTTTAGTGCCAAAGGTAGAGGCTTTCTATCTGGGACAAGAAATACCCCACCTGATGGAGGAGGTCTCAGTAGTCCCTTCTAGTCTGACTGCGTTATAATAGATCTCCTTGTCTGCTTTTCTGTGTCTCTCTCATCTCCTGCTACAATCAAATTGGATGGTCTGTTATTTCAATCCATCTTTGGATTGAATCTTGCCTGAAAACACAGAGTTGCTAACCAGTATGCCAGGGACCTACATTCCTGTCTCTGCCTGACTGCAGCTCTTTCTTTCACTGCTCACATTACAGCCTGCCCAGTTTCAGTATTCACACTGACTTCCACTTCTCCAAGCATAAAGGTCCTCAGACCGTGTGAAGATAAGATGCGTTTTCTCTTTTGGGCAAGTTGCTTTTCCCTTTTCCAGTGTGAACAGCTGTGTACAGTAACCCCTCTCCCAGTTCCCCACCTCTGACTCTTCACACAGACAGTAAGGAGACAATAAAAGTTCTCTACGCACAGCCATAGCCCTCGCTTCAGGGAGCGTCTTTGCTCATTCTCAAATGCTCCGTAAGCGTTCGTGTGCTTTGCAACCACTGCGTAATTTTGTGGCATCTCAGAGTGCTGATGGGTGAAGGATTTAGCTTCACATCCCTTCTCAGTCTTCCTTTACAAACCACCCCAAAGGTAATTTCAACTCCTTACTGGCCAGGTACATTTCACTTTCTTGCCATATGAAGATCCATGGTCAAAATAGGATCTTCGGTCAAGCTACATCTGCACAGCACGATGCCAAGTCAGTTCCGACCATGCTGCTCAGAGGCAACTGGAACGGTAGCAGCCATGTTCGTGCACAGCTCTGCTTGGGCTAAGCTGTCCTGCCAGAAAGCACCTTTGTTGCTCTGCTCACACCAGCAAGGTCCCACGTTGGGTTTGACTGCTGAAGTGGAGACAGAGCTGGAAGCCAGCTGACAGGGCTCCCAGGCACACCTTATGCATGGCTATGGAAAGCCGGGGGCTAGTTTACCTACTTTTTGGCTTGGCCTCTGCATTAAGCCATTCCTCCCTGCCCAACCACGCAGGCTGGTTCAAGTAGCAAGTGCTGTGAACGCACCAGTGCCTGGACATAAAAGCTAATCTCTTAGTTAGCTGCTAATCTCCAGACCCAGCTTCAGTGTGCAGACATGTGCGGGTGTTTGCTTTCCGCTGGGCAGCCTGCAGATGGGCGCAACTGCAGCTGAATCCTGAGGAACGTAGAAAATTTCTGCAATAAAACTGATAATGGTCATTGCAGGAGAATATGTCATTTCCCATGGAAGTAATGATAGAATGGGCTGTAAAATATAGGGCCAGACTCAAAATGACATTTTTCTGTTTATTTCTTCGACTTTTTTTCCCTCCCGTTGCTGCGTGAAAGGCTTCCTCAAATAACGCAGGAAAGTGCTGATGGGAGCATGAAAGCAGTAACCTGCCTGCCTCCGCCCCAGCCCTCTGAAGTGCAAAAGCGGTGAGGACCGCCCCACCTCCCCCAGATTGTATTTTTCTCTTTTATTTGAAATAGTTTCGAGTAGGAAACCATCACTCTTGCGAGGACGGACAAATAACCGAGAACAACCTCTTCAGCCCGCAAGTCCCCCGGGCATCCCCCGGTCACTCGGGCGGGTGTGGCCCCGGCCCCGGCCCCGGCCCCGGCCCCGGCGTTGGCGGACTGGCCAAGGGCTCCCTCCCGTGGTGGCTGCGGGGAAAACCCGCCGCCAGCTGCCGCCGCTTTTCCGCAGCCCCCGCTGCCCACCCGGTCCCCGGCGGTGCGCGGGGCACCCGCGGCAGGGGCCGGAGGAGGGCAGGGGCCCGGCTGGTGATCTGGGGAAACGAGCTGCTTGTGCGTGGCGCTGGACACCCTGGGCCGAATACCTGGAAAGTGAGCCAGGGGAAAATAAAGGGAAAGCAAACAAGTCCGAAATCCCTTTGATTCTGAAAGGATGAAAAGGTTTAACAGCGCACAGGGAAAAAAAAATGCGCTAGATTTACATCGGTCAGAAGGAAAACGTACTTGGGCAAACAGCCCTCGCTTTTGAGTAAGAGCTCTTTTGAGAGGTGTTTTTATTCAAGTCTCCCAAGGAATGCAATCAGTTACTCTGTCTCGTCTAAACTTCGGCTGAATATATAATTTCATTTAAGCTAGTAATTGGCTCCCTTCGCCTTCATGCGGAGACCCAGGAATGCTGCCAAAGATCCCTCCCGTCTGGAGTCTGCAGTCTGCAGTGGCGACAGCCCAGCTCTCGGGTTCTGCTTCAGCCCTTTAACTCTTGGCAAGCCCATCAGCACATGCCACCCGTTCCTGGGCCTGGCGAGGGTGACTTGCCACCCCGGCCCATGGGCCACAGCAGAAAGGATGGCAAGTGCGCAGCTGGGAGAGGAAGATCCCCTCCACCACCCTGCCCCTGACCGGGGGGGGGTGGGGCACAAGCTGCCCCGGAAAGACCTTGTGGATACAAAGTGCCGAACGTGGCAGAATACTGCTCTTAAGCCCACCTAAGTGACAGTCCTCACCCTTAAGAACATAAAGCTGGCATTGAAAAGCATACTCAGAGCATGTGTGATACTTAAAAAGGTGTTCTGAAATAAATATGAAATGGGTGCTAGCAACCTGGACTTTTTAAGAAGACAGACAAAAAGAGTTAGGCTGACTGGAATTATATGTAACTGGGCATGTAGTAGCAAAGGGAATGGCAAAGAATCTGTATTTTTCATATAGTTTAATAATCTGAAAAGCCTGGGACTGAAGTTAAGCTCTATTACAAGGCCCTATTCATCTGCATTTGAAAGTTATATGACCCACACTTCCCAGCTGCCGCAGGTCAGTAGCTGTTGACATCAGATTGCTTTGCTGTGCTGCTGGAGCTCTGACCTCAGCTGTTCCTCCTCGATTTATCCTGGAACATGGCAGTGGAGTGCGCATCAAAAGATCAAAGATGGCCACACACTCACACTGGCCCTGCTGTGGCCAGTTGCCCTGAAAGGATGCACACCACTTTGCCACAAAGCAGTGACCAACATTTCCAGGATCAGCAACACTCATTATAGTTTTAATGAAGCAAAACTCGTCATTGACTTCAACTCCATTGCATGGCCATGACTCAGAGCATGGTTTTACCTTCCCTGTGCACAAATAGAAACACAGCAAGTTTGGGAGGAAGGACCTACAGGGGACCAAGCCAGGTAAACATGTCACTTGGACTTTGAAGGTACCTTTCCAAACCTGAATGGCAGCATTTATCATTTGAAGTGCTACCGCTGCTGAAGAGGCTTCATCTTTCAACTTTCCTTTGTTTCTATTATTTTTCATTGCTCTTGACTAAAGACCAGGAATCTTAGGGACAAGAGAGCTCTTGTTTGCCCTCGAAGCCTAGTGTGCCCCTGGAACCGCTGGAGACTTATTTAAAATGGTAACTGAATTTTCCTTTGGGGTTTTTGAAAGATTAGAAATACAATTATTTCAGAAAAATGCATTGTGCCATTCTGTATTTCTATGCTTGCTTTTAGTTTCTTTTGGGTTCAGTTGTTGCTAGCCTTAAATCTAGGACAAATAGGACTAATTCCCATTGACTTAACTGGGAAAGAACCTGCTACCTGAACAGACTCACATGACATGGATATCTTCGTCATGCAAGGCACTCTTTTCTCCATTGAATTTCTATGTCTACCCTGGCTCACAGCAAGTTCAGTTACACAGGCACATCATCATGATGTAGACAAGAGCTTCCATATGTGGCAAAGAACTGTGAGTTTTCTGCATAGCAGTTTATGTCTCTGCTGTGCACTGATAACGTGTTTACCATCCTGAACCAAGCCTTGGTGCCATGGAAGTTTGTGCAAGTTTTGCCATGGACTTCAAGAGGCAATTGATTTACAGGAATTCAGTCTGTAATTTTTAGCACAAATATATCCTACAAAATAGGAGGCACATATGCTGTACTATTACGGGAAGAGATAACAAAATGATTAGATACAAGAAGGGCCCAGGACCTGGAAAGCAGTTCTTTACAGAACTAACTTGCTATGTATAGGTTCTCCTATTGATTGCCTCTGCCATGGCACATGATGCTTTCCAAGACTGCTTTGATTCATCACCTAATATGTGTTGCTTAGAGCTCCTGGAGCGCCTGAATTTATGCCTATGAATAAAGAGGAAAAAAACCACTGTCTCTGGGTTGGAAAATCTTAAAAACAAACACAGAAAAGAACAATGACAGCACAGAAAACGGAGCCTCGTCACTGACTATATTTCATAAACTGTGACATTTGGGAAATCTAATGTTCTAGCCTGGAGATGTAATGGGATGGACTGCCCTTAACGATGAATCATTGCTCCGGTATTCCCTGCAGA
The DNA here is from genome assembly GCF_964195595.1 of Calonectris borealis. NCBI lineage: Eukaryota > Metazoa > Chordata > Aves > Procellariiformes > Procellariidae > Calonectris > Calonectris borealis. The sequence continues at coordinate 70,715,696 of NC_134314.1, forward strand.
AGTTGATTGTAAAGCTGCCTGAGAAGTGGAGCTGGCATAGGAATGAATATCCTTCTCTTTGGAGATCACCTTAACAGCTAAGTAAATTCCATGCCCTTCTTATTGTAACAGTACTTGAAATCAGTTATGTGAAGTTAAGCTGCAATACTGAGCGAAGAAATTACGAAAATTTCAAAGCTATGCTAACAAGTCTTCCTCTTACTCTGTCACTGTGGTAAACACAGGGAGGCTGTGAGAATGCCCATGGAAAAAAGCACTGGCTGATGTACAGAATACGCACTGTAAAAATGAAAAAACAAAGATGTTTTATTTCCTTTGAGTGTCATCCAGATATAGATGACAATAATTGTTCAAACTCTGCGGGGATGGTTTTACTTATGCTAGAGGCCGTTCCTGCTGCGCAAAGGAGCTCTTTCACCAAACATAAATGACAGGTCCCATCTCTGCCAACTCATGGCTTGACTTCTTCAGAGAGGCCATTCCTCCAGGTCTGCCAGTGATTCAGTTCTTACCCAAGCTAAAGACAGCCAAGGTGCCTAGCACCTCGCATCGGCCGTGTAGTACCAAGCACGATTTTGTGCAGGGCAGGGCTTTCGTCGGAGAAACTTTGGCGCAGCACTGATCAGTTGCTTAATATACCTGCTGCTGGGGAGTGGGGGTACGTGTGGCATCAGGCAGGGTCTCCCAGCTGGAAACCAGGACGGTCTTTGCCTTAGCTTACCTGGACTCACTTTTAAATTCTGACTATTATTTTGTTAACGAAGAATCGTAACAAAATGACAATAAACCAAACAGCAAATCCTAGTCTGGGCCTCGTGAGGGTTATTGATTAGAAACCCACCTGATAAAAATTGCTGTAAATGAGGGAGTTGGGAGGATAATTCCTGAAACCATCCAAATCTGTATCGCACAGAACACTTCGCTGCCGCAGCAAACGCAAGACTAACAGAAATGTTTTATAGCGCTTATGTGATAAGAATCTGATCTGGATCTCACATATATTTTAGGCTATTTTTCAAAAGAAAACATCTTGTACACAAACAAGTAAACAGTCTTGTGTTTTTGGCTAGCTTCCAGAATTTTACTAAAGATGATAGGTGACACAGTTTTGAATATTTAGTTTCTAAAACTGGATTTAACAGGAAGCTTTGTGCCTAAATAAGGGTTAGGGGCTTACATATTTGGGGTTTTAAGGAAAACTTGTTTGGCCGACTACCACAGGCACAACTGAAATTGCTATTTTCCTGACACCCGCTGATGGTTAGAGCTCCGCGCCTCCAGCTTCCCACGGAGACGGAGCGTGAACTCTCTAGGGCATATACACTAAGTGATTACTGGAGTAAATTGAGGGTGGTAGCTGTGCAAGGTGCCTGGGATTAGATGAACAGAGAGCTTCGGGTCATTCTGATCCAGCTTCAGTTCAGTTGCCATTCAGTGCCTGCTGTCACTACGATGGCTGTGCTGTCCCCGGGAGTAACGACCAGGTAGGAGAAGCTTTCCCTCTCCTGCCAAAGCTCATCTGCCATGAAATGTGCCTTGCGGGGCCATGGCTGGGCAGCACCTTCTGCCTCGCAGCAGCACTGGCCGCAGCTCCCTGCAGGACGGCCGGGCAGGGCTCGGCTCCCGCTGCCGGCAGCAACTGCTGCCTCCTGCTTCCAAACTCCGGGACGTTTAATTCGGCTGTTTGAGTTAATACCGAATCGACCTGTTTCCCTGTAAGCTGGAAGGTGGCAACTTTTTTTTACACTGGTTTTTCTTTTCAAGTTGTTCAAACCATTTTCTGCTTATTTTTAGTGGTAATAATGAAAAGGTAGAAAGTCTTTTAAAGCTCTGTGCTGGCAATAGGGAGCCTTGGTGAAAAGCAGAACTGGTGTGAACCGCACATTCTCCATTTTCAGTGCTGCTTTGCAATTTTCTGACTTCACCAGTTCATTGTTTAAGTTTGTTTGTGAGAGAGTGCCTGGTTACCTTTCCTCTTTTAACCTAAGTAAGCGCATAGGAAGTTCTTATGGATGGGGTTTTCCCGTTCGGGCTCGCTATCGGCCTTTATGAGCGCTCTGTTAATTCTGCCCATCCGCTTCAACTTCCAATTCTGCCTTGGGGTTTAAGAAAACAGTGACAACATCTGGGAAATAAACTCATAACTGATGGTGAGTATTTCATTAACTCTGCACCTCATATCCGACACCCGGAGCAGCTGCACGTGACCACCTGTGGAGGGCCTTGTGCAGAGCCCAGTGACACACCACAGAAACTCTCCTTCTTTATAACGTTGCCAGGAGTGTGCTCTCTCCCTCTGACTTCATCAGCAAAGACTAACTTCAAAACCAGACATGACCTCAAGAGCATCGTTTATCGTTAGGAAGGAAAGGTGCCAGCCAAGCCAGAGAAGAAGGCAGCCTCGAAATTGGCCACAAACTGACCCAACGCAAAGTACGAAGATGACCCTTCACAGCGATTCCCAGGAGGCAATTAAGGATATCATATGGAGTAATACGACCTAATTGCTTCTTGCAAGATGGAGAGGGGACAGGTACAGAGCTCCTGCAGAAGCTGAGGTGAAGTGAAGCTGCTGACTGAGGGGGTCTCTTTGCATAGAAGCAAAACACAACAGGGAGTGAGAAAAATTGTGCTAATAACTTTTTAAGATGTTAGCTTCCTTACAAGGTTATCATTACTTTTGTTTATTGTTGATTGCAGTGCGGCAACTTCTTGTGAAATATCAGTGAAATTACTTAGCTCTCCAGTGACTTGGCTTATCTACTTATACATTAGAATAAAATGTCTGCTGCCTGCAAACTTCTGTGAGACTCCCTTATTTAGTATTTGACAAGTATTTGGACATTTCTAGATGAAGGTTGCAACAGAGAACTTAAAGAGTAAGATAGATAATTGCTTAAGAAATATGGTCATAGTTTCTCGAAAACTTGGGCTTTTTTGAGTAGTAACTTACAAATAAATGACAACTTGATAGCCAGCTGTTGGGGTTTCCCATGTATGAGCAGTATGAATCAACAGCAGCACGTACACACACACAGAGTTCAAAAATAAGGGAATGCAACTGTAAGGAATCTAAAGCAAGCTGGTATTTGTAAAAGCCCGTGTTATCACAGCAATGCAGACTGGCAGTAGGAACAGAAATGCAGTCAAAGGTAAGATTTGGTGTGGTCAGCCGTAGCAGAGACATGCTCATACTTTGTCATCAAAATCCCAGCTGTGACCTGAAGAGTCAACTGTTTCTTAGATGTCTAATACCCAAACAACACTGGACAAAAGACCTGTCTCTAAACCTACTATTTAGAGCCCTGGACAGATGTTCTTATTCTTGGAATGGATTATTGTCTGCTAGGGAAATGACTTAAGACCATCTTATTTGAATGTGAACTACATAGTCACATATTACATTCAGTTAGCAAGACCAACACCCTTGCCTGCTAAGCCACATAGTCCACATTAAGTATTTGTTCTAGTTGTGCAAATATTGAATTGCTCCGAGTCATCAAAGTTAGCTAATACTGTTTGTAAAGCCAGTGCTACCCCAATTCACATGTTTAAAGTTGCCAGAAAAAAATGACTTTCGAAACTTTCATTTGAAGCTGACTGAAGAGACGCGTGCACTGCAGGTCTCTCCATATTCATGTCCCTTCACAAAGAAGGGCTTGTCCAGATGCCAAGGGAAAGCACGGGGAGGCTTCTCAAAGGGGGATTCATCCCAAGAAGAAAAAGCTCCAACCTCTGCCCTTACCAGAGCACCGGGAGGTTTGCCTGTTTTGTTGTCTGTTGTTTTTTAATCATTCCTTCAACAGATGGGCAACAGTCACGCATCTCATCAGAAAAGTTCACCCAACAGGACAGTCAAGCTTCCAGCAGCCCCCAGTACAGCACAGAGAAAAAGCTGTTTCTCTAAAACAGGCCCTGCTCTTGGGGCAAGTAGTTTTGACATTCAAATTCAAATGGTGCCATGGTCAAGCTCAAGCATCCACAGTTCTGGTGGGTCCAGCTGGCCACATACGGAGCATGTACCTCACCAATAGCTAAGGGTCTGCTAGCACAGGAGACTTACGCTGCCCTGGTATTGCTCCGGCATACCAGAAGCTTTCACTTCTGTTTTTCTGAAAAAGTTTTGATCTTCAGAGTAATTTGAATGGCAAGAATCTATTCCTTTCATGGCAATGTATTTATTTTTCTTGTACCTGAAATACTGCCACTGACAGATAACTTTAAAGGTGGGTTCTTTTTTTTTTTCCTATGGATTTAATTAATTTCCAGTGCTTTATTTTCTTTGCGGTGTCACTGAATCAAGGAATACGTCTTAGCCATAAGAAAGCAACGTGCTTAAATAGAAAGCTTAGGTAATAAAATTAGTTAACTGACAGCTAGAGGGACCTGAAGGCACGGTTCCTCCATCAGTGTAAGCTGACCTAAAACTAAACTGCTGATAAAAGGTGTTTGTTCCCACCCTCTTCTTGGTGTCAGAGCTGGGCCAAGAGCTAAACTCTTACACGAGGATGTTTTCAATCAGACCAGGAAGCCTCATGGGCGTGCAGCTCCCCCAGGGAGGTAGTGGGAAGGTGTGAGAGGGGCAGAAAGGGAAGACAGGACTCCCCCCTGTGAGCAGGAGCTTAAATTAGATTAGCTTAAATTGATCAGGAAACTGCACTGAGACGCTGTGGTCTGCCCCCGTTCATGCTTATATGTGCTGGTATGGACTTCACAGCAGTGAGCACTCTGCCATCCGTATGCAACTACATAAGATGCAGGATAGTGGTGACGCCCGACTAAGAGGTTTCGAAGGTGAGGGATGCTCTGTTGACATGAACTCCGATGTTTGCTATAAGCTAACGGTAGCGTCAGCGGGACAAAACCCTGCCTATAATGCAGCATGGCTAGGGCAGCCTTGTCAGGACTGCATTAATTTTTGAAATGCAATGTGCAGTCGTTGCTCACACAAACTTAATTGCTACATGAAGAACATTTTTATAGTTTAAAATTTTGCCTTTGAAGAAGAAAATAAGAAGGAGGAAGCAAAAAGAGTCTAATTGGCCTTTCAACTCTGATGTACATATGCTCAGCACAATATATCACACACACAGCAAATCAAAGCCAGCTTAGACTCAGCTTTTCTGCAGCTTTTTCCTCCCATACCTTTCCAGGATTACTAATTAATAGAGACCAGATGTCAAATACTTTAGTATGGCCTTAAATCCAGGATGCGAAGAGCCTAATCTTATTTCCCTGGGGCCTCGTGTGCAAACTGCATTTAAGCATCTATTGATTTGCTAACATTTTGTATCCCTCTGCCCTTTAACCTGTTGTAAATAATGATACAAAGAAGAACAAGGTCCAACCATACAAATACCTTCTTCTCTAACATTTTTTGCCAAATCTTCTTCTAAGCAGTGATCAGCAATAAGCAGAATTCCAATCAAAGACTTGTAGATACAACATAAAAATAGAGAAAATGATGAGAAACAAAACTTTGAATTTAGATCTTTATTATACAGGCCCAAAGCTGTGGTCACCATGCAGTTACACCGTAATGGGAATGATCTTGCTGAAAGGATCTCACTAAACAAATGTAAAGAGACCACAGACAGCATTCCAAATAACTGGCACTTTAATTTTTGAAAGAGCAAAAATAAATAAAGGAATGGCAAGCATGTCCTTTTCACATATGGTGAGGCAAATACATATTCCTTCTTTTCTATAGCTATTCAAGAGACAAAATTAGCAAATACTGCCCGAAAACGCAGACCTTTCATGTCTCAGCTAACTTAGCTGTTTCTCACCTCTTGGCTATTAGGTCAAACACACATTCAGATAGATGCGTATGCCAAAAAAGAAATGCAATGTATTTTTTTGTATTTCATTTCTACTTCCTGCCCTTTCCTCCTCCTTTCAGGACACTAACAGGAAGTAAGTGGAGACATTTAGTCAAATAAAAGCCTTGGAACTTTTCCCTTCTAGTTTTTCATGATACTCTCATAATTTAAGGATTCATCACAAATCTAAAAAGGTTCAGGTGTCTCAGAAGGAATTCATCATCTCTGGAATATAGATAGCCACAGTGAAGAGCTGCACATAGACTGCACACATAGTGTTATGTAAAAGTGGTTATCTCTAAAAAAACAAAACATTTTTTAAAATTTGTAGATCAAAACAAAGCATGTCTTACTCCCTACAGGATTTTCTTGCAACCTGTTCTTCAATTACTTGCACTAGGAGATGCTACAAATGGTATTAGTTACAATATACAGTCCACTGTCATCTTCTGGTCCAGCAGAAGAACCTGTCTCTCCGATGGACGCAAAACTGTTCATCTGAGCAGATCATCCTCAACAGCAGAAATATGGTCTAGAAACTCATAGAGTTTATGTTTTTAATTTATAAAATTAAACCTGCCCCAGACAGGTAATACTGGTATGTAAGTTTGCCATCCCTGGGTTCTGTCAGAAACGGGGTACTGAGGTGCTCAGAGCCGTCTCAGTCTGCAGCGCTGGGATCCTTCTGGCACTTCAGACCCAAGATGCGATGTGATGCACGCTAGAACATGGGCGCCCTTCTCACTTAACTCTGCAGAGCCCGGGACATGGGAAGCTGCCAGAACCTCCTTCATCTTGCCTGTTGACAAAAGGAACAATAACTAGTCATCACTGGTTGCTGGAGCGTAATTCCAATTTTTAAAAGGCCCTATAAATGAGACCTTTTTTTTTACCAGGCAATAGCAAATGTTTCATAAATAACAGATTTGGGATAAAGTTTACAGTCTCTCTGTTAGCCGCAGGATGCTTATGACGGAGAAAGGTGTCTTATACTGCATGGTTCCTAAAATATTATCCAGAATTAAACACACCATTATTTAAAAAATATTATTAATTTCCCTTTTCAGTGTCCAGCAGCTTAGTACTTCGAAATCTTCATTAAAATATTATCTCTGTAAAGAATAACTTTTTATAGCAGATTTTCTGGCTAAAAGTGCTGTATTGTCTCTCACACACTCTGTACACCAGACACAGTGTAAACAATTTAGAGGATTAGTAAACAATTAACGAGTAAAAATCCAACAGATTAATAAGTGGATTATGTAAATTTTGTGTAGAACTATCTCAGACACATATTGGTTGTGTCCATTATGTATTGGTAAGAACTATTAATCATAACAACTGTAAATCCTTCATAAATGAGTCCTTGAATGGGCTTCACAGAACTGAGGGTCAGAAAAGACCGCTAGATTATCTAATCTGATTTCCTGCCAATTATAATTTTTCCAGATAGTCCAGGCACTTTGGTTCTCAGAAAACCAAACTGTTAGTATCACAGACTGAGAAAAGGAAAGGCCAAGAATATGCCTCCAATATATATTTGCTGCAGAATAGGTAGAACGTGAGGCAGAGGTACCTCTGGAGGGTGATTCACCCACTCCTTAGGTAATCTCTAAAAGGTGTCCATCTTTTTTCCATGGACTATAAGTAGACTAAACACCAAACTTCCTTATAGCTAGAATTGAGTGCTAGAATTTGTATCCTACCACAGATATCTGACTATGTTCACCTACTTATTTCGCAAAGTCCATTCACAAAGCCATCAGACCCTAGTAATTTTCAATCAATTCTGACACGGGCGAAATTAGAAAAAGTATAATTGCTTCAATCTAATGTAAATACAGAAATCATGCAATAAATCCCAGAACTAACATTAAACTTTTTGTTACATACCCTGAAATTTTGCATGTATAACTATTATCCTTATCATTATCACGTAGATAGAAATCACTCAAGGAATAGGGCTAGCAGGTGATTTGGGAGATCGCTTCGCCCATCCCTGACCTATGCCATGCCTGCTAATGTTTGTCTAACTTGTTTTTAAACATCTGCAAGGCTGAAGTTTCCACGAATTCCCCCTAAACAACCTATTCCAGGGCTCCACTTTTCCTTACCATTTACATTTTTTTCCTGATGCTTATACTAAATCATCCTTGTTGAGATCTTAGCCTATTATTGCTTTCCTGTACCGACAGCACTCATGGCAGCTAAATGCCTTCCTCTTTAGAGTCACCCATTGCTACACGAAGGCTGCTATCATGTCTTCCTTTCCTCCTCTCATCTCTAGACTAAACAACCCTTCAAGTTTTCCTTGAAGGCCCAAGTGTTTTAGACCTTTGAGCCCGGTTTCCTCTCTTGTTGGATCCTACCTGAGCTGCAGTTCCCGCAAGTGGGTACGGCTCTTCCACTGAGGCCTTAGTGCTATGTAGAGCAAAATAATTACATTTTATGCTTTATTACTCCCCTTCCTAGAGCCCACAATAGCGCTTGTTTGCAGTAGCGCAACATCACTGGTGCATGTTCAGCTTGGGATCATTATGACACCGGGTCTTTTGTGCAGAACTGCTGCTTGGCCAGTTGTTTCCCATCTGCATTTATGTGCAGCTGATTAAGTCGAGCTGTATGTACAGTTCTGCATTTGCTCTAATTTAACTGCTGGAAAGCGGATATTTTCTAGGGTACTCCGCTACTTTATCAAGGTCATTCTCAATTGCCTTGCTTCCAACACGCTTGTTCTGCTCTATGAATTTATTAAGCGTACTTTCTAACCTTTCATCCAAGCTATCAGTGAGAATACTGAATAGTACCAGAACAAGGAAAAACACTTGCAGAACTGCACTTAATGGTGTATCATTGAGAACTACTCTCTATATATGGTTTCCAAATCATTTATGCACTCACATAATAATAATTTATTCTAGCCCAGTTTCCCTAGCACACATGAGAATAATAACTGAAATATTCTGCCATATAGCCTTGTTCAAATAAAGCAGATAATACTAGTAAATATCTTTTAAAATGAGGTACTGTATACGCTTCGAAAATGAAAGCATTATGGAGAAAAGATTTCAAGTGAGAATACAGTCTTGCTGACAACTGATTTTACATCCATATAGCTACTTTATGAAGTATGTATGTGCTCTACTGGAATATTGTTCAATTTTGGCTTAATGGAAGTCTTTCATAGCCTCTTAAAATTGAGTTCTGTTCAATGGAAACCTCCACTGAGAATGCAACAAAGACATACCACTACAATACCTCCTTTGGAAATAAATCAGTTGCACAGCTTCACAAAACTCCAAGCTGCAAAATTGCTGTTTACTATTTATCTTGCATAAGTTCTTGATCAGAAACATACTGAATGAGGACTGCTAACACCAACAGGACCGATCATACTGAGCCTTTCAAAGAAAGGATTACCATTTACATTAATCTTTTTGGAGATACAAGCCAATTCCACAAATACAGGAGGCACAGATCACTCTTCTGACCTAATTTGGGTTATTTGGCAGACGTTTTCTACTTCTCCCTCTATGATATATTCTGTTTATGCTGTCTGAGCTACTCACAAAAGTGAAATAACTTGTTTCCTGAGGTGGAGACAGAGCCCCCAGTTCCTTCCCAGCGATGTACAATGTTGTATTTTCAGTTCTGGACTGGAAGAATTGGAGGCCAGCAGAAGTTGAAATACAAACTAGTCAGTAAATACAACAGAAAGCCCACCTTCAATTAACAAGAAATTTGGTTTGATTTGATATTTAGGGATATATCCCATTGGATTTCCAGTGAAAAGAAGAGAGAGGCTGACATTCCTCTGAAAAGTGCGTGGTTATAGAAAGACAGCAGCATAAAGAGTTTTGACTTTCTCCAGTGGAAAAGACGGAAATAGGAGAAGGAAGGACGGGCGAGCCAGCCTGACCCAGGACTGCTCATGACATACAGCCCGCTGTCTAGCTGCCGAAGCAGAGAAGGATTCCCACAAAAAACTTGCTTATTATGGGAAGTCAAAGTCCTCAGGCTGAGATAAACCAGATGTCGGCGCCTCTCTGAGACCAGCTCTAGGGATTTTAAATTACAAGGATTTAAGAAACTTCACTGAGAATCATAGACATCCAGATACCAAAATTACCTTTGTCTTTTTGTCAGTCACGGCTAGGATTTCCGATCTTTCCTGGGATCAAGACTTTTGCTAACAGTGAAAGGGAAAGACAGACAAACTGCTCAGTCAGAAACACAGCTGAGAGAAGTCCCAGGCAGCAGCTCGCTCAGGAGCAGAAAAGCTGATACTCTGTTGACATGAAAAGATGTACGTGTCATGGCGACTTCTCTCTTAAGAGATCATCGTCGTTCTCTTTGCGATCCAGAAACAAAATCTGCTCAGCTTGTCTGCTTTGCAGGCAAGGAAAGGTGAAATGCTAAGGGGTGAACCCTGCTTTCTGTGCACCGGCATGACAGCACAGCCATCTCCCGGCAGAGAGAGGGAGGCGAGGGGGACTGCACCGTCCCGCTCGGTGGTTGAACTCTCCCCTCTCTGTGTGGCTATGCAGATCTTGCCCATGACACGGGAATGGGCTGCACGTGCTTTGAAGAGCTCTGAGCTCTAACATGTGGACAGGATACTGCTTCCTTCCTCCAAGACCACTGAAACCTGCATATGAGGTCACCTGAGTGAGTTTCCCAACCCAGAAACACGGATCTGATGATACCCCTCTGGGGAAAAGGGAGGAAGAGGAGAGGTATTTGCCTATTGGCAGCGGGTGGGTCCTGCCACCACAGCGGGATATGTCTCACAGGCCCAAGGGCAGGCCAGGCTGAGCACAGCCAAAGCCTGCAACGCGTGAGGTGAAGCTGGACACGTGACATCAGAGGTGCATCCCATCCATGGGCAAAAGAGACAAAGTGGATGAGTTGATGTTACTGTGACCTGAAACCATCTAGGCTGGGAATAAAGACAATTCCTCTGCAGTAATTCTAGAGTGGTCCAAACCCCTTGCATAATACTGCTGCATGTTTTTGAAACATCCAGTGCATTTTTTTCCTGAGTGACTGCTGCTTTTCCGCGGTGGCTGAAGTTGCACACAGAGATGCAGTTCCAATGCGCAGAAAATCTCTTCTTACACCTCAAACAACGTTTAAGGGAGCAACCCCAGTCATGTGGAATGGGTTGGGTACCCAAGGATGGGACTCAGTTTTCTAATGCCTTTTCAGATGCTCTAAAGGTTTCCTGCCTCATTAGCATGGGAACCATCAGGACATCTTTAATGGCACTAGAGACTACTGTTTAGGCAAGCAAACCCATGATAAATGTCATGTACCCAGCCAGAGTTATCTGGAGCCAGTCAATGATGGGAGCAGAATTTGTCCCACGCTTGCCTGTCTGACACAAGTGGCAGGAGCAGCCCTGAGAGGTGTGTGGGTGTCCCACCCCCACTATTTGGTGCTCGCTCTATACTACAGAGACAAAACAGTCAGCTTTGCAGTGTAAATGTTTTGCAAGGGTAAAGTTAAGCGAGATGAGTCCCACGCGTTTTTTTCAAGAGCAGAAATAGGAGTCTGCATATAAAAGAGTGTAATGTTAGAATGTTGATTGACAGAGGGAAAATTAGTAACATTCAATGTAATTAAGACTGAAGTTACCAAATAGAGATTAATAGCAAATGCAAAACTTTTCCTGATGTTAACAAGCAGCATAAAACCTACATAATTTAACTGATTTTAAATTTCAGTGAAAGTTTATGGGTAGAGAGTAGACTACTGATAATGAAATATCTTGATCTGTTTGTTCCTTGAAGTCAAATGTCTTAGCCATTACAGTAAGGAAATGCTGATGATTGTATACACTTGAATTAAATTATGAAGCCCCTGTCCCTGATGTTAGAGAAGACACTATCAAGGTAATAATAATATTTCAAACATCATGTGATGTTGCATATTTTGATGTCATATCTAAACAGGCAGTAGGAAATTTGAAAACTATAATGGTGTTTTATATGAGGGTATCAATCTAAGGGGTTTTTTTTGGAAAAAATGAGTAGTGATGTTCAATATCTGAATTGCTGTACTATTTCTGTACCTGTATTACAAAAAGATTCTCATAGTTGATTTTTTTTTAACAAATTAACAGGGAAACATTAAGCAGAAGTATTAGAATATATCTAAGAGTCTTGATATCATAAGGGGAAGCTACAATGTGCTAAATTCAAATTACACTTAATTACAATGGATAACAAAATCTCTAAGCTTTTAAAGAATTTATTTAGATATATATTTTAAAACTAACAAGAATCTGCCAGTTTAACAATCTCATAAAACAGTTTAAAATACGAGAAAATTCTCACCTAGACAGAAATAGTAGTATATACCATCTTTAAAACAATATAAAACCATTAGAAAGAATCCCATATAAAATGTTAAAAAAAAGCTTTTCTGCACTGAATGTGGTGGTGTATGTGCTATCAGTTAGAAATGAACAGAATGCAGCGGCATACTGCATTCTGTAGTTCAGATCTGAATAGGGCACCAAGTGATAATCCAGTTGCCGGTCCTCTGAAATACAGCCTGGGACCCAGTAACATTTTATGGGAGGGGGTGAGTTCTGCGCTGGAGGGGGACTTTCACAGCCTTGCAGCGGCTTCCCTATTGTATGACTGAAAATGCAGGTACTGCACTGCACAAGCCAACAACTGTAGCCACCTCTGACCTCTTCACTTTCTTCCCCTCCTTTCAGGTCATCTACGCCTGGTTTTTTTTGCTCCATACATATCTTCCTTCAGCAAGAATTCTGTAATCCAAACTATATCCTCATTGCATCTGTGCAAACTCTGGCCAAACTCAATCCTTGGCTTTATTAAATCCGGTGTTGTCAACTCGGGACAGTTTCTCGTAAGCTCCATGACGTGATCTTTTTCTGTAAAGCTTCTCCTTCTGAAGAGAGCTGCTCATGCCACAATGTGAGTTTTCATCTTCTAGTTTATTTTTGTATGCTCATAGAGGCAAAGAAAAGGTGCAAAATGTGATTTTAAGTACTGATAGACTCAGAAGAGGCTGAGAAAAACAGAAGGCAAAATAAAAGGGATTTCCAGAGCCTTAATTTTAAGATTTCAAGATTTTAAAGACAGTCTCATAATTTCTGAAGCCACAATTTTTGAATGTTTGACTTTTTCAAGCCAAGAAACATCCAAATCTGCTGTCCACCAGCTTTGCAGGCTGAAGCAGTTATCCCTCTCTGCATTGCCATGAGGGAGACAAAGATTTATGTTCTTTTTGGGGTACGTCTACACAGTTACCTGACTGAATCTTGACCACGAGCCAACTCTTGACATATTTGCTAGAACACTCCATTACATTCAAGCCAAGCAGTGCTCATCGGGGTGGCTACAGTACGGCAGAGGGTGTGAGCTGGAAACTGCAAACAACACTTTGAGGTGTTAACAAAGAGCAGCCTTAATCTCTCCTCGGCTGGGCTTGACTGCAGGAATGCTTCTGGTTTGCTTCAAGGCAAAGGCATATCCATAAATATGGCAGGGGCAGTTCAAGCGAACCCTTTTGCGCTGCACTGAAGCAGTGAGGACAGGCTCACAGGCTCAGAGAGCCACTATGCATGGCGAGAGCACCCCCACCACACAGCCACACGTCCCGTGGGAGAGCCGGGAGCCGACAGCACGACTGCTCCCGTGCTGCGTCAGTCCTGCGGGATAAGCCTTAAGCTAACCTGGACATCTTCGCCTTGCAGGAGCCGGGGCAGCCTACGGGTGGCTGTGACTGATTTAGGGAGCTGCTTGCTGCCAGCGTCCAGGTGAATGTAATTTGTCCCAAACTGCTGCTTTCCCCCAGCGTGAGCCAGCGGTGCTCACCGCCCGCACCTCTCTCGCCCAACAGGCAGGTCAGGTGCCGCTGCCTCCCAGTTGTGGGGCTGTTGCATTCCCATAACTGGTTGCACTGGGACAAAATAGATAAAAAGTCATTGCACAATCACTGAGTATCAGTTGGAACCAGCTAACAAATTGTTTGCCAGCAGCACAGAGCAGCCCCCTGTACTGTCTCAAAGCAATAACTGATGGCTGGGCTTCCAACAACGTGAAGGAAGGAAGCCGAAACCAAATCAGCATCCCTACCCTGAAATGGACTTGAAGCTCTTACACCGCTCTGAGCGTTTGTCAGGGCTCTATCACACCGACGGCTTGCGGAGATCCCGAGACAACCAAGAAACCTAGATTTTTCTTCTCTCTCACAGCTGAAGTGTCTTCTTGCTTTTTCCCTATTGCGTCCCACCTCACTGAATACTTACGAGTGTCTGGTTCCCGAAGGCAATCTCAGGAGCATACAAAACTGTCCATAGTCCTTTGCTATGTGGAATAGGAGGGGGACAAAGTAGGGGAACAGCAGACAGAAAGGTCTCAGCGTGCAGGCTCCTCCTATTCATTTCCATTAACTGGCCAAGATCTACCTTAAAAGTTGTTTTTTTTTTTTTCTTTTTTAACATCTTTTTGCTTAGTCTTCCAGAAATTCATTGCCCTGATGGCTAGAATCTTTTTCTTCTAATTTGCAGCTTACATTTATTCATGACCAATACATATCCCTGAGGTTTGTCTCTACAATAAGCAGATTTTCTGTTTTTTTCGGGTGTGCACTACTTGAAGGCAGTTAGAGAGACCGTGACGACAGTCTCTTTCCCAGGCTTCCTTTTACTAGGTTAAGTCAACATCTGTTCGCATCGTCTTGCCTCTCAGTTTTCCTATTCTTCCCCTAGCTTGCCTCTGAGTCTCTTGCAGTTTGATTTAATCTTTCTTAAACATGGGTGATGAGACTTATGTACTTTATCCTACAAAGGACTTCTATAAAGGCACTGATAACTCCACCATCTCTGCTGGAGATACCTTGCTTGATATGTCCTAAGATAGCATTTTACCCTTTTTTTTTACACAGCTGTATTACACCAATGGCTCAGAGACATCTCACAACTAATAAACATACTTTGTTTTTCCCTCACTTTACTGTCTTCAAAAAGTAATTGCAGAAGCTGTGTTTATTTCTTTAAATGCCTGACTTTATATTCGCACTATTAAATTTCATCCCAGTCTTTCAGCATCTCCTTTGGATGAAAGGTACCCGTCTGCAGTTATCCGCTAAGGTTTTACCAGTCTGCAGAATGAATGTGTTTGCCGTGTCTGCATGCTCTTCTGCTGTCTAAGAATTGTGTCTTTTGCCTGGCTTTAGCCACACAGTGGAGACCATCAGCTTCCTTCCCACATGCCCTTCGCAATTCCGCTCTGCAGTGGAAATACCATTTCCAATAGCTGCAGTGCAGGAATTGTCTCCCTGGTGAATTAGAAAAGTGTGAATAGCCAAGAAAGGTAAACCTATAGCTTCTCTTAAAGATCCTGAAAATTGCTTGAAAATATCAGTCTACATGTAAATGTATTTATTTATATTTAGCTTCCATTAATGCCTTAAATAACTTTATTTTAAGTACAAGTTATCTGTCATTACTTGTGGTTTCTGTGACCTTAGCTGCTATTGATCAGAAAGCCAGTAATTCCAGGGCTGATTCTGTCTTGTTGGGCCTAGCACTAAAAACATTTTGGCACCTTTAATTCAAATTTATAAATCATGTAAACAGAATGCCTCTTACTCTGGTATTCTATAAATGTCTCTGTACTGATGGTAGATCTGTCCAGCATTAAATAAGCAGAAAATACTCTTCCTGTAGGTCATTTTCTTTCAGATCATTAACTCCATTTGCTAGTCAGCTGTCTCTCTGCAAATTCTAAAAAACTGATTGAATCTATATTGGTGTTACCGCACATCCATTGCAGATATCCCAGTCAAATACCACAACATATAAAAAATGCCTCAGATAATCATTATGGGATGACAGAGCTTCAGGGTATAGGCAAGGCTCTTGCACCTGTTGAAGACTATTGGCCGCTATTACGCCAGCTACGGTCTCTCAGTGACTTACTATTAAATCCACACTGAAGGTTTAACTGGATGAACTGTTCAATAGATTTTGTTTCTACAAATATTTGTTTCACTCATATTACATTTTAGACATTTTAGAATGCCTAAATCTAGCTCTGTAAAAAAGAAGAATAATCTTTAATATTCTTCTTAATAAGAAACAACTGAAATAGTTCTGTTATTATGATAATTAGCAAAATACTTAAGTAAACAGTATTATTCACACCACTGCAAGAACCAAAATAAATCTTTATGGAGAAGACAAGAGAATTTATTATTTTACCAGCTCCTGAGCCTACCTTTCTCTTCTACAATACAGACCCAGGCACTCTTCACGTCAACACAGAAACATCTCCATCACCACTATTCTTCTCCATTAAGTCTGACAAACAAAGACCTCGATCTGTTTTTAAACAATGGTAGTTGCATTTGCTAAATACCACTGCTTTTAAAATCCTCTTGCACATGCCCACTTCTAGAATCTTGTGAAGTTTCAAAGTTGTTGGGCATTCAATATTAGGTGCTTAAAAATCTTTAGCTTTTTCAAACATACTATTGTCAGTAGACGCAATTTTTTTCAGAAATGGGAAAATCAAAGTAAAATTCTACTTTAGTTGTGCAAAGACAGTAATTTTTTTCTAAAAAAGACTCTCACTAGAGCTAGAGTCTTTGTTCCTCAGCTCCATCACAGACCACCCAATCTACAGAAAGTTATACATCAGCTCCTGTCAGCGGAGGAACGCAGCTTGCTCTGGATGCCAAGGGTCTCCCAAGAGCAACATAGCCAAATTCATATAATTCCTGTTCACCAAAGGACTTAAACCAGAAACATTCTTGCTAATTACTATAATCTTTTCTTACTGTAACTACCACCAGCATTTCTGAAGAGATCTGACATTATGCAAAGCATGAAAATATATTAAAAAGTTGTTTGAGGCAGAGGACGATAAAGAAACTTCAGAGGATAGCTGGTTTCCAATCAGATTAAGCTGTCAAGAATATTAAATTAAAAAATAATCTGAAGACCCTTATTTTACCTTGAAGACATATTCTGTTTCTTCTTTTGAACAAAAATTCAGCACAAAGGAAAATTCCTTTACTATAAGCAAAACTTCTAGTAAATAAAACAAGGCAGTGCAATAGAAGGTGGTTAAGATGTACTAAAAAGAACAATCTATCTCAATGCCAAAATAGCATTTTTTTAAAAAAACAGAAGTAAAAAAATGGTAATTAACATTAACTGTTAGGTCATGCTCTTTGGCTTATATCACTAATAGAAAAATCTTGCTATCAGTATTTCATTAGTAATTCTGCTATTATAAAATGAACAGCATATGTTTTTTCTCTAATTGTAGAACGTGTTTCTGCAGTGATATAAATAGTTTGGAAAACATATGTACTGGGGAGAGCAAACACATCTGACCAGAAGTAAATATGTACAATATAATGAAGATAATTGAGTGAGAAGGCTTAATAAATCCAAAGAAAATTTTATCACCATAGCTACTTTAATTATTGAATTCCTACATATGTGGGCATAAGATTGGTGAAATATAATATTTACCGATAAGTATATACTTATTATATTTCTTGAACAGCTTCAGCCTAGGAAAATTGAGTCTGGTGCCTTTAAATATAACTTCTTCGGAGATTCCTAAGAATGTAGAGGACTTTCCAAAAATGTAATTTGTAAAGTTTTTTTTTTTGCAAGTGCAGTGCTGCCAAATATTTTTACCACTAAAGAAATGCTATTTCAGCTGCATTTGAGCAGAGCAATAGTGGTAGCTAATGGCCTATTCAGTTAATCATAGTTATTCACTCCCTGGAAATGCCTCGGAATATAATAAATGTTTTGTTTTCTTTATGGACTCTTAAATTACAGGCATTATATAATACACATGATATATAACCCATCAGTATGAATCCAAAACCACTCCCCTAAAATAATTCTAATATTTGGAGCCTCCGAAGAAAGAAAAATACTGTTGTTACCCACAGAGCTACTGAAATAGCACTGACAGCAGGGTAAGAAATGGCTGTAAAGAAAGTTCTGGTTTAACTAAAATGCGGCTATTTGTCATCCATTTACAGAGGTCTGAAATAACTATTACAGAACATTTTTTAAACAAAGAAAACAAGAAACATGCTCAAATAGCTGAACCGCATACATCCTTTCCTAAAGGAAAAAAAGGCTGCAGAACTAGGGTTGCGGCTTGGCCCATAAGAGACAGATCAAGCATGAAGTTTTCACTCTGAGACAATACTCTCATTGGGTGTTCTACCAATATAGGATTTATCTTGTTCACCTCTTTTTTCACATTCATATAGGTTGCAGAAGTGCCTGTCAGACTTAGCTCTGTTTTGTTCTCTGCTCAGGGAAGATTATTATGCTGCGTGTTGGCTACCTGTCACAAGGGTAAGGTCGTAGCTGGTTATACCTCATCTCTTTGTGGCTGCCATTATACTGATGAGGCACAACACCCCTCATAGTTTCGTCAGCAAGTTTCTTCCAGACATATTTTAAAAAGCTGCAGAATACGCTTTAAAACAATGTTAAGCTTCCGAGGTCAGAGCAGGCTGTGTTTTTTAATTGCAATTGCTTTGCAGAAAGGATTAGATTACTAGCTCATAAAAATATTCCCTCGGCTACTTCAAGGTGTGAAGATAACCTCCGAAACAGTCTTCTGTTGGCATCCTGGATGGAAGAACTCCTCCATGAAAGCACACGAAAACTCAAAAGGCTTTCAAAATTAGAATAGGGACAAAATTGGGAATTAAACACTCTCTTATTTCTCCTAGAGGAAAAGATACTCGGGTATTTGCTCAAAAAGTAATCTGGCAGGCCATAAAGTGGTAAAAGACATTGCACAGGTGGTGGGGTTCTAGCTTTAACTTTGCCTTTGTAGAAGAACTGTTAAGAATTTAGTGATGAAAAGAAAATCAAACAAAAGTGATTATAAACCGAGAGATTTCATGTTTCCTATGAAAGGAAGAACAGGCAAATGCTAGGGGACTGCAGAGAATGCAGCCGCAGCCAGCTCCAGGGACTAATCCAGGACACCCCCAGGCAAAGGCGATCCAAGGCGGGAAGAGTTCAGATGAGAGGACAAGTTTACAGAAGGGCAGTGCTAACGGCACAGCAGCAAATTAACCCAGTGCAGAGTAAGTGAGCAGTACACTATACCAGGAGATATTTAATTACCTCGAAGCCCCAAAGGAGTAATTCAAAAGGTATTGGTAAGTACACACAGCTTAGCATGTTGGGAGAACCGCAAAGAATTCACCATGCAAAGACACAGGGACAAGCAAGAACATGAAGCATAAGAAAAAAGCCTGCAAATGTGTTAGAAAAAGAAATGCAGCATAGAACAATCTTGCTAGCTCAAAATAAGCTCTGCCTGAGAGAATACTTCTACCGTCACCTGGAGCTCCACACAGGCTAATTTAGCATCCGAGTGTTGCCTTTGGTGGCTGAAATGCCAGTTACCTTGGGTCGAGCCGAGCAAAGTTTGACTATATCCTACAATATAACTCCTGCATGCTCATCAGAGAGGTGGGCACAACCAGACAAAGACCTTTCATCAGGTTTCTCAAAACAAGTTAGTTGTAATTCTGATACCTCGTGTATTTAAGGATCCAGTACTTTGGTGATAAAAAAGAAATTTGCAAAATCTGATGTGATATAAAACTGGGTGAGGTTGCAAGCAGTTTACAAGATTGGATTAGAATTCACCATGATCACAGTAATTTGGATAAATGTCCTGAAATTAATGCATTAGATCCACAAAGAGAAGTGCAAATTACCATAGAAGGATAATTCAAGTATAGAAAGGAGACTTGCTAGGCAACCGTACTGCAAAAAGGATCTGCAGGGGAGTTATAGCGGTCTATAAGGAAATTATAAATCAGAATGATATCCAGTTGCAGAAAAAGGCAGCCTGATATACATTCATAGCAATACTGTAAACAAATCAAGTTATTCTTCCCCCACCAGCAGTGGCAAGGCCCTAACTGCATTACTGTGTCCAGCTCTGCCTACTGGGCTGTCGGAGGAAGGAGACAGTTGGAGAGGGTCCAGGTAAAAGCCACAAAAAATGATAACAGATGTAGAACAAGGGAAGGTTGAAAGAATTAGATTGTTTAGTCTAGAAAAAGTGAAGGCTAAGAGAAGACATGATAACATATTTAAAATATGTATAAATTTGTTATGAGAAGAGGATGGTGACTAATTGTTCTCCACGTCCATCACGCATAAGACAAGACTTATTATGCAGTGGTGGAGAAAAGCTTTCTAACACAAGGAGGATCAGCCCAGCAGCAGGTTATCTATAGGTATTACATGTAATCCTGTCACAGGAAGCGATGGGAGCAGCTGAGAGAAACTCCTGTCAAGATGAGGGGAGGTATGCTTGAGGCGAACAGCCCAGCGATCCTGCGTGAGATCCCGTCCAGCCTTATGCCTCACGCTCGGCCGCAGAAACAAGACACAGATCAAAGCTTTTCATCAAAGAGACTAAATACCACGACGTGCATGACTGTCATTTGTCTCGAGATGCTTGCCAGGAAGGACAGGGTTTGCAGGACAAGGGATGGATCTCCCAAATCCATTTAGCTAATTAATTCAATTGGCTGGAAGTAGCAGAGAGCACCCGCTCAGTCACCACTCCGTGCTCTTTTACTTGTTTAACATGCTCATGCCCAGTCCTACCTTTATTTACTCCACCTTTGCTGCCAACAGCCCTTTTCGCTGCTTTATAGGGACTGATAGAGTAATTAGGTAAACACCACTGCGCGGCCACTGGCGAAATGAGTTGAACAGGCTTTAAAAGGAATGGGCAGGGCCGAGGCTGGTGATGAAGGCAGTAGCCTAGAGAAGGCAAATGGTGTGCAGAGGAAAAGGGGTGACACACCAAGGGCTTGCACCGTGGAGATTCCCGCTACGGGGGCACAGCTGGCAGCCGCCCGTGCCGAATCTCCGCCGCGAGCTGCCCTGCTGCGCCAGGCCCGTGTGCCGCAGGGGCCGGCTGCCCCAGCCACCAGCGGGGTTGTGGTTCGCGGCTGGTTGGGAAAATAGGGTCAGAAACCCCAGTACGATGGGGAAAGGGGAGGACGGCCTTCAGCGGGGGAACGTAGGGGGCGAGGCCCTCGAGTTTTGCCGCCTTTAGAAGAGTCTGAGCAGTAGAGATCAGGGGAAAAGGGTGTGAAAGGTCCTACCCCCTCACAGAGGGGCAGACCCTCGGAGCGGCTTCGCCCTGTACACCGGTGGATTCACAACAGGTCTCTTACTACTAATAGTATTTATTTTGTTGCTGTTAAGAAGCGTAGAATTGAACTGAAGTTAACAGGGATTTTCCAATATGAATCCGTGTGTAAGCTGGCGAGCGGGGCTCATCGATTCGCAGAGGGAGAGGCGGCACAGCCAGAAGGTGCTGTTGGGGTACGCGTGCGGGGGTGCTGCGCGGTGCCGCCAGGCCCCTCCGCGGGTTTTTCCCGGTGCTACAGTCGCACACCTGCGCCTGACTACAGCGCGTCGGGCGTAAAGCGCCCTGCCTTGATTTGAAGCCCTTCCAGAGGAGCACATCCATTTTCCAAACTACAGCGTGCGCAATCAAGAGTGCAGAGCGAAACATTTCCACTTTTCTTGTCAGTGTTTTAACGTTAAACAAAATTATCTATAAAAACCAAGCTACTCTCCATTTAAAAAAAAAAAAAAAAAAGGAGAGTAATGCAAACATAGCCAAAAGTCTGCTCTTACGCTTGATCGCTTGTAAAGACTGGATAATGCACTGCGTACACTGAAACTTTCTCCTCGCATGACAACGCAGACTGTAGCTCTTGCCCTGGGAAAATCAAAATCACGGATAAATGGGATTAAACGGATCCTGTCAATTACTCAGTTGTTCTTTCTACTTTCCTGTCAAGCCTAACAGCTTTCTGAAAAGCTTCCTCACGTTAGAATAAAAAAATAAGTTCATACTTCAACCATTTTTAATGATGATTTACATGATTTTCCTGGTATGATGTCAAAATTACTGTAATTACATTAGTTTTTACTTACAAGTGTAGACAACTAAGGAGACTGCACAGTTTACAGAAATTCAGATTTGAATGTTTTAATGGTCCCTGCAAGGAAAAAAAACAATATAAAAGAAATAGTACAATACTGATACAGAAATGTTTGTAATGCATCCTGTTTACCCTCTATTCCTTTTCAAATGTACTGAGGTAACATTAATATTTGATTGCCTAATGCCCTTTAAAATTCATTTAAACTTAAATTGTTTTCACCCTTAACCACTTCTGGAGGGTGCGCTGTAATTCTAGAAATGACCGACAAAGCAACACTCCTAAGAATTATTTCCTCCTTTGATTCCTCAGTCACTCTAGAGCCTCTGCAGACCACACTTGCATGGGTAATGATGACTCATGAAGAAGAATAATTCTGAAGGTGCGTCCTCTATAAAATGATGTGGCTAAGTGGGACATCATCAATTTCCAGAAAATGACTGCTTTTCTTCATTTTGTAAGATTGCCCTATCGGGCATCTACTTTAGTCTCTCCACTGAATGCCGGCACCAGCTAAATGCTATGAATGTAGTAAATATTCCTCTTTCTGCTATGTTTCATGTCATCTTTAGATTGCTGCAAGTTGAACAATTATTACAGACATTTATGGTGGCATAAACACTGAAGAAACTACGCTAACTAGGGACTGAGGATACAGAAAAGAAACATGAGCTTCCAAGGACAGAAAAGTTGCCTGTAACTTCCCAAATTACATGAAAGCATCCTTGTCTGTCTTAAACAGTTCAGTCAAAATCTCCCCGAAAGCATTACAGGATGTTAAATGAGAAGGCAACACAAAACTTCCCTTTACCAGTAGCGGCAGTTCCTAGCAGTTGTTATGAAACCTAACACAGCACATGCAAAAAAGTTCCTCAGCTAAAAGATCACACTCAAAACAGATAAAAGAAAGAATTGAAAAAAGGAAATACTGCTGTCATCCCTTTATCATGAATGGAAAACCAAGACACTGAGACATGAAGCAATTCGGTCAGTATCACACTGAAAGCCTACAATAAGCCACAGGAGATCTTAAATTTAGAGCACTCAATCCAACTCCCATTAAACTATAATTCATATAACGGATAATATTCCTACGAATTAGCGATATATATAAGACAGTGTGTCAACACAGATAGAAATGCCTGATTCCCCTGACTTTTCTGAAATCATATTGTTGATGTGTTTAAATGAGAGGCCCAGATCCCTTCCAACAAGAAATAAAGCGGGGACACTTCTCATCTGAAATGGGGAGTGTGTAGCATGGAAACAGGAGCGTGTTAGTCAAAATACTCAGGTGATGAGATACAATAAGAAGGAGAAAAATAAAGATACAATGAGGGAACAAGGTTCATGGAAGTTAATATTGTACTTTCCTCTGACCTCTGCAAAACAAGGAGAAGGAAGAAGGAATTTACAGAAAACCAGCAGGCACAATACTCTAACCATCACCATAAAATTCCGTATTTTGTGACTTTAAATATCTTAACATGAGAGCTTGAAAGATAAAACAGCACATTTGTATAACTGGCCATGATTCAAAAAGAATACAGCCTTTTTCAGCATTGTACTTCAACTATTTTAAGTTAAAATCTTTGGACACAAAGTTAAGTACTGGCTTAAGTGCCTTGAGAAAGGAGGTGATGGTGTGCGCAAGAGCAGGGCGGTTCTAGAATAACGGGAAGCTTGAACATAAGAGACATTACACTTCGTGGGAAGAGACAGGAAAATCCAACATGAAAGACTATGTAAGTGCATATTTACAAGCATGCACAGAATGCTTATTCTGTGATAATCTAATCCTAGATAGGCTGATTTCAGCGTAACTTCCAGGAACTATCAAATATTTTGTTTCAAAATCTGCTTTACTTCTCGGGTGCAATTCCATCGCGATTTACACCCACCTGCTGGGGAACAAAATTTGTCTCTTTGAAAACTTGTGCTTTTATACTGTGCTCTGTATCACACTCAGGATGAGCAGATGCCTCCAAGGAAGGGAACGATGGACTTGTGTAACCTCTGAGACTGAAATTATTATTTTATCTTTAGTACTGAAGGCCAGATTGCCATGTCTTGTAATTGATTACTTTTCATAGTAATACAATTATAAGCTAAAGAAACCTGATAAAGGTAGAAGCGTTCATTTCCTGTGCTGAAAAAAAGATTTTTCAAGAGCAAAAAATAAAATGGCATTTTCATATCCTGCAAAGCAATAATGATCTGTTTTGGCAGAGGAGTCCTTTTTTAATGTGATGATACATTGACTTTTGGAGGCAACTACAAGGCAGCTTTATTTTGTATAGTAACTTCTATACAAATCATGTCTTTGCATCTTCTTCAATCCAGTTTTCAAAGTATTAATGAGAAATCAAAGGCATTTATTATTATAACAGTTAAAGCACTGCTGAGTGTCTAAATGAGCACTCTCACAGCTGATCACATCTCCAATGGATGTATTCCAATGGATTATTTTTACGCTATCTTGTTCTGTCGGTGTTGCCCTGCAATCTCTTCAAATGTGGTTTGATCCTGAAAACTGTCGAGGATAAAAGTGTACAAAAGAAGGCAGAAGAGCTTTAAATTAAATACCATATTCAAGTAATGTTTAATTATTGCTTTCAGATGGTCACTATTGAAACCTTAGATGCACAAAGCAACTGTGCAATCAATAGCTACCAAAACAACACCCCATCCGCCATCAGCTTACACATAAGATAAAAGGAAAAAAACATGCTATCTGCTCTATAATAGTAGCATAATTTGAACTGGCAGGAACCGGTCATAAGTTTTCTTAAATTCATCAACCTGCCCCCTGACAGGTCTAATAATTTTAAAACCATCTTTACTAAAGGAGAACCTAATCCAAACGTAAATACTTCATTTTGACTAAATTCTACCACAAGGTTATTTTCCTATCTACCTATTTATATACTTGGGCAGTATATTTTTTTTTCTTATTATTAAAACTAACTTTATACTCTCTTGAAATGAGTATGGACGGGTACTGATCGTGAGGCAGAGGCGACAGCTTGGACTCAGCTCCTCGGCCGGTTTGAGGGGTGCCTTCCTCACCCTCTCGGGGGGCTGGCTGAGCAGGACGAGTGTCTGCTCCTGACACCAGAGCCGACGGCCCCGTGCATCACAGGAGATTACCGAGTGCTTCATTTGACATCAAGCAGGAATTTGGGAAACAGGTGAGGTAGACATCTCACCAGTCTGGGGACAATTTCTATCATAACTAAGCCTTGCTTTCCATAGTGACCTCTGAGTTAATGTAAGTTAGCGTCTCTAGTTGTGTCAGCATTGTATATTTAAGATATGCTTTCGAATAACAAATTTTTGTTAGGGATATACAACATGCCTGGAGCAACGATGGGGAACCGTGATGCCCCGATAACCACAAAAACCCCAATAATGCAGACCCTCTTCTGTGTCAGTTCCTTTCATACGTTCATACGCAAGCTCAAATTTGCAGAGTAACAGTGTAAAATACGAACGTTTTACAGAAGACGTACGTAGTTCCTGCTCTCAAAATCTAATCCCTTTTCTAGGCAGTAAAAAGTTTGCCAAGTTAGAGATTGAGAATTGGATATAACAATAAGTAATTTTGTTGACTCCTTCCAAATGATACTATGATTTCTCCCGGGTCTCTCACATTTTTATAAGCGTCTTAAAAGAAAGATAGGAGGGCTGTAAAATAAAATGAGAAGCAGCAGTTTTTTTAAGGTTTGTCAAGTTGCCAGGAGAGCTGTTTCTCAGCAGGACGAGTCTGAGATTTTGTGTTTCAGAGAAACTCCTTTGGGAAACATCACCTTGCTGGGGCTTTGTTACAGGCATGCCCACTGGCGATGAGCAACAATAGGGTGGGTGGCTCATAACCTAATGACATGAGCATGTGAAAAAGAAGTATTTTCTTGATACTTGAAGTATCTTTAAGAAAGCTGACCTTTGGAAACTGATACTATTCACTGAGCAGTACTTCTTTCCTTTAATTCACAGTAAAGAACATCATTTAATCCATACTCTATAGCTGCAGAGAATACTACAATCACATTGTTCTTGAACAGAGTGAGAAGATATTGTAATCCACTGTAGTATGGGGGAAAAAAACCAGAAAGAATTAGAACTTCAGAGAAGAACTGCAAAAGATCTTAATAAAGAGATGAATGGAAATTAGTCACTCACAACGAAAGTTATCACATGAAAATCTCTAGTTTTCTGTCATTTC
Organism: Calonectris borealis; assembly: GCF_964195595.1. Taxonomy (NCBI): domain Eukaryota; kingdom Metazoa; phylum Chordata; class Aves; order Procellariiformes; family Procellariidae; genus Calonectris; species Calonectris borealis. The sequence continues at coordinate 70,741,769 of NC_134314.1, forward strand.
CTTTCACATTTCAACATTATAAGAGTAAACCGTGTGTTGCTCTTCATGAACTGAGTACAAGGCACTGTGAAAAAACTGAAATATAAAATCCAACTAGCATTCCAACGTATTAAAGGTAACACTGGACTAAGGAAACCAAAGTAGATACAACTGTCATGAAGGCAAATCTCAACTGACCCAAACTGTACTCAAACTAATTTTATTACGAATGAGATTACGATTTTAGTAAACCAAAGCAGACCTCAAATCACTTGCTCTGTTAGATGCAAACCTCCTTTCATCACCCCTCCTCCCAACCATTGCAAGCCAGTACCAATGAGACTAACGATAAGTTGATACAAATAACGTTATACTCCAAACCTATTATACTAGCAACTAGACGTTGCATTTCCCTGCAGAACCCATGTTGTTCTGTAAGAACAGCCCCCAGAGTCAGAGACTTCACAGGCTTTAGTTACTTTACCAGCATCTGAGCATTCTTTGAGGCAGAAATGGTGTTAATCTGGAAAGGAAAGAACTGCCGGCATTACATACATAATGAGCTGCCTAAGTCCTGGCTTTCCAGCCTGTGCATCCCAGACACCAATGGACTGTGGTTTCGAGTGAGGAAAGAAATACGTAAGGAAAGCAAACCCTACCACAAGTAGGCTGAAATTTGCTGTTTGACATTAAAGCGACCAATTAACTTTAAAACATTTTGAGGGATCTCAGGAGGCGAAGAAGCTTCAAAACTTGAGTCTACACCAATTATCTAAATCAATGTTCCCTAGGGCTGGTTTGACATTTTCCTACCTCTACAAGGACAATCAGCTGGAGGGTGAGAGGAAGAGCATAGGATGATGCCTGTAAATCCACAAGAAAAGGTTTTTAGGGCAACTGCAATTTTGGTTTTCTGTTTTCACCGAAGAGCTACAAAAATAAGACTCAACTGGAATGATGAAAGACTCTTCTTACAAGCAATAATACAAAGAAATTTTTTTTAAAGCTTTGAGATCCAGAGTAAGACATTTAATTACAGCGTGACTCAGCTAGAAATGAGCTTGGCCTGCTAGAAATAAGCAAAAATCAAGTTGTATTTGATACAATGATCTTGATTCCAACAAGATCCTGGAAAAACAAGATGTTTTTGAAAAAAGTTACAAATAGGAGCAATTACAAAGCAGAAACATGTTAACAGGAAATTGAGCTAATGAGTGTATTTCAGTGATTTATGGCAGGCTAATTCACAGAATTAGGCACTTATTCTAACAACCAAGCATTAGAAACTCAGATAGCCAGACATAAGGGTAAAATTAAATACAGGGTGAAAGTGCTTCAGTGTGGGACAAAAAAATCCTTCAAAGTGGTATTATGCAACTGTATCATACTGATGATAAATGCATATTAATATACATTGTGTAACTAAACTACAGATTGTTTTTTCCCTCCTTTCCTTAAGATAATTCTTACAGCAATTAAATTAGGGCCGCTTAGGTGCCACAGCTGTATGGTCCTACATGTTAAACTGACAAAGACTCCTTTTATGTCTTAGAAAATAGTACCTGTGATGTATTTTACATTAAGCTACTGAAACTATATATAAAATGTGCTCATGTTTTCAATATACTCAAAGTATTGAATACGTTATTATTAAATACTAATACACATAGATATAAATAATTTTCATGTTGTATGATACATTCACTATCACAATACATTCATTGTTAAAACAGAGTACATAAAGGCAATGATTTCATTAAGAAATCTTTCAGATGAGTGTAGTAAAATAAATACTATCCATTTTGAGCAAATTTGTAAGTGATTAAAGCCAAAGGACTGTCTTATTCATTAGACTTCATCATATAAATGACCAAACACTATGCAAAAAAATTTTAAAAGCATTCATAGTATTTCTCACAGGACTGATGTTAGGGACTAGTTTATAACTGAAAATGGAAGATTACAGCAACTTTCCCATTTCTGAACTGTTGCAATTGGTAGGCTATGCGGATGGACATCAAAACCAAGAGATAAATGGGTCTGCAGAGACAAGCACTGCAACAACTCTCAAGGAATGGCGAGACACCCGCAGCCCTGCCAGGAGGCAGGAGAAGGCTGCCAGGGGAAGGGGAATCCCTGTCAGAGAGACAGGATTTGAAGGGGGGCTGCTGTTACTGAGAGCTGCCAATCTCCTCCAGAGCAGTACTTGATTACCTGTCAGCACACCGACTTCTACACAGCCAATAATAAAACAACACGAGCAGTCTAAAAACAACGCAAGTACCTATCTGCTGAACTGTATCATTCGCCAGAGTCACATTATCCAGAAATACCAAAAACTTATGAACATATTTACAACATTCATAGTCTGGAAACAAGTTTTATCAGTATTTTACTGGGTTAGAACACTCCGATAATCATGTCCAGAGAAGATCAGATACGTTTATCTAAATACAAGCAAGCCCATGAACATTACACAGAAAACTGATCTCATTGAGGGTCTATGTAAATATAGGGGAATAATACACAAAAGATGATAGGATCAAAATCATCCTACTAAAAGCTGTGACAAATCTGCAAAGCACCTCAAATCCTAACCCCCAGATGGTTTTAGGTAAAAGTTCTTTACCCAGTTCTTTCCAGAGGTGTACTTGGCTGGTCCCCTTCCAGACATGATACATTACACGCTTTAAAAAAACCCAGAGTACTCACCATAACAAAACTCAGTAACCAGTAGTTAAATAAAGCATCTCTACATGCGGGAAAAAAAAAATATTCTAAAGATAATGAAAAGCAGATTCCCTCAGCTACATTTCTTAACTGAGCTCTCCTGACCATGTTTCTCTGATGAATGAAATAAGAAGTGTTTCAGGATCAAGTAGAGCAGAAGCACTCTAACAAAAAGGAGTCCAGGACTTGTAAAAGAAAACAAACTTTTAAAAGTTATCTAAATCCTTGAACTATTTTGTAATGGGCCAGATAAGATAGAAACTGGGAGTTAGCAGGCAACGCTAGCTGGTGGGAGTGGGGAGGGAGGGTGGCAGCCATCAGCAGAGCCCCCGTGCTAACGCAGGTTAGTGTCAGGAGTGCTTTTTTATGGTCAAAAAAGCAGAGAAATACCTAACCATCCATTTTCATAGACCTTTCTCATAAAATGTCGTGGTGATAAACAACTAAGATTCACCAACATTTTTTAAAGTAGGCTTTGATCTGTGAAAATGACGACTGTGTAATCCCTGTTAATTATAGCAGGTGTTTAAAGGCCAGGTGCGTAGGAACTGGTACATTACCCTGAGCCTGGCACACAACAGAGGGGAAAAATTCGTGCATGTACAGGCATGAATTGGATGGAAAACAGTGCACTGAAGCACAACGGTGAATTACATTGAGAATCATATTCAAGTCATATGGTACCTCACCTGAATAGGGCTTAAGAGGGCAGCTATCTGGTTTCCATATATCAACAACCCAGCGGACTATGAAGAAACAGCTACGACTAAGTATGTTCCGTGCACCCTCTGCTGGTTTCACAGCAGCAAGCAGCCACAGCTCAGGACATAAATTTAATAAAGTAGAAGCAAAATCCGGGGAAGAAAAGCCATCTTAACTGCAAGCAATAGTGAAAAGAGATACCAAAATTACTTTCAAAAATTAAAAGAAATAAATATTTGCAAAACCTTTTTATTTTGAAATTACAAAAAGAAAATGAATTATTGGGTAGCGTCCCTTGCTCAAAGATATTTGTTACAAGTTGGAAATTACTGGCTCTGTGTTTCTACTGTACCTTCTTAATAGTTGCTTAAGTCTACTTGCATTTTTCAAAAAGACTTTAAAATAAGCATTTGGTTAGATTGCAGTATTCTGTTCTTTTTCAAGAGAACAAGTCAAACAGACTAATCTTAAAGATCTTAGCAAAGAAACTGAAGTCAGTGATTACATTTCTTTTTTTTTAAAAGAAAGCCAGGTATTTTCCTACCAGCTATTTCAGCTGTTTTTCATTACGGTTTCTATCAAACTAAGACAGACACCCTACTCTCATAAACATAGGATTCAACATTTCTTGTTTTCACAATCACTTTTTTCCCTTTAACACAGCTTTTACAAACATCATGGCTTGCAATGATCATTTCTGCTTAGTTTACAAGATGACTCTTGACTGTTCACAGGGTTACACATGACCCTCCATGGTCTGTAAAGCCAACATAACCCAAACTCTTGCATGTTTGAAATTACCAAAACATAAAGCAAAACAAAATGCCAAAGTATAACAGTATTAACCTCAACAGCAGCCAGCTAGTTAGGCACCAATTCTACTTTATAACCGAGTGAACACACACGTAAACCCCAGTCACTTCATTTAATATCCCTCACAAATCCTTTAATTTCACGATTCTTCAAAACCACAGTAATCTCCCTTTGGTCACTGCTGGCACTTCTAAAAACGTATTTAATCAGTACTAAAACACTGAAGAATGGAATATCAAATCTCCAGTTCGTTGCATCACTAACAAAACCAGTAAGTGCTTAGAAAATGTTCTAGAATATGCAGCATTTTGCATCTTTGAGAGAGGAGCTTCTATACCATTTAATTTTAATTTTCACAAACCCAGGATCTCCTGAAAGAAAAATCCCATGATACTCCATCACGTGACAGCTTGCCTATGGATTTGATTATGAAAGTGTTCATCATTTTAGAGTGCAGAATAAAATATTACATCGTTAACCACTGGTAAGGTGATTGAGTTTCAAAGATCTCTCCTGTTCCTGCACACAACTCACTCCGCAGTCCTGCTAGAACAGATTTCCCAGTTCCTGTGCTAGTCTGCTGTTGCTTGGCTGCTCATTTTTGCATTCTCCTAACACTCCATTATGTTGTGATACACTCAGATGGAAATAAATGCAGAAAACATCATTTTTGAGAAAAGAAAGTGAATAAACTACTAATAAATGTTTTCAAGGAGCCCACTGTACATAGAAGCAATGTACAGGGATACAGGATACAAAGAATAAAGGATAAAAGGTAAAAGAATAAAAAGAAACGAATTCAAATTTCTTATACTGCAGTCTGTACAGCCAAAACATACGTGTTTGTTTATAGAAATACTGTGACCAAGAAAGATTCAATCACCACCTGAAAACAACAAATTTAATGGCACTAGTGTAGAGTATAGGATCCTCACCATATCAGGTACTTCTGTGAGCAGGGGATACGCAACTCCTCTCACCACAGTGAAACAAACAGTGAAAGAGTGATAGTGTTTTGTTTTTAAAGAAGAGACAGAAAGAGGCGCCTGTGGAAGGGAGCGTTTGCCTCACGTCACAGACAAGACCTAGCAATACCCAGCATCTGTGTACTTCACGGGTAACAGTAGGGTTGAGAGCTTTGCTTGGTATTTCAAGTGTTCTGAACAAGTACGTCAGAACTGGCCACACTTCATGAAAGGGATAGCCAGCTGCTGGCCTTGTAATTCATGTAAGGTCCCTGAGCCCCATACAGATGGTAGTTAAGTAGGGGAGCAACTCATCCAGCTGCCATTCTTGTCTTCCTATATCCAAAGGCTTGCTGCAAAGAGGGGTTCAAAAAGTGGATAAGGTGTCCTGGCAAGGCAGGCTCACTCTTTCCGCATGCTCCTTCGCATGCACGTAACTTAAGGAGCTGCTCTTCACAGAAGTTGCAAATATCTTTTGGGGACAAACTGGACCCTCCCTCTTAAGAAGGTGAGAAAGAAGGCTGCAGTGGCTGGCTGGACACCACTGCTTTATGTAGGTGGGGAAAGCATAAAGGAATAGCAAGAGTATATGGAAACTGTTGCTTCAAAACCCATCAAAACTTCACTTTCAGACTGAAGACACTGGAAACCATGCTTTGAAATGTTCACTGCAAAGAGCTTTTGGCAAAGAAAAGAAATGAGAGTGAAAATACAAATTGGGGAAGTATTTTGTCACTCCAGAAGAGATTTTGTGCCAAAAGAAAACACTCCAAATTTCCTATTTCAAACTCTTCAGAAATGGAGAACAATGGCATCAGAAGGATTCAAAAGGCCACTGGAGGAGACCTGAGAACATCTTGGTTAGGAACAGTGATGATGACGGGATGTAGCACTTTTGTGCCAGCTGTTACCAAGCATGGTCAAGACCACACAAGGAATGGGAAAGCAAATGCAAGTGAATGGTGTATTTGAGGTATCCACCTCCTGCTAGTATTTCAGAGGGTCAGAACCCTGAAAAGTTTCAGGATTTAACTCTTGGCTTTTTGCCAGAAAGTGAGACCTAGAAGTAGGAATCACACACCTATAATATCTTCAGATACAATTCTGTTTCAGAACAATCCAAACAAGCACCTACAGTGGTTTAATCCTCTCTCTCTTTCTTGCTTGTAGCAGAGTTCCTTTCAGGTAGAGCACCTGGCTCACAATCTGACTTGCCAGCAATGATTAACTTGAAAAACATATTAGTTAACTTTAAATACTTCTCCTATTTATAAATATTAACGATATGACAAAGTTCAGTATAAAAAGACTATTCTGCTGCCTGCTGTAGTTAATACTGTTATTGTGGCTCAGACAGAAAAGAAAACGTTGATCCCCAGGCGAGTGGCAGCCATGCATCTATATGGCTCAAGGCTAGCCCACCCTCGAGCTGTCCGCCTGGGCACCTGTAAGGCACAGCAGTTTGCCTCCCTGCGTTGCCTCACAGCCTGAGATGAAAAGTTGCGGTAGGTGGTTTTTCCAGTCAAGTGCCAGAGTAATTAAGGCTTACAGTGTCACAATCCACCAGAGCACCATTCTCTATAGTATAAGGCTGGGAACTTTGTACTCTCACGTAACAAAATCGATCACCACCGAGACTGAACCTTTCCTACGTATGCAGCAATATTTAGTTTCTTTTTACTCAAAAAAATAAGATCCTAACCACCAAATGATGCAAAAATTTGGTGTAACCAACCAAATGTTTCATAGCAAGCTAAATTTAGAACTTAACTTAGTATTTAGATTTTTAAATATTCACCTGATTTTCAGAGATGATGTGCACTTAAATCCGTACGTGAACACACCCATGTCTAACTGACTCCTTTGACACAGCAAGACTGGAAGACAAAACAAGATGCGTCAGCTGCAGGAACACCATGAGTGTTGTACAGCAAGAGGAAGAGTTCATACTGTACTTTGTGTTTCCTTTCATATGGTATAGACTGTAAATACTGTGACTAAGCTTTCCAGAAGCTTCCATAAAATGGATATATACACATACATCAAATAGTTGAACAATAATAAATTCTAATGTATTGTGTATCTTGCGGTATGTAGCTCAAGTCAATGCTAGACAATTACTGTAAGACAAGATGTATAATTTCAAAGCTGCATTATAAGATGTTTAACAGGTCCCGGTTTTGAAAAAAATTAATGAGACAAAAGAACAATAGAGACATTTCTTGGGAAGGATCTCTAAGAAAGTCTAATTTTCAAATAGGTGGCTTCCAAAAAAAGCCAATCAGATGGTAAAACAAACCATGAATTAAAAACTTCCCGGTTCTCTACCAGACTTTCCTTGGGTCTTATTTTCTTACCCATAAAATGCTAGAAATGTTTAGAAAATTGCTTTCACATATTTGTTCCTTTTGGATTTATGTTTGCTTGCTTTTCTGTATCAAGATGAGAGACATTTAGAACAAATTAATTCTCAAAGTTGGGAAAAATTAAATTCTTCATCATTTTCAGCCGATTTGTTGGTTAAATTTCTTCACTGTGAATAAGACAGACTAAAATATCTGGTGACAAGATAAGGAATGGAGAAGGGAAATGCAAGACCTTGGCGTTCACTACAGTGTGCAAGTGTTGCATGGGACAGATCCTGAGGTCGCTCTAACTTGTGCGTAACTTTTCAAGTTGCGTATGAGAGACAGCATAAACTGCTAGGCGGTGTGAAAAATGCCGTTTTAGTTATGTTCTTGAACATGCTGGAACCAGACTATCATGACAAAATATGTAATTTTGGATAAAAATTTTATTTCTTTTTTTACATGTCATCCATTCTTATTTCTATTCTAGTTAATACAGAAATGTAAGAACTTTTCATTGGAGAAGGAAATTTATTGAGGAGAGTTAGGCAGTGCATTCTAAAATGAAATACGAAAACTTTATTAACCTAGTGCATTCATTTTCCTTTAAATCATTTGAAGAAAAAAATGCTATTTAAATAAAGCACAACCTTTCGAAAAAGCGGTAAGCAGACAGGGAAAAGAAAGCTAGAAGACATAATGGATTCTAAACAAAGAACAGTGACCGTGTAACACAGAGCTGCTCTATGTGCTGCAGTGAAAAGATCTACTTAGAAAGTACCATCATCTTGGGAGAGCCAGAAGATAAGACCAATGTGTTTAACTAGCTTTAATTTGCTTGCTTTCCTTCACTCCCTGAACTTCCTAGCACAGGAACTAGACAAGTATAGTGCTTGCAATTTTTTTCAGACATTTTGTACAATCTATTCCACCATACTCTCAGAATGTCGAAACAATCTTTATTAGGGCTGCCTACTCATAAATACTTACACAGGGGAACAGGTTTTCAAAGAAAAAAATTATCCCCTAGAAAGCTTTGTAGAAAAATCAATGAAACTAGAACCAGATAATCTTCTACCCCCCGCTTTTCTAAAGGCTGCTGAAGAAGAAACTGAGACACACAAGGCAAAGCGTTTGAAATTCTGGATCCAGTGAAACCAACAGCAATGTCCCACTGGTAAACAAGTGAGGCCGTATATCACATACTCGTTTAGTACTAAGACTGAAGCAGCATTATTTTAAAGTCTCTAGAAATAACATGAAAGGTAATGTAATAATTTTCATTAAGAAAATTGTATTTTCTACAGATAGCAGAAAGCAAACAGTACTGTAGCTAGGACTTTCCAAACTGGGATACTATTGTGAAATGCATCCTTTTAACTACTGAGATACTTAAAAGTAATCAGTAATTATCTCTGTTCTAAACAGATATTCCTCAACAGCGATGTTTCAGATTGGTGGTTCACATAATTCAGTAATCTCCTCTTTCGATTTCTCCGATGGCGTTGCCTCAAACAACGTAACTCCCAACTTCTCACTAGCTATCTGTGTCTGTATTACAGTGATGTGATTACATATGATGTATTACATATTAGACAAAATACATATGCATTAATCAGAATCTCCTCTAATCAGCATTCAGAGTGGAACCCTGAACAAAGTCAGTATTTGGACTGGGAGATAACACAAACGAGGAACAGAAAACCTTGGATTTTACACCAACACCTCAGTTCAGCACATTCCTTGCAAGTGAGATAGTTCTTTATCATGCTTTTACCTGAGTTCTGCAGTATCTACGACTTAAAAATACCCAAATAGGTATATTAACATTTGCATCAAGTTATTTCTCCAAGAACCTTGTAATCTTACAAACATTTACACCTTCCTGGGTTTTGCATGTGGTGTTTTTTTTTGTTTATTTTTATTTTTATTTTGTTGGGGGGGTTTTGTTTGTTTTTAATTAAGGTACAAGCAACATTAAGAAAAATGCTCAGAACTACTTAAAATCTTTGGATGCTTGCTTGTTAATTAGTGAATATTTAATTAGAACATGTGATTAACTTCTATTAAATCTAAAAAAAAAAAAAGAAAGGTTTATTCATGCTTTGTAACTGAGGTTTTACCTGATTTCAAATCAGGTTAACAACCTACTGCCTCTGAAACAACATTATCTATCCACTGGTTTACATATAGATCCAATCTGTACAGCATTTTTGGTGTCTGCTAGAATTTACCACTTCACGCCACTTTCCTGTTTTCCATAGTGGTTCTATGCAGGTGTAAAGCATGTATAAAGTGTACACACAGAAACTGCAGACAGTATGCACACAAAACGCAAAAGACTACATTTCAGTATTTTGTATGAATAACGTATTTATCCTAATCACTTCAAGGGTTTACATTCTAATAAAAATAATGGGTCCCTCACTCATTTTATCAATTCATACAACCGCAGCCCATCAACTTCATATTTTTAATATGGTGAGCTTTTTAATCAACATGAAATTTGAGAAGATGCCATTATCTTGCTTTTAATAAATAAAAAAATTCCAAATTAATCAGCAAGCATTTCAATTTGTTTTCAGTATTTTACTTTTAATCACAGATAGCTTGAACAATAAAGTTCTCAGTAGCGAATTACCTATATTGGTAGTCATACTGTACAAGAAATCCGTGAGTTTGAAGAGAAAAACTTATGACTGTCCTAGACTTAAGTAACTCAGTTATGCAACTGAATTATGTAATTCAAAGGTATTTCTGATTTGTGGTAAGAGGAATTCTGTGATGGCACCACTTGACAAAATAATGTATTGCAAGCATGTGAAAATAAATGAAAAAGGAACTGGACAGACTGGTATAACTTTCAGTAAACATTTTTAAAGTTGAGTGTCCATTTATTATTTATGCATTTAGACTACTGAAATGACAAAGACTTTCTTGAAGAAAATCACTGAACACAAAATTACATTTCAAATTCTACAGACAAAAATTTATTGATTTTGCCCACATTTTTGTCTAAAGTTTGAAATATATGCTCCTTGTCAGAGGGAAAAACTTAAGGCACACTTAAAACTGCATTTCACTGTATTGCTGAATGAGATCTGATTACCTAAGAAACAGCATAAACCTAAAGTAATTCTTTCCCTTGATCAACTAAAGTGACAATGCCAGAGCTTCCTTTGACCAGACGAAGGTGGATGGATTTTTAGAAAGGACTTTAAACGCTAAGATTATTTCTACTTAATTCCTGCTGTTTTCAAGAAAAAGCTACATTTCTTATTTTCCCAGATGTAATTATAATATGGTCTCTCCTTCAGTGTGGAAGTGACATTCAGATCCAAAGTCCGTGCATTTACGGCCTATGTGAATCCTACCAATCTACATCCGAGTTAACAATTCTATATCTGTTTAATAGTCTTCACCTATTAAGGTTTTTTTTTGCACTAGCTTGTGCACAACTATAACACTCCAACACAATTATAATGCTCCAGTATACAAATCAATATGGCTGTGAAGTTTACCCTGGTTTTAGAAACACATAAGTCATCTACCTTAAAGAATCTCACAATTTTTCTGCATTTCAACAGAAAGCTTGATACATGCTAATGTGAACACATACCCGTTATAACACAGATATGCATACAGAAAATAATTCAAGAGGAAAATTGCAGCATTAAAGCATTAAATCAGAAAGGAAAAAATGTTCAAATAACCTATTTACAGGCTAAAATACTTTCTGACCAGTTTTTTTTTTTTGTAAAGCACACAATAGTCCCTTGTCTGAGGGCACTAGTATGATTTCATCTGATAGGAAGAGAAAATTTAAAATTAGCATTAGTGAGTTAACTTTAAAAGAAAATGTCAAAGTACAGAATAAGATTAGTAAACCAGTGATGCCACTAATATCACTGTTACTATGCAACTGCTGAAATGTGCATTTTAAACTTCTTAAAAAGAGAAAATACATTCATCTTCAACTGCACAACATATCTTAACAACCTCTTGATTTTTAAGTGTGCACAGACCACTAGTCCTTCCCCTCCTCTAATCTTTGGTAGCAGAGCATCTAAAAGATACTAAGAGTAGGATATCCAATATTTTTCATCAAGTTTGTGCAAGATAGAAAGGAACACAAGAATTATGGCAAATACAATTTTACAGCTTACCAACTTCAACAAAAACCCTATTGACAGACTTTCACACCATCCCATCACTGACAAGAATCACTTTTCAGATCCTACACACCTTTGCTGGAAGTAATTACTCTTAAAGAGATGTCATGAACTTTCTTTTTAGTAGCTCTACTTGACTTTTCTTGACTATGAAATATCATGTACATATGTTAATAAAATTCAAAATGTTTACTGAGTACCCAAAGAACTTGTACAGACTAAATGGAGTGAATAACATCACTACGACGACCCTTCAAGGAGAAACGTAAGACTAGTTACAATCAAGAAAGTCTTGCAATATGATACTCTCTTTGCCACTGCAAAGTTTCTACGGATGCGAATTAATACAGTAAAACAACATGGTGGAAAGATGCTTTTGCCATTCTTGTTCAAATAAACAGCTTCAAATTAAAAAAGAATATCCTGCTTTTATGCCTTTTAAATCAATCTCTCATCTACACAGGTAGATAGCTTTACAGTACATGCTTACTTGTGAAAGCTCAGCACTTAAAAGGAAAATGTGATTAATGTAAAATTCAAAGAATCAGCAATAGCTGTCCACAGGGAAAGAAAGATCTTTTCATTACCTGAATTAACAATAAAAAATTGTCCTAGTTACTCCTGATGACTCCTGATACAATTTTAAAACCTATTCAGAGTATCTGTTCAGCTGCCATTATCAAGAGACAAAAAAAGTCACCCTTATTATTGTGTTATTTTTAAATACATTATGAAAATACAAAGAATGAAATTTGCGATCCATTTTTACTAGTTTCAAATCAAATGACTCAAAGATTTGAGTTAGGGGAACATGAATCAAGAAAATGAATACTTTAAGTGTTGACTGGCATAACGTATCCTTGCACGTGTTCAAAACTGCTGACACTGTATTTTGAGAAAATTCTGCAATAAATAGGCTTATTTTATAAATACGTTCTATAAACAGTTTATTTGATAATTTTCCAACTGTGCTTAAGTAATGCCTATGCATGCCACTCTACAGGCTTGATTACAGAATTCCTGTCTTGCCTTATCCAGGGTAAGAGTACCTTAACTTCATAAATAAAGCCATTTAAATCACTGAAATGGCTTGAAGAATGGTATAATACTCTACTGAAGCAAAGGAATCTAACAGAATCTATACCCTTGAGTTTGTAATAACAACGTGAAGCACTACATATAAAAATGAAAGTGTACCGATATTTCACAGAAAAAGGCTTCAGCAAAGAAATCATGTCCTTATAGCAAATGAAGGCTATGTTTCATCTTTGTAATCTTTATGGACGTAGCATTCTGCTCAAATACAGTACAGTGAAAGATCAGAATCACAGGCTGTTTAATAAGGTAATAAATACATCAAACAACTTACTAATGCATAAGGTTTTCAAGTAAATGTGCATGCCTAAATATAGTGTTGCCTGCAAAGCTACCTGAAATATTTTTCCATATGTATGTTACTTATGTAATTAGTAGATCAGCTTCTTCAGTTGCTAGAATCGACACCTTTCATCACTACAGCAAGCTTTAAACAGGCATAAGCCAGAACTGCTGCTCAAACACCTGGCCCATCTTCTTTCTGTCCCATTCTCACTCTTTCCTTTGCATCAGCAAAAATTACATGTCACTACCGTGAACCACATCAAAGAACTGGTCTGGATCTCAGGACAGCTCCTTTCAGTGCACATGTTGGCTTTTGATGACTTAATCTACAGTGAGAAAGGAAAGTCTTCACTCGAACTCAAAGATTTAAAAATTCCTACTGGCAAGAAACCATACAGTTTTGGTAATATTAAGTCCCTTCTGAGTTTCTGAATATGACTATTTTGGTAGTATCTGTCTGCATGCTACGTTAATAAAATAAGAAATGGAAAAGTTCTAGCTGTAAACAAGATGCAACTGAAGACTGTACAACAAACTTTTATTCTACAAAAAAATAAAATAGTTGTTAGAAACGGATGGTATAACACATATGTACAGTAGCCAATTTATTAATGCTTGAAAGATATTAACAAAGATGAAAAATCATTAAATAATACATTGTTTTATACCACTACCAACCAAATTGTTTAACATCTTTCTCCTGGTAATTTACCTAAACCATCATACTATGAGCAATTTAGCATATTGTCGGTCCCAGTTTAGAAAAACAGATTAACTTTCAGTTTTAAAGAGGCACTTAACAAAATGTTTGAAAAGTAAAGCTACTGCCAATATGTGTTTGATTCTGAGTATTTATGTGGTCTATGACTAAAGCCTTTTCAAACCGCACATATTAAAATGAAATAAAGAAAATCCCTTAAGTTCATGAAGTATCCTTATAGCTATTTTGTGCGTTTGGACTTTCACACAACCATATCCGCCTAACCAGAATACTACTAGTAGGTAGTGCAGCAGCATCAGTCAAGTTCTTTGAGCCAGAGTCTGCCCATGAAGGTACTTTTACCTTAAACATTGTTCATCTCAACTCCCGAGACACGTTCTCGTAATAAACACATCAGCAAGGTCTATTACAAAGCAATAGTTATTTAATGCAATACCTCACTACATCCTAATGACTACTACTTGCACAGTAGATAAAGAATCATTCATTCAAGTTCACTCTTTCAAAGGGCTACCTTCATTAAGCTGACAGTTTGTTTACTATCCAGAATAGAAGTCCCTGTAATTGAAAAACTGAACCATGACACAGCATAAAAAAATACCCCACCACCCAGAGGGAGAGGGCAACACACACATGCGTAACTTGCTTCTATGTTCAAAGGCATGCTTATGCTTTACACTCACATGACATTCTCATACTTTCATCCCTTTGGGGGAAGCAGAAGAGGAATTAAAACTTGCATGTTAACACTTTAATGTTAAAAGATCAAAATTCTAACCTGAGCTAAAAATGTTTCTTCTACCAAAGGGGCATTCATGTAACAGAATCTACCCTTGGATCCTATTATGCAAGAGAAAAACAACTTTCTCAAAACTGAGTGAAAGGATGCTTTCAGACACAGAATTTTAACAGAAGTTATGTTGAAAGAAGTTGGTGAAATGCACTTGAGTGGAACAAATTAAAAACCTGACATTACCCTATAGCCAAATCTTTCACCACCAATTTAAAGGATACACAAGCAGCAAAGTAGGTGAAACAGGAGAGAATAGCGCTACTAATTTACCTAAGCAGCCAATTCATCTCAACAATTTAACAAGAGATTCTACTTCAATATTAAGCCATCAAAACACAAAGCCCCCCCTAATTTCTGTTAAAAACATGTAGGGTTTTTTAGACCAACAACAGCTTTTTACTTTTCATGCAACATTTCTGGACTTTGAATCACTAGAAACAAATGACCACAAAGTACTTGAACACTACAACTATCTATCCAGAATACCAAATATATTTCAAAATAAGACAATGCAAATATTTGCTTAAGTTTTGGCTTCATGCATATCTGCATTTTAAAAAGTAAGCTAAAATCCTACTGTATATTCTTACAGTATATCATGTTCCACCTTCTAGAAGTAGTAAGAACATCCTAACAATGAGCATGAGAAGGTAAATATAAGCTTGACAGTATTGCAGTGAAATAAGTTTTGTTATCTTACTACCTAAAGAAGGTGAAATGCAAATTTTTACAACCTAGTTTCATTTCAATTTTATTGAACTGTCTACAATATTCTGTGAGTGCGTGCACATACACAGGCACGCACAGAAAAAGTGGTATCTACAAACAGTTTACACAAATATTTACATACATATGTTTTTTACATAAACTAATATGACTGCATGATTTTCGATGTAAAAACCATATGCTTCTTGCACATATAACTGTTGCATTGGTCTTACAAAAGTAATATAAACCTTTTGCAACAACTAGCTAAGCACATATCATAGCTGATTCCAAGTTTTTAGAGCTTGCAGGTTTTTAAAAAAATACAATACCTAGAACACTGTTATCAAACAAATATGCTTTATTGGCATCTAAAAACAAAATGCACCCAACATTAAAATGTACTTTTTCATTTTTTTAAACCCACTGCAGTACGAGGAACAAATCACAAACACTTACTTTAGAGAAAACAGAGACTATAGTGTAGATTTTACAAAATCACTTTTAATCTCTGTGTTATGCTCCTTAAATAACATGGGCCATTTCTTTTTCTGCCGAATTGTAGGAACATAAAATATCACAGCTTTGTCTATACTTTAAAATTCTGCAGCAGCCTAAAAACACGGACAAGATACACCAGCACCTGTTTTCAAGTATAACAATTTCGATAGCCAACCTAAGGGTAGTATCTAAAAAATTCCATTTTCTTCCATAGGAAGTCTTTGTTTGACAAGCTGTTATTTTATCTTTGTGAAATTAAAAGCAAGTGGGGGCAAGTTTATGCTTTACCAGAGAAATAAAAAAAATGTTTACCTACCATGTTCAAATTAAGAACAGTGTTCTATACAAGTCAGTTGTACAGTTATTTAAGTGAAAGATGAACATGAACATCAGATTAACTTAATTCTGGCAGACAAAAGTGAACTGCTACGGTCCAGTCAGCCATTTATCTATTACAGAGAGATGACAACTTTACAAAAGGTATCTTTTACCTACTGAGTGATGATTATGTCCCCTCAGTTTCTGTGCTTTCTACCACTGGTTCACTTTCTATATCAGCTTCTGTGTCACTCTTCTCTTTGTTTATCTCGACGGAAGATGTCAGTTTTTCATAAAGTTCTGGATCGTCCTGCACCTGTGCAGTTGGTGGCTGACTTTCTGTCTCTGTATTTTCACCGTTTACCTGGGGCATATTATCAGCTTTGCGTTGGGAAGTGGCCCCATCAAAATATTCAAAAACCCGTGGATGTGGAGGGGGGATCCAGTTGTTTGACATTCTGTCTCTTCCAAACCTGTTCCCATTAATTTCTCTGCAAAAATTAAAATCTCTGTCATCCCTATCCCTCTGTCTTTCCCAGGGTCTTCTGCGGTCATCAAAATCTCTGTGAGCATCTTGTTCAAATCCTCTATTCCAATTGGGACCACTTCTACTATCAAACCTGTAGTTTACATGCCGAAACCTCTCTCTGTCTTCATGGAAGCCTTTAGGACCACCATAAATAGGGAAGGCATGGTGCTCTCTTTCATCATAATCTCCTCTCTGTCCCCAGTGCTTGTCTGAATTGAAACCAAAATGCTCCCTTCGACCAAGGTTATCTATACCCGGTCTTCCAAAATTTTCTCTCATGTCTACATGTGGTCTTGCAAAGTGTTCTCTTCCATCTACTGGAGGCCTTCCTATACCCTCTCTTGGATCAACTGGTGGTCGTCCAACAGAATCTCTGACATCCACTGGAGATGGTCTGTTAAGATTATCTCGGTTTTCCACTGGAGGAAAGCGATAATCTCTGTCTCCTTCCTGCTGAATGTTATCGCCTCCAAGTGATAGTCTTTTCTCTGGATTAGAAATGCTATCGATATTTTGTCTTCCTGGTGTCCCAAAAGGTCTTTCTGTTTGATTAAAAATATCTCCTGGAGGAAAAGGACCTCGAGGTGGTGGGTGAAGAGATGGATCAAGGATTGCTGGAGGAGGAATACTACGCTGCGGTGGCATTCCTGGCTGCATTAATGGAAACCTTGGTCCAGGCGAATGGGGCATTAAGCCTGGACGGATATCTATGAGAGGCATTCCCGGCATCCTTTGACTACTAATATTTAAATGAGGCATGTTTTGAACCCCAGCTGGATGCTGCATTGCCAGAAGTCCAGAACTACTTGAAATATTTGGTGGTGGCACTCCCATAAGTCCAGAACTACTTGAAACATTGGGTGGTGGCATTATGAGAAGCCCAGAGTTGCTTGAGACACTCGGTGGCTGTACTCCTGCCAGAACTCCTGAGCTGCTTGAGACATTGGGTGGCTGCATTCCTGTCAGAAGGCCAGGGCTGCTTGAGACACTGGGTGGATGCACTCCAGCTAGAAGCCCTGAGCTACTTGAGACATTTGGTGGTTGCACTCCAGCCATAAGTCCAGAGCTACTTGCGACGCTGGTTGGCTGAACTCCACCAGCAAGAGAAGAGCTACTGGAGACAGTAGGTAGCTGCACTCCTCCTGCAAGACCAGAACTGCTTGAAACAGTTGGTGGTTGCACTCCTCCTACAAGTCCAGAGCTGCTTGAAACACTGGGTGGCTGTACTCCCCCTGCAAGTCCAGAGCTACTTGAGACACTGGGTGGCTGCCCTTCTCCAGTAAGCCCAGAACTGCTTGAGACGCTGGGTGGCTGCACTCCTCCAACAAGTCCAGAGCTACTCGAGACATCACTTTGCACTAAAATGCAGCAACAAGAAGAACAGTTAACAGAAAATGCCAGTGTAACACATAGCATTCAAAACAAAATGCAGCTTAATCCATATTCAGTTAATGCATTCAGTGATGATACTGCTCACAAGGTCTGTCTCAGTTTCTATGACGAACATACATCATCTTAATCACATTGGTGATCAACAGACATTATGCCACAGAAATGAACGTCTCTACATAGTAAAGAATATACAGCACCTTAAAACTGACAAACCCCACAGCCATCACCCAATTTATGAAAGGGTATTAAAATCTTTGATGTAATTCTATAAATGTTATACTATCCTGCCCTCTCTCCTGCTCCTTTCCATTGCCACTTGTGTAGCAAGAACGCAGTTTTAAGAAGTCTTCTCCCAGTCTCAGCTTTACTTCTCGAAGAAAACATGCCTGAGCGTAAGCTACTAGAAATCAATGATCAGATGACGACAAAGATGGTTTCCACCACTCCTCCAACTTAAACTGAAAACAATACTCAGCCTAAAACTTCCTACTCTGCAGTTATTAAGTGCAATGGACTACGATCTGCAAAAAGACCCTCGAAGTATGATGTTTCCTGTATGCGATCATATCAGACAATAAAGACATTTCCTACCAGATCTATTGTTTTCACTGGAAGAAATCTGAAGGTCTGGAAGATGTGATCCCTTTTCATCTGATTCTGGTTTGTTGACTGGCAGAGGATTAAAAATGCTTCCAGCAGATAACGTTGGAGTAGCTAGATTGCTAGTAACTGTGCCAACTGGTAGAACAAGGCTAGTAAAAGGAACATCCTTCATCGTCTCTTGTGCAATTGGTAATGGAGGCTGTACTAAAGCTGTAGAGAAATAACAGAAGTGTATCACAGTAATCATATATTCAAGCCTTCAAGATTAGTTTGGCAGAGGTCAGGCTGATAAATCAAAATAAGTGAAATTAATTACCCTAAAGTGTTACATTTTTGTATAGTAATTTCTTATCCTCAATCAGCACTGTAATATTTAAATTTTTTGTAGAGACCAGGAACTGCAGGCAACCTATGCAATCTGTACTCTTTAACAGATATTTGTAAACGTTAAATGAATACAGTTAAAAGGCTAAACAAAAATAAATTATTATAAATTATTCAGTGACTAACACCAAATAGCTCAAGTTACAGATACATCTGTTACAGACAGGTTCAAATATTGAACTATGCATACAAATAATAAATAATTAATTTGCCATAATTTTTTGTTCCAGTAACTCCACAGTAAGTATCATTTTTCAGTCAACTTGAAAAGCTCTGTAAATCTTTTTCTCAATACCTGCTTAAACCAGCTAAACAAAAACTTCTGTGTTGCTATTTTCCATTAAACAGGATTAACTCGCTTTTGATTAAATAACAAGTGTATCAAACAATTAAGCTTTTCATAACACACAAACAACTACTAGAAGAATCAAACTTACGTGTTGGAACAACTGGTGGGACAACAGGTGGTGGGACCACAGGTGGCGGGACCACAGGTGGAACTGGGGGAGGCATATAACCTATATGGGAAAAAAAAAGTCAAGTTATTACAAGGGAAGCAAATAAAGTTTTGCAGTAAAAGCTTGTCTACATTATTCATCCTGAAAAGCTGCATCACTGAAGACTAGCAAACAACAAATGTATTGGAAGACACAACGATGGTTATTGTTTTCAAAAACAACCCCATCTTTACTGCAGATGATCTGCATGTGCATCTTTAAAAGTGATTTCTGCCAGTAATATCCAAGAAAAAAATTAAGAGTTTCAAAATTTTCCAAAGAAAGGAGATTAATCTTAAGGGTTTTTAAATTTTCATTTTTATCAAAGTTCAAAAAAAATTCTGCTGTGATTCCTATTCTCAACAGAATACACTGGTAAAAATAATATTAAGTTAGACATAAGAAATTTCATACTAGATTAAAATTAAAGATTCAAAGGTCAACTGGCTCAAAGAGTAACCAGTAGCTCATGGAAAACTATACAAAGCATGATGTACATAGAAGCACACAAACTCAGTATACTCATTACATACTCAACTTCACTTTCACTAACTTACCTGGAGGTGGCTGTGAAGGGTTGAAACTTGCTCGCAAGAAGGGTGGAGGAGGAATTGCGCTATAACCAGGAGGAGGGACAGACATTGTGACAGGAAATGCAGGTGGAACCAAGCTAACAGCAGGCACGGCTGGAGCTACTGGAATCTTTTTTCATGGAAAGAAAAAACAAGCAACTTCAATACTTAACAGTAGTCAATGACATAAAAAGAGGGATAAACTGATTTGACTGCAATTCATGTTAAGCACTAAATGTACCAAAGGCTTTGTATATATTCTGAACACCCTGAAGAATTAGATTGCATTCTGAAATGGTACATCCACTACAGATAAACAAGGTCACTGGAAGAATCCTATGCTATCTTTTCTTTATTCTAAAAAGAACAGAAAAATACACGGTTAAACACTACACTTATTCAAGAATAAAAATTTACCTATGGGGGAGAGATGAATGGAGAAAGGGAGAGAGAGAAAAGGAAGGAAAATGTAGATAGTGTGGCAATTTGAGAGCACTTAGAAAACACTGATTCTATTCTCATTAGAAAAATTTACATATTTTAGAACAGTACTGGAAAGTTGAGTTTAGTGCATGTAATTATAAGGCTAATGATCCTGATGGAATCCTGAAAATTACTTAACATTTCTCAAACTTCTGTTTGAGCTACGTGTTTTGATACAACGCAGCATAATTACAAGTAATTAGCAGCAGAATAAAAGCATACATATATGTATATTTTCATATATACTGATCGCAGTGTACACTAGGAGACAGTTGAAATAAGAAGAATGAAGACAATTTTTGTGAAAAGAAAAAAGCTCAAAATTCAATGCAAGTAAATGCAAATATGTTAACTTTCATAGTAATTTTATGTCAGCTCAAGTATTAGAAATATCTATACATGTTAAGGAAAGGTAAAACAGTAATAATATGAATAAAAAAATTTTGTATTAAGCAACTGCTTCTCATTTTACAATTTCATATGGTCATTATAAAAAGAATTTAAAGAGTTTGACAAAAAGCATTTGTATGTATACTTGATAAACATGTGTAGTGTAGTATACTCAGGAAAAATTACACTGTATTCTTCTAGCCTTCCACAATACCTTGTTACAGATTGGATGTTAATAAAAATTCTCTGTTTTAGCAGAAGGAAAAAAAATATACCAGAGAATCAGAGACTCTCATGAATTACTGCATATAGAGTGCAACAGCACACTACTTGAATAATCAGATCTTTTAAAGATGAGACTGTCCCTATGAAATCCTGTCCAGAATTACTGAGAAAACAATTAAACATATTCAAAGCTGACATGGGGAAAAGCACAAGTGAAAAAAAGATTATTGCACCACTTAGCTTACAGAAAGATGCTTTGCTCTACAAGCAAAACACTTCTGTAAGCTCATTTTAATTTCTCCTTAAAAAACTAACGTGCCTTTTTTTTTTTTTTTAACAATTGCTCTGTCTTCAACATTTAAGCCTTCATTTCAGATTGTACACAAGTTTGGGATACGTTCTACATGAAAGTAAAGATTTTGCTCAACCACAGCAACTGATAATACTCTAAAATACTTCAGAGATAAACACACATGGACTGAAGTATTTTTGATTTAAGTACTTTTAACTCAGCATTAAAGTTTATTTGCATTGAATAAAAAGTTTGCCCGCCAGTTCTGTGGGGTTTTTGCAAACTTAGACCAATACAAACCTGCAGCATAGTGACTGGTTGCGTGTAAGCTTCTGTCTGCGTTGTAATAACTGTACTCTTATCAACTGCAGCACTCTGCGTAGTTTGAGTATTTTCTTTAGCAGCTTCTGAGCTTCTGGCTGTTTCCCATTCTTTAAAAAAAGGTATATTTTTAATATAAAAAGAAAATTCATGTATTATTTTTGTTTGAATACTAAAAAGTGCTCTTCTTTCTTAAACAATAAATTTTAATCTGGTACCTATATAGAGTCATTACAAATAACTCCCAAACTTATTATGAAAAGAAGCTAGTGCAATTATTTATTATTATATATTTTAAAGAATGTAACGAATTTTTAATCACCTGCAATACTCTGTTTAATTATGCCTGTATACAAACTGATTTTTCAAAACTTGCCAAGTTTTTTCACCAATCATTCTGTTAATAATTTGTAACATAGAGTATGCTCCAGTTTTCTAAAAACTGCTGTTGTCAACTCATCTGTGTTATCAGCTGGCTACTGTACAATGACAGAGAATCCTCATGTTAAACAAACTTCACCCCAACCCCCATTTCTTCCTTCTGCCACTTCCTCAAAAAGTTTTGTATTTCAAGTATAACATAGTGAATGTATTTTGGTAATGTTTCATGTTTTAATTTTTCTGTCATTTATATTCAATTTTTACTC
The DNA here is from genome assembly GCF_964195595.1 of Calonectris borealis. Classification (NCBI taxonomy): domain Eukaryota; kingdom Metazoa; phylum Chordata; class Aves; order Procellariiformes; family Procellariidae; genus Calonectris; species Calonectris borealis. The sequence continues at coordinate 70,764,231 of NC_134314.1, forward strand.
AAAGCAAGACTGCATTTTGATGAAAAATTACTGTTGCTATTATAAAACAATTTTAATCTACTGCTTACTTCGGTATAGTCCAGTCATTTGGTGCTAGATCCGTTTCAAGAAAACGCAGTACTCGTGAATCTTTCACAAATCTAACAAAACTCTCAATTAACTGGGTTTCAGAGTAAGGTCTAACATTACTTGCTTTCCTGCCTCTTTGACTTTATGGAGGAAATACCTTAAGGTTCGGCTAAGCTCCACCTATTTGAACAAGTTCCAACTCCAACTTAAGTCTTATACCTGAATATAAGACTCTTCTCAATCACAAGCAGATCATAATTTCTACACAAATTAATATTTTACGTACTTGGAAATGAGTACACAGCAAATTCATAACTGTTTTAAAAAAATGCTAACCTCTATTAACTTGCTTAAATTAATTCCCCTTTGTCACTAATTCCTCATTGTCATGACAATCAATTAGTACTCATCTACAAAGACAATCTAGATTTCATGATTACAGTGCCATTTATACTGTAAACAAGTAGCTAGTAAAATTTCTGTAAATTGAAAAAGAGTATGTATTACCTAAAACAATAAACTTTCTGAGGATTTGCAATTACCAAAATAAACACATTTTCTTACTAGGAGAATCATTGTTAATGGCCGTACCTGTGTTTACTGTCTCCTGGTCAATCATGCCACCTTCAGCAAAGCCCTCCAAATCATCCAATTTTACTTTCTCCCAAGGAATATATGAAACTCCCAGATCCACATCCCAGAATTGCTTATATTCTGTTTTCACACCTTTATTCAAAGCCCAGGCAATCTGAAAATAAAACCCAACCAGAGAATCTGATTAAATCATATAACCTGTGAACAGAATATTTCAGATCATTTCCTTTATGTTTCTGTCACTGCAGATCAATCTTCAGTTTTTAATTTTAAATGAACCTGTAGGAAGTTTACTTGCCCTCTGCAACAACAGGTATGTGGAAAGTTTAATTACATCAAAAATCTTACATTTGCTCTACATTAATCCTAACATATATATGGGGAAATTAAAAATACAGTATTTCAAGGACTCGTCCTAAAGCATCAAAGAAAGTAGAAAAAAACACAGCATTTAATCATATACTTATACTCTCATTCTATGAGAATACTATCAAATTTAACATTAAGTGATCCACCTGGTCAGGTACAGGACTTGGGTTGTTTACAGTCTTGTACTCTTATCACTAGCACGTACATAAAATGTTCTCCAAGTATTTCCTAAGGATCAAGTCATAATTTCATTTTACTGTCTTCCATATTGCCTGTTAAAAGCTGCATTTTACACAGAGAGGAAAGAAAACAATTTACACCTTATTGCTTCATTTTTCTTCTCCATATTGTACATTTGAATGAACAGCTGCTAAATGACAAATCATATTAAAACTGTACTGTATTTGAAACGGACAGCATCCTTAGATTAAAATCAACTCACCTTAATAATTTTAGACCCAATTTTATAGGACCCAGAACTAAGTTTCTGAAGAGCACGATACGCATCTTGTCTATGAACCATGCAGACATAAGCACAACCTCTTGGGGGAATCATCTATGGAAAAAAAGCAATAGTCTTAAAAAGTAGGAAAATCAGTACTTCAGATGACATAACAACACTAAGTGAATACTAACACTAAAAAAGGAAAGGCTTACACTGTAAACAATCGTTACTTTAATCAGCAATACTAATGATTTTGAGCATCAGCAAAACTTAAGAGTGATATTGGCAGGGTACTTCATTTATAACATTTTCAGGAAGCAGCAGCAAGTTGAAGAATGGGTGCTAAAAATGACATGAAAGATTTGAACAACATGGAGCAGGCAAGAACTGGGAGCTATACTATGACACCTTCAGAAAAGCAGAAGTTGCTACCTATTGTTAAGCTCCAAATTCACCATGAACTGAGCAACAACCTTTCACAGAGATGCAAATCAGTGATTAAAAGTATCTTGCATTTTTGAAGGATAGAGTCCTCATCCCTGAAGTGTGATTTCCACTAGCTTTAATGTTCTATTTAGTAAAGAAAAGTATGATGTGGCATGTAACCTTTGGAAGTTTGCAAATCATGTATGACAACTGCTTATTTTAGTTTTAGTCAAAAGTTGTAAAATATAGGTGTGCTTTTATGTCGTTTAGGAGCACACAGTAACATAACTAACAAAAATATTTAAGGTGACGTTTTAATGCAGTTGTTACAAAAATACGTTTAAGATACACAACAATGTTATCCTAGGTACTTAAAGCTTTGTGGAATGCATAGGATGAACTATTTACAATATGGTTTGCCTCTGAAATGTAACAGGCACTGGGACATTATGATTGTTACATTACTTTCCTTTGAACTTTCTGAATTGCTAGTCCCTGCAAATCAAAATGAGGCTTAAATGTCAGGCTATGGGGTTTTTTTGACTTGTGAAGCTTTTTAAAAGATTCTGTAATGCCACAAAAACTGTTCCTTATTAATTATATATCTGAATATATTAACGTGATAGGAAAAATAGTAAAAATATTATCTGAAATGAATGAAATGGCATGAGAAGCACTTTAAAACTGCTGGAGCAAGAGACAAAAATCCAAATTTCTCTCATCTAGATATGTTATTTTAGGAGAAAAATACTTTCTCTTAAGCTGAATTATAGGCAACACTGAAGTACAACTCTAAATGTCTACATCTAAATGACTCTAAATCATGAGAAACATATCTTCTAATTATAAGCATCTTTTTAATTGTCACATTTTAGAGTAAACACTTGTTTACAGTACAATTTCTTTTCTTCTAAATGTTTTATCCACATTGCTTCCACTTAAGTAACCCTCTGTATGGAACGTAACCAAGAGCAATGTGGATACACATCAGTTTGTGTCCATTAGTCCAAGGAAAAATGATACCTGCCCTGTGCCACATCACAAAAAGAGAAAAACCAAAACTTTTATTTGTTAAGACCCTGGTTCACAAAATTGTGTAAATTGTTAGTGCTCGGGAAAAAACATTTTACCATGAAGTGCACTATCTTTAGCGCTTCAAAAGACAGTACATGGAAACCAACAAGCAAATATCATAGCCACAGTTTTTAAACAGTGATAAAAAAACCCAGTTTCCTAAATACAAGCTTAGGCTGCTAAAAGGAATTCAGAGGCATAAGCATGTTTAAGTTGCTAGTCTGTAATCCCTGAAAATACATTGATAACATGCTTACTTACATTAATAGACTCTATTTGTCCAAATTCTTCAAACAAGTTAGTTAAATCTTGCTGTGTAGCCTTCTTGTCTACTTGACCTACCCAAAGAGTAGTACTGCAAACTGTCAAGAGATAGATTCATGTCAATCAAAGTACTAGAATGTTAGCTTATAAAATACTCTAGAGCATAGATATAAAAGGCTTTAGAACTGCACAGAAATCACTCATCAAAAAGTAAGAACAGTAAATCTATTACTTACTATATAGAGATTAAGTACATTAACAAAAATGTTAAAAGGTTAAAAGACACCGAACGGATACTCAGTACAAGTGTGCATTCTTCTTGTTTCATTTTGTTTTAAACAAAACAGTTGTTTTAAAAGAAATGAAAAAATAAAATTCTGTAAATTATTAGCTAAGGTAAACTGCAGTAGAAATTTTTAATCATTTTTATTCCATATTCCATAAAAATTATGCCTGTAGGATTTAAAGTCAGTTTTAACAAGGTAAGATTAAGTACTAACTGGCTAGAAGTGCATTACAGAAGTAACTTAACTGCCGTATTATGCACTGCATTTTCACCTGAAAGAAATGGAAACTGTACTTTTACTTTGGGAACATCCCAGAAACACAAACTTGGCTGAAGCCCACCACTGAGCTGAAGATGTCCATGATACTTCTGACTCTTGTCAATTCCACCACAAGCCCAGATCCCAAGCAATTTGTCTCCCAAATGCCTACCCCTGACCCCCTCGGCCAAATATAAACACTCACTTGTGAGCTTGAACTTCCTTCTCCCATATGTACATAGTTCCAATTCATTTGTCATCCAAATATTACCTAATCTATGTGTGCAAGCCTTGACAAACTCATAGCAGTTATTTCCACTTAACACAGAGTGATCTAAATCAGCAAGAGTTTAGGCCAATATTGGTGTTTTTCTTCAAATATCTTACTACCCTGAGTAATCCACCCAGGATCTTCAAGGATCTAAGGCAGAACAAAACCAGACAACCTGGATCTCTTGGGCCTGCCCCATCCTGAACCAAGGAAACATTCTTTCTTCATAATCATCTTGATACATCACACGTCTTTCCTATATCAATCTTGGCACACCAAACTGGACACCAGTGTTGTGTGTTCCTCTGTCTACTGACATTTTCAGCTGACAGCAGTACTCAGTAGTACTGAGAATGACTAGCCTTAAGATTTCTCTTGAACAAAACTTATTCCTCACATGCTTGTAGATGGCCCTTTTGTTTCTCATGGTGTTAAGCTCTATGAAACAATTCTTCAGACCTCAGCAGTCTGTCAGTGACTGTCACTGAACAAATTTCATGAAGTAAAACATTTCTCAGGTGAATTACCTATTTATTTATTTATTTACCCACCCCCAAAGTTTCCACACTTCACTTAGCCTTCTTAACATCCCCTTTCCATGAGCCAGGTCACTTCACAGGACCTCAATTGCTGCTGTTGTTCAATCAGGTTACTTAATATCCTTACCTCCCAGTTCCCATCCATTCTGATTATAGCTCCCTGCTTTGTGGACTACTGGGAGAAATCTACACCATAAAACTCATTTGCCTCTTTTCATGTGAAAAGCCAGAGAAGAAAAAATATACATCTAAACAGTAGTAAAGTCCTGAGTTTAATATTTTACATCATTCCAAGGTGGCTTTAATGTGAAGAGAACAGAACACTCTTTCCTTTGCAAAAATGGATTTTGAACTGCTTAACTTGTCAGATGGACGATACAGTTTTAAAACACAAAATAAATGCAAAACTACATCAGAAACTGTGTATAAACTATGTAAACAAAGTTAAATTCAGGAACACAAGTTTATTACAAAAATAAATTAAGTACAATTGTGCATCCCAAGAATCCAGAGTCCTGCTAACAGCAGCAATGGGATATACTGATACAGTAGCAGATGACTACACCCAATTTCATTGTTTCTAGCATTCGTCTCAAAATACATTCCCTTTGATTTACGCAACTGTGTGGAGAAAGTTCTCCTTCCCCCTGCTACCTTCCTTCTTTTTGGTATGTAAATTCTCTGTAGAAACAACAGCAGTGCACAGCAGCGCTCTGCAGAAGCTGAAATCCAGTTGTTTTTTTGATACTTTCTTAAGATACGCCATTATGGTCTGTCTTATGATAGCAAATTACTTGTTTCACATTTCCACCAGCCTTGGCTTTATGTTCCTGTGAAAACCTATTTAAAAAGCACTCTAGAAGTTTAACAAAACTGGCCTCTATTTAAGATATTCAGCGAAGTGTCCAAAGTGTGTACCACATACTTAAATGTCTTATCAGCATACCAATTTTCAGATCAAGTGCTGATCATCTTCAAATGCCCCATAGAAGACAGCATCAAAGAGAAAGCAGACTGTAACTTAGGGATAGCCCTTGCTGCTCTCTGTTCAGAAGTAAAATCATTGGTGCAACAGTACGAGTAAAATCATCAGTAGAACAGTATGATACTTGCTTTCCTCTGAGATGAAATGAGGTACCTGTCTAAGTTGTAAGAAACATCAGAAATGAAACTTACAAAAAAATATTATGGTTACTGTATTTTGTAACAGTACTTAAGCTAAATCTTGTTCTTTCAATGAAAAACAAAGCCCTTTTTCCCTTTAATACTACGTTATTAAAACCGTAAGCAGCTACCACTTACCACTTAGTGTTTTTGACCGTATAGGAGGCAATCCCTTTTTCTGACGTTCTTTTTCCCTTTCCCTAGCCCTTCGTTCGCTGGAATATGACCGAGATGACTTTCTCTTCCTTTCTCTTGATCTTGAGCGTGAACGTTTTCTGTGTTTACGCTTACGAGAACCAGACCGTGATCTAGACCTTCGTTTTCTTGGTGACCTACAAAATACTTAATTTCAGTATGCTGTGTTAAAAAAAAAAATTCTAATTTAGTTGTCTTTTAACTAGAAACTTTAAACATGATACAAACATTTCCATTATATTCATTCAAACTGCTTCAGGAAATAAACTTAATGCCATTAGCGTGAGAGCGTGAGGAAGAGAACATACAACTTGAGCTTAAAACAAACCAAAACACATTCAAAGAGTTCCATAACAGTGTCTATTTTTCTGGCATAGAAAACCTGACCAGCTGCTAGTGTTATTTATTTTTGTTACCTGAACAGGTCTTAAAAAATTTAAAGTAGACCATAGATATGCAAAACGAACTGTCATACAGAAAGTCTGCATCTAACACAAATATTAAATGAACACTTTTTTTTTCATTGCCAAAAACTGCTCATGACAATTTTGGAAAATACTGAATTGAGAATGATAATCGCAAATTGCAACTTTGTTTCAGAAAACCTTCATTTACTTAATACAAGTTAATTATGAAACCTTGAACGAGATCTTGAACGAGTTCTTGATCTTGAATGAACAGCTGATTTCTTTTCTTCTTGTTCAAAAATCTCTTCTTCAGCAACATCCTGCCCTTCATCTATATCCATGTCCTGAGGTCAGACATAACAGATGTTCAATAACATTTAATAAACATACTCACAATATGTACGACTATATGAAAGCATACATCCGTATCACCCATTTTGAAATCATGTTAGTATGTGTTTTCCTTTCTAGTTCTGTAATCAAATCGAAAATAGTTTTACCTGTTGTTGAATATCCATTGAATCATCTACATTTGTTTCCACTTCTAAAAACTGCTGCTGACTACTCCCTTGTGATGGTGAGGCAGAGTGCTCTGAACCAAAATTTCCTTCTTGATTCTCCTCAGGGCTTGCCTAAATAACAAATAATAATATATCATAAAAAGCCTCATAATTCAAAACGCTTACTGTGTCAAAAAGTAATACTACATGAAACAATTTTTCAAATATCTCTGAAAAACTATTTATCAAGTTTCTCTTACTTTCCCACTTCACATTAATGTGAAAGCTGAACTAGATTCTATTCCCGTTTTTGTATCATCCTTAAATACAAAACTTTGAAATAATTAATATTCCTGACTATAAAAAAATTACTACTTATTTGCTGAATCAAAAAACCAAAGCATGCTATTTGTTGCTTAACTTGGCTGGCTCGAAAACAAAAACTCACAGGACAAACCATAGTGATGGCAGCCACATGTACAGTGACACTGAAAGATAGCCATTGGTCACCTATGAACATGCATTAATAAATTATATTTTGTTGTTAATATAATGAAAATATTTGCAATACCAATTGAACTAGTTAAAAAATTTACATTTAACTCCAAACTTTCTTACAGTGTGTGATTTAAGACAAGTAATTACTACAAGATAAAGGAGGGCGTTGTGTCCTTTATGTCAGCATGTCAATTAGGAGACCTAACAAAACAAGCAGTTCTGAAAAAAAAAAATTAAAAAATGTAAAATACTAAATGCATTGTTGATTTTCTAGAGAAAAAACTATAATGGCCTGTACATTGGATTGAAAGTACAGATTTGGAATAAATATCTGTAGGATATGAAAGAAATTCAAGAAATGCAGGAAATGCAATGAAAATACTCAGAAATGCTATCTGGACAATTTTGAAAAGTAATTTTAAACCTATTTTCCGGTATTGCAGGTAAACATTTCAGTGTTTCTCATTACATTTTCACTTTAATTAAACAAACGCTAGATATTCTATCTGACAGGAAAATGACAGAAAGTTAGCAGAACGACATGTAGTACCAAGGGTTTTTTTGTTTTATCTTTATATTTTTAAACAGCTTATAATGACAGTTTGCAGAAAAATAAAAAATTCTACTATAATTCAGTTAATGCATTTTCCTTCTAACATTATCTGTTTTGTCTCATTTTCCTTTTATTTAATTATTCTTCAGCAATCTGTTTCTTGATATCAATTCCTACATTTCTTGTTGCTCCTTCTGTCTCTGTCTTCTATCCTCTCCTCCTCTCCCTCTGCTCCTAATCAGATGCTTAATAATTTTGTTTTGTGCTTTATCTTTCCTTCTCTTTCCCTTAATCTTTCTCACTGATGCTTAAACATGGAATTTAAGAAAATCTTCCTCATAACACACTGCAGTCATTACAGAGTAGTTCCAGCAGAAGTTTGTATCTTTCAGCTGCTATCAAGGTGAAAATAAAACTTCCTCTCCATACTGACTAGACAAGAAACTGAATGGACCTGAAGGGAAACAACTTCTGGAAGAGCACTTGGAATAGAAGATCAAATAATAAGGGGTGAGTCATATGAACATTCTACCCATAAATGCACTATAACTTAATTTCATAAATAAAATTAATTTAAACTCTAATTCTGCTTATTTTACAATAAGGTAGGCATTCAGCATTTTTATTTTCAAATTAGGTAGTTACTTTTAGATACATCACATCAAAAGCTCCTAAAACAGATGCACTCTTCAAAGTTGTATTCCTTTACAACATTTTTTAATGTTTAAAGCCAGAAATTGCTAGATATCCACCAACATCAAAAACTATTTAGTCTGTAGCTATGTCATACAAATTTTCTCAGTTACTGCACTTAAATGAGAAATGAAAATAAAACATAATAAAATAAAGAAGTAGAATAAGAAAATAGTATCTAGTAAAAATTAAATTACTATTTTTCTAAAAAATTAAAAACTCAAAGTCACAAATTCAAAACTCAAATGACGTTCTTGATTGAAAGCTGAGCGACTGCACCTTTGCACAGGTTAAACTAAAATCCCCAACAGATGTTTGTTAAATTTGTGGTCCCTTAGATTTTCTTTCAATCTAAGATTTCTATTTTACTGTGAAACTAGATCCAAATACTTCACAGAAAGTCCACTTTATATCTGGTCAGTATCAAGACAGAATAAACTTTTGGGTTTTTTTCTAATGGGATCGGGAATTGGGATCAGGAGGGGAAAAGAGCAGCTAAATACCGAGGACTAACCTCAGGAGAAATAAGCCAATTTACTTCAATGTAAAGTAGAGAGGACCCAATTCACATAGCTAAGAAGGAATCTTGGGTTTCTCAAGCATCAGTTCTTAATTAATCATTTCTCAGGAAATACGTGACCCTATTCTTTAGCTCAGATTCTTCGACAGAATGAGACATACCTTAGCCAAGACTTAGAGCTTGGTAGGGGAAGTTAAAGTTACCCCCAATCTCTATTCTGTCCTTTTGATGGTTCTGCAGAAGCAGCTTGCACGCTGCTCTCCTTTCACAGACAGGAGCATAATCACTTCAGTGCCCACCTTCTTCCTTCTGACAGCAGGGAAAAAGCTTTCTTTCCCCCCACACAAAGAGCTGAACAACCAAAGCACAGTCAGTCTGTAACTCAGCTAAAGGGTACTCTTTCCTAAGAGAAGCAAAAGGTACACCCCACACATTTGGTTGTATTTTTTTTCTGTTTTAAGCACTTTCTTCCACTTATTCCACTTACTCTGCAAGCTTCTGTTAGATGATCAGCTAGTGACAAAGACCTTCATTATAAGAGAATTGTCAGGAACAAGACAATTTTTTTGTCCTGGAGTATGAATTTTTTATCAGTGAAGAACATAATTATTACAACAGCCACAAGATGGGGTTCTTACCTTTTGAGGCTGCTGTTGCTCCAGAAGCTGTTGTCTGAGATGTTCTAAATTTTGTTGCTGTAGCTGTTCAGCTAGTTGGTGAAAAAGTGAGTTGTTCACAGATTCTGGCACTAAAGGCCTAAAATGAAATAATTTAAATGAAAAAAACACAACAGTTTTTTCCTTGGTTTAAACTGCTGGTAAACAGGTCTTCACAATTGAGTTTCAAGTTTAACTAAAAATGTAAAATAATGAAGACAATGTAGCTAGTTCCACCTTCTGTTATCATCATTATCACAATTACACTAAGAATATAACTAACAAAGCAAAGAACGTGCTAACTTTAAGATGAAGTCAACAAAACTTCTGGCACACAGACTTGTATTAAATATTTTTAAAATGTGTATGTTTCATTAATTTAGTAAACTGTCTTTTCTCTTCCTACTGCTTTAGCATACTTATGCTCTTAAAGAAACAACATTTTCTTTACTATTTAACCCTAATGTTCAACTAGTGTCAGGCAAATTTTAGCATTTTTCCATAAGAAACATAGCTTGATCTTACAGTTGGGAAGTGGGAGTTTCCTTTTTAGGCTCTTCATTTTGTTCAGATTCTTCCCCAAAGTCAAACCTGTCCATCAGCTTCTAGGAGAAAGCAAAATAAGCATTACTGAGTACTCCTTATATGTCCCTTTATGTATATTTACTTCTCAAAGGAAAAATGCTCTTTTTTCTCAACTTAAAAAAAAAAAAAGTTTCGCAAATAACCTGAATAGAAAATTAAACATCATACTGCTATTGCTACCAAACTCTAGAATGTATCAAATACCAAATTTTGTCCATGCCTTTCTTGAGCGCTGCCTGCTGTTACAAGTACAGCCACATGTTCTTTCCATAGTAAATAACAGCTAGTTTGAAGGAAGGATTGAATAAATATTAATTTTACGTAATGGTATCTTTAATTAGAAGAAATTACTATGAAGAGGCCAACTATTCAATCCTTTGGCAATCAGCAAACTGCTCTGCTCATATCAAGAGAAGACCTACAGCTTGATTACTTCGCAAAGAATTACTGTATTTTCACACACGTGTCATTTAGACAACCTGAATTCCTTCAAATATACTGCTCCTTGAAAACAACTTCTCAAATAGTTTGAAAAAAATCAAAGTAAGCAGTTACCATGTAAGAGGAATAAGCCTCCAGAGGGATAAAAAGAAAGATATCTGACAGCGAAAAAGAAAAACTTGGATAAACTTCCTGTTTTATCTGTAAAGATGTATATGCTGTAGTTCTGCTGAACAAAAAAAGTCTGTTTTGTTTATTAATTTTTAAACAGCCCAGAAGCATTTCAACAGCATTTGACTCTCTTGAAGACAAAACTAAAGAACAAGCATGAAGAAATAGGACAAACGTTATTTGTCACTGAGATTGTCTTTTTTCAGTAACTACGCATTGATAGAGCAGTGTTATCAAACCGATGTCCATGCATCTTTACACATCGGAAGTTTTCTGAAAAGCAGAGTTAACGCTGTACTACAAACCGATGTAACTTGCTCTCAAACCCTGGTCTCAGAAGAAAAAAACAAAAGGATGAGAACACGGGGCAGACATTTTGAAATACCAAGGCAAAAACGTCTCCAGTAACAAGCCATGATGATTCAGTAGCCCATTTTCTTTCTCAGGATGCTCTGTTTACTCTCAATTACTGGAGTCAAAGTCAAGCAAGAAGAACAAAGCATAAGCTAACTAAGAGACTGATCAATCAAGAATTATTAGAATTATTTTCCCAATGAAATAATCTAATATGTATGAAAGCAGGACTAAATATATCTCTGAGAAAACACAGCAGAGACATAGACCATCAAGCTTAAGTGAGATGGGATGCTAAAATCCAGAATAACTTTCACCATGTATATCTAATCCATTTAAAGCAAGGTAATAAGAGTATTTTCATATTGTTAGAGTATTTTCAAGTAAAGCATTTGCAAAATGCTGCTGCTCTGAAAACAATATGCATTTAGAAAAACAACGAGTCTCATCTTTAAAATATTATTAATCATCATGTACCTTCCATCATGACAAAGTAGAAAGGAAGATAACAGAATATGTACTATTCAATCATCTGAGAAAAGGAACAAATGGAAAGTAGTCAACAATTTATGACATGCAAAAAAATTATTTAGTTAAACTGGGACCAGAGAAAAACCAAAGAACTTCCAGCCAAGATAGGCAAATGTGCAGCATGATTTTTGTTTACATTTGTTTTAAATAACATAGTAGATATTAAAGGAAAAAATCTGAACCAAAATATCTTGATTTTTAAATAAATTGTAACAGAATACTCTCTACAATAAAACAATAGAAATTAAAACAAATTAAATATTAGGATACCTAGGTTAACCCACCACACACATGCATATAAAAGTACAGAACTTTCCATGAATGCTACAGCTGTTACTTTAATTACCTGAGAAGAGAGTATGTTCACAAAAAGCAAAGGGTATGATTAAAGACATGAAAAAAGTTTTTTATTCCAAAGGAAACAAAATTCTTCTTAAGGATCAGGATATTCTCCTTAGAAATTAAAATAAAAGGAATAGGACATAAATGTATAGGAAACGTTGGGTCAAAAATCTTTCTTTACCATAACACAAGGATACAGTCATGTAGCAAGATTACAAAACACACACATTTGATGTTGACAAAAGAAAGGAATTTCTAACGTAATGCATATTAATTTGCGGAACTTATTACCACAAGGTACTACGGAGGCTGAAGAGCTTGGAAACAAAGGATTGGAAGAACTGCTGGATTTATTAAAAATAGGCATTTTTAAAAAAGATGGATACTTATGTATTCATCAGAAATATTTTCCTGCACTATTTATATTTGTTATCCAATTCACCATCATATTGTATCATGGAATGAGAACTAAGCTTCACAGTTTTCTTTGGTTCACGATGCTTACTGCTTATGTATCACAAAAGCTGTCTTTTTTTTATGTCTGCCAACTCAGAACATTTGCTTTTTGGACACTGCCTTCAACCATGTAAGTATTTCTATATCCACATCATGGTCCCATCCTCCATTCTCTAAACTCCATTACAAGTCTGTTCAGTATCTTCTACAGAAACTATTCAATATTTTTAATTATTGCTTTTGGGAATTGCTAGATTCTCTAATTTTGCTGCTGCAGCTTTTTTAAGATATTCAGGACTGGTCACTGTACCTCAGGTAAGAATACTTCATCAATTTCCACTAGATGACAGTATCTCTTCTGCCCCATTCTTCATAAGTCTGAGGATCACAGGACAGTCCAGGTTGAAAGGGACCTCAATACGTCTCAGTCCAACTCTCTGCTCACAGCAAGCTCAGCTGTGAGGTCAGGTCAGGTGACTCAGGGCTTTATCTAGTTGAGTCTTGGAAACGTCAGTTTCCACCAACTGACACTATACAATCTTTCCAAGCAACCTATTCCAGTGCTTGACTGTCCTCATGGGACAAAACGTTTTCCTTATACCCACTCTGAACCCTTTTGTTTCAATTTCTGTCTGTTGTCTATAATCCTGCTGCTATGCCATGCTTGAAGAGCCTGGCTTCATCTTCTTACTGACCTTCCCATAGGTGCCGGGTGGGGCCGGGGGGAGCTGCTGTTAGGTCTCCCCCAAAGCTGCCTCTGCCCAAGGCTGAACCAGCTCCAGTACTCCAGACCTCACCATTTTGGTGTTCCTCCACTAAACTCACTCCAGTTTGTCAATGCCTTTCCTGTATGGGGGCGGGGGCAGCAAAACTGGATGTGATACTCTAGATGCAGTCTAGAGTAGATGGGATGTCTAGATGGAACGATCACTTCCATCAATCAACTGGCTATACTCCTGTTCACATGGCCCACGATGTTGGGCCTCTTTGCTGCCAGGGCACTCTGCTGGCTCATGCTCTGTTGTTATAAGTATACTTGTTAACAACTTGGTTTTCTTATAAAGACTAGAACCCCAGAGATTAAGCAACTGTATGTCTGGTACTCAAAGAAAGGCTGTTAACAGTCTAGTGTTGCTGTTCATTGTACTGTTCTGACACCCTGGTTTTTGATACTTGTATCTTGTATTGTCACCTGCAATTCAGGCATTTTGTGTTAAATATAAAACTACTGCAAGCTCTCTAAAATGCATACAAAAACTGTAGAACTTCAGAGCATCCTGGAAGATCACTAACAAAGATCTAGATTTGTTGTCAGGAAACAAAGCATTCCCAAAACTTTTCCCCTTAAAAAATTTGGTTTATAGTTTTTATTTTATTTTATTTTATTTGGGCATGCTATTTGGACTTTGTTACTAGTTCCTTTGAAGCAGCTCCAGTCTGGCCCTGTTGACTGAGTGCTCATTAGCAGTTACAGCATACCTTTTGCTTTAGCTTAATCCAAATGAATCTACTTTATGCATTCAAGATTGCTCTGCAATGTGAAACAAGGTGCGGTACATGTAAACAATCAAAAGTTTCACCTCAAAAGCAAGCTCCTGATTCAAACAGAACACTGATGTAGATGCTTCCCAACAAAGAGAAAGTCAGGCAAAAACGCCAGGAGGCCTGCATGGATTAACAAGGAGCTCCTGGACAAACTCAAACACAAAAAGGAAGGCTACAGAGGGTGGAAGCAAGGACAGGTAGCCTGGCAGCAATACAGAGAAATTGTCCAAGCAGCCAGGGATCAGGTTAGGAAAGCTAAAGCCCTGATAGAATTAAATCTGGCCAGGGACATCAAGGGCAACAAGAAAAGCTTCTATAGGTAGGTCGGTGATAAAAGGAAGACTAGGGAAAATGTGGGCCCTCTCCAGAAGGAAGAGAAAGACCTGGTTACCTGGGATATGGAAAAGGCTGAGGTACTCAACGAGTTTTTTTTGCCTCAGCCTTCACCAGCAAGAGCCTCACCGCCCAAGCTGCAGAAGGCAAAGGTAGGGACTTGGAGAATGAAGAACAGCCCACTGTAGGAGAAGATCAGGTTTGAGACCATCTAAAGTACCTGAAAGTGCACAAGTCCAGGGGACCTGATGAGATGCATCCGCAGGTCCTGAGGGAACTGGCGGATGAAGTTGCTAAGCCACTATCCATCATATTTGAGAAGTCGTGGCAATCTGGTGAAGTTCCCACTGACTGGAAAGGAGAAACATAACCCCCATTTTTAAAAAGGGAAAAAAGACCCAGGGAACTACAGGCTAGTCAGTCTCACCCCTGTGCCTCAGGAGATCATGGAGCAGATCCTCCCGGAAATTATGCTAAGACACATGGAAAATAAGGAGGTGATTGGTGACAGCCAACATGGCTTCACTAAGGGCAAATCAGGCCTGACAAATCTGGTGGCCTTCTACAACGGGGTTACAGCATTGGTGGATAAGGCGAGAGCAACTGACATCATCTACCTGGACTTGTGCAAAGCATTTGACACTGTCCGGCACAACATCCTTGTCTCCAAATTGGAGAGACATGGATTTGACAGATGGACCACTTGGTGGATAAGGAGCTGTCTGGATTACACTCAAAGCGTTGAGGTCAACGGCTTGATGTCCAAGTGGAGACCAGTGACGAGTGGTGTTCCTTAGGGGTTGGTATTGGGACCAGCACTGTTTAACATCTTTGTCGGCGACATGGACAGTGGGATTGAGTGCACCCTCAGCAAGTTTGCTGATAACAGCAAGCTGTGCAATGCAGTTGACATGCTGGAGGGAAGGGATGCCATCCACAGGGACCTTGACAGGCTTGAGAGGTGGGCCCATGCGAACCTCATGAAGTTCAACAAGGCCAAGTGCAAGGTTCTGCACATGGGTTGGGGCAATCCCAAGCACACATACAGGCTAGGCAGAGAATGGATTGAGAGTAGCCCTGAGGAGAAGGACTTGGGGGTGTTGGCTGATGAGAAGATCAACATGACCCAGCAATGCGCGCTTGCAGCCCAGAAAGCCAACCGTATCCTGGGCTGCATCAAAAGAAGCGTGACCAGCAGGTCAAGGGAGGTGATCCTCCCTCTCTGCTCTGTTCTTGTGAGACCCCACCTGGAGTACTGCATTCAGCTCTAGGGCCCCCAACATAAGAAGGACATGGACCTGTTGGAACGAGTCCAGAGGAGGGTCATGAAGATGATCAGAGGGCTGGAGCACCTCTCCTATGAAGACAGGTTGAGAGAGTTGGGGTTGTTCAGTCTGGAGAAGAGAAGGCTCTGGGAAGACCTTATAGCAGCCTTCCAGTACCTGAAGGGGGCCTGCAAGAAAGCTGGAGAGAGACTTTTTACAAGGGCAGGCATGTAGTGATAGGACAAGGGGTAATGGTTTTAAACTGAAAGAGGTAGATTTAGATTAGATATAAGGAAGAAATTCTTCACTGTGAGGGTGGTGAAGCACTGGAACAGGTTGCCCAGAGAAGTTGTGGATGCCCATCCCTGGCAGTGTTCAAGGCCAGGTTGGATGGGGCTTTGAGCAACCCGGTGTAGTGGAAGGTGTCCCTGCCCATGGCAGGGGGGTTGGAACTAGATGATCTTCAAGGTCCCTTCCAACCCAAACCATTCTATGATTCTATGATTGTATGCTTCCTATGAAAACACTGCCTTTTTAACACTTTGTTTATTAAGGCTGCCATGTCTAGTAAAAAAATTATACAATTAATTATGTAATAAAACGGAAGTAAAGAGTCTAACAAATAGAATTACATCATTATGACTCATGGTCTTCAGCTATTGAGAAGTGGGATTCAGGTGGCAGGTGATATTGGTGCCAAGAAACCATTAAAAAAAGCAAGGAAAATTATTATCCCCAAAACTTATCATTGCAAACATAAGATTGCCCATTAATACGTATATATTAATATGTACTCTTCTATAATACCTAGATACAGGAATCCTCAGACCTCGGAAAAAGGAGAAAATAGGTATGGTAGCACCAACACTATATTTAAAAAAAAAAAAAAAAAGAAAATTCTAAACTGACATGCTATTTCTGCAAAGCAGCCTAAATAACCTTTGAGTAAAAGCCTCAATGGACTAACAAGACATACATTACCAGTCCATTCACAGAGATGCTATAGAACCCTGAACAAGGAATCTGAGCTGTATTATAATCTAACACTACTTGTATAATGCAGAACTGAGGTACAGATCACATACTACAAATGCAACTCTTCCACAGCTTACAAGAACAAATCAACACTATATACCTACTGAAAGCTTGTAAATTATTACACTGCCACAAGAATTCCTTCCACAAGACTTACCTTCAAAGCCCCAGAAATCACAATTCACAATTCACTCAGAAATTCACTCTGCTGACAGCCTTCATGACAACGAGACTCCTGCATAGTATTAATGGCATAAACTAACTAAAGAGTATCAGGTTGGACTCACTCAAGGTATATAAACACCTCATCAGAATGTCAGTTCCTTCAGTTTGCTCCAGTTAAGTTGTCCAACATCCAAGACAGCCACACCTATGAGTACACCTATCCATACAAACGCTGGAATTGAAGTCTGCGGAATAAACCACAATACGATGCCCTATTCTTAATTACTTTTTGTATCTAAATATTAACAGTCCCTATTAACTGATGCATTCATTCCCTGTGATTATACCCTACTCGAGTTGGGGTTAGAGCTGTGATACAGCATGAGTACAGGCCATCTTTTTTCCTGACTTATTTTTACAGCTGCATTACTTTCATTAGTAATAACAACTCTCTATTATTTCAGACATTTGAGTTTAGCTGAACAAATTCTAGAAATATAAGATAAATTGTCCCAAAACTTTAAACTCGGCACTTGTCAAGTTCTGAGCAGCTAAATGCCTGAAAAAGAGATTATCTGGGTTAGGAAAAATAGGTTTTTTGGTTCTCTGATTTCCTTATTCTTATTATTTATTCACTCCAGGACAATCCTATGGAGATTATCTACTCATGTGCTGTTTCTTTCAAAGATAATGGAACAAGATTTATTTATTTATCTTTGAGTAGTTGTTCTTCCTTTTTTATTCTACTGATATTATATTATTACTACTGTCATTGCCAGCATGGTTATTGCTACCTGACATTCAATTATATTAGTCATCTTAACTTCCTGCATTCTGTATTTATTTAATTTTTTTTAAGATAGGCACATATGTTGCAACACACACAAAGTTTCTTTACCTACAGGGTTTGTTTGTTTTTTACATTTTGACATCCTTTAAAAAGCATCACACGACTAGTTTTAACTACAGTCAAACTTACTTCTTCATTTATTATCACTTTGTGGCTAAGATGAGAAGTTTTCTTGGCATTTATAATGTAAGAAAATTACAAGCCCTATGATGTTTTACTCTTCCGGGAAAACAGTGTATATAAATTTCTGCATGTCTCCTTTTCATTACCTTGTAAGAAATCATTTCCTACCTCAGATCATAAACACAGGAAGGGGAAATTTAGACATGCTCCATTCTCACCACTGTATTACAAAGTGGGAAGAAAAACGTGTAACAATGGCTTAACTTTGCTAAATCAAATCCATCTTCATACT
The DNA here is from genome assembly GCF_964195595.1 of Calonectris borealis. Lineage (NCBI taxonomy): Eukaryota > Metazoa > Chordata > Aves > Procellariiformes > Procellariidae > Calonectris > Calonectris borealis. The sequence goes on from NC_134314.1 coordinate 70,782,501, forward strand.
TGATGGCCCTTACGGGTCCCTTCCAACTTGAAATATTCTATGAAATGCCATTTAGCTCTAAACTCATATAAAACTAATATTTTCATTTATACTACTCTCTCTAGATATTTTTTTAAATTTTCAAAATAGAGCACTTTATAGTATATTCGTATGTTTTTAAAATCTCTGAAGTCAAACCATAAAATCCAAAAGAAGACTCTTTCACTTACATGTATTTTAACAATAAATATTTCTTCAAACTTCTATTATTCTACTTCTACCTTATTAAAAGAGACACTCTGTTCCAGTGGATTAAGTGTGTTAGCAGCAGCAGCTGCAGCTGTAAGTTGTGCTGTGAGGGCCTGTAACTGAACGACAAGACCAGCATCCAGGGCTTGAAGTAGTGAAGGCTGAGGTTTCTGCTGCTGTATCTGCAGTGTCTGTATCAACTGCTGAAGCTAGAAGAGAAAAGATAACAAATGCATTAAACAAGAAAAATTTTTTAAAAAGCAAAAACCAAAAACCAAACTAGTCTTTTGCCCTTCCAATTAGGAGAAAAAAAACCTCAGGAATGCAGTATCATCTAACCTATGGCTATTATTTCATCTTAATTTGTTTTCATTTATGGCAAATTTTGTTCCCACTTACTGGCTAATTTGCTTTCTGTGGCTGATAAGACATGCAGATGCTTCTTCCTCCTAACTTGCTCTGACAGGTTGCATGATGACCAGTCACCACTCAGGATTTCCTGAGGTGTTGGGGTTCCCCCTCTTCTGTTTCTCCAGTTTGATTCCTTCTGACCTGAAAAAAATCTGTTAGCCTACTCCAGCTTCCTAAGGGCCCACCTATATTAGGAAAATCTGTATGCTGTAACAACATTCGGTAGAGAAAGTAACTGCACTGTTGCAAACTCCACTTCAAGCTGATGCAACATGTCTACACAAAGAGCTTGCACTAGTGCCTCTGGATTAGTCACAAGGAAAATCTCATGCTGAAACTCAGGTTTGCACTGATAGAATGCAATTCTCTTGCTATGTTAACAAAACGTAAAAAGCAAATTAACCAGGAACTGAGAATATAATTTGACTTCCTGCAGTGGCACAGACTCTGGGCTCTGTGCAGCACTATCTTAGGATAAAAATTGTCTAGATGCAATGCTGAACCAGAAGCAGCAACTCTGGGGCAACAAGACGTACAGTAACAACAAAGTATGTTACAGTAAAAACAAAGTATGGGTAATGCCAAAAGACAGACGTTAGAAAATATTATTTAAAAAATAGCGTTGGGTTTTCAAATACTATTTAAAAATAGTTTTGGGGTGTGGTGTGGTGGTTGGGGTGGTTTGTTTGTTTTTTGTTTAAACAACTCCTCTCGCAACCCAGGAGAGGTCTAGGATTATACTGGAATGAGTACTAAATATTATCAAAGAAACTTTAAAAAGTGTAGTGAATGGACCCAAGACATTTCATCAGAGTATATCAGGATACCCTAAGAGTCTCTTCCTTCAAATCTAGATGAGAAAATAAAGAAAAATAGAATATCTTCCATAGTTTTTTTTAGAACAAACGTACAATCCAATCGCCTGGTGTATCTTAATTTCCTTACTCCAACTTCCTATTTGTACACAATTTTTGAAGAGGAGCTGTCCCAATGAGGAAATAAAAGGCTTTTTCATGTGCAGATCTATTCATCTGTTGAATAGAGATGCTCCCATAAAATTGTACAGATTTGCCTTAACACAAAAGGAAAAAAAACTATTCCTATGGAAAAAAGCTGTCCTAAAGCACCATGGAATTACAGAAAGCAGTCCTTTGACCTTCCATGAGGTAAACCCCTGGAGCCTTACCTTTGGGTATTTCTGGAAAAAAGGTTGAGCAAATCCAGGTAGTTCAAACTATGCTGACATAAGTCCCTGATTATCTTCACGTTCATAGTCCACCTCCTCATGGGGCCCACCACTGAACTCTCATAGGGTTCAATCCCTCCCTTCTTACTAGGGCTCACTAGAAACTCTGCATAAGCTGATTAGGTTGATCTTCTTTTCCATAGTGCATAAAAAATGTATGACCCTTTTCCAAGATTGTTTTATAGTTACCTTCTGATAATGTGAAACAACTCTTCCTATTCTTTCAAAACAATTATACAGACTCCTTATACAGCAGAGCCTCTGAAAATGCTTCAATTATTGTTCTACCTCACCAAGAGTTTTCACTGATTACTGCAATAAGCAAAGCTGAAGAGCTCCCCCCTCCCTTTTTGGCCGATCCACAAAAGATGAGCAAACATGACTGGTCCACCTTGTGCGCTGCTCTGAGTAGGAAGGAATCAAACTGAAGAAGCAGAGATGGAAGCCCTAGAGTGAGAAAATCCTGGGTGGTCACCGTTATAGCTATTTTCACATTCTTGTTGGTCACATCTTTCTTACTCTGCCCTCTCCTATGTCTAGACTCTCAATTTACCTGCATGCATTCTCACCCATAAAACACAATCTTAAGATGAAATCAAGGACTTTGGAGCTTGGGGGCAGGTAGAGTGGCTTGGAGAACAGGAAGAAAAAAGAGATGGATAGGATAGAAGCAAATGTTGCAGTTCATCTACGAATCCTAGAGATCTGCATGTACGTATTTATTGCGTACTCAGTCTGTCTCCATATCTCTGCTTAAGGCCATCTTTTCCCTCTCCCAAAACCCATTCTCTTCCTCATTTTACCATTTTGAGCTAAATATCCAAATGTTATTTCTTTGTGATCTGCTGTCTTTGAAACTCTTAATTCCCTTCTCATCTTCATAACCTTTTTCTTTTGCTTCATCCTTTTTTTCTCTCTCTCTCTTTTTTTTTTTTAGTATACTCTCTAGGTAATAATCTTTCAAATTACCTTACTGACTTTCCATATATTTCCCATTCTCTCTTCCCATCCCTTCCTTGTTTATTCCACTATCTTTCCTCCACATTTCACAAACTATCCCACAAACTCATTTTGCTCTGCTTTTCAATGACCCATCAATTTCAGTGTAATCAGATGAAAATACTCCCTTTGCTTGACTTATGAACAATTACAGATGACTCTGCTTAGCTGAACACTGTAAAACAATCTCTCTAAGTAAAGCTGTTGTTACTGTCAGCATCAGTACTTTGTAACAGCTCACTGGTGCCTGCTTCTCATTCATATGCATGGGATTTTTGTTCAGTACCCCAGCAGGTAAAGCACCCTACTCCTCAGTCCAAATAAAAATCATAATGCCAAAGTTATGCTGGTGCCAGAGTTCTAGCATAAACTGAAAAACAATGATCTACATTTTTACAGAAAGCTGATTGTGTGCGCTCAACTTATGTGGCTGTGGGTTAAGAGGATAAGCAGTTCAATGCAAGCTGCACATCAAGCCACTTTTTTGGAGCTGAGCATTTAGAAACTGCGGAACACAGTCACTTCTAAGACCTTATTTTGAATGCTGCAAAATAAAAACTACATTTAGTTCATGGAAAGCTAAAGAAAAGAATCAACATACAATGCACTTCCAGAATGAGTACATTCCCATTATATAATTCTGTACAAAGTTTAGCTTCTTGGGGCATCCAGCCGAGAAATTACTTAAACTGGCATTCTATTTTATACCTATATCCATGAAATCTTAATGCTGTTCTTGATTTAGTCAACTGCAATACTATATAGAAAAGTATGTATTACAGACCATCTTATCTCAAGTCACATTCTGCAATACTTTTAAGGAACAAACAGGGTTGGTTACAAAAGGTAACACAAGTTTTAGTTCACCTGGAACTTACTTGTGATGAACGACCTCATGGGATAGTTAACATGGATACTGGACACAAAACTAAGAAATACTCATGAAAGCAGTATTCCTTTAGTGTACCTTAAAGACACAAAGTATCAAACAGTGTACAGTGTAACTGTCTACAAAATATTTACCTGTTGGCCTTGAGGACTCTGTAAAATCTGTGCAACAGCAGCAAGGGTATCTGTATTAGCAATCTGAGATACCCAAGGATCAGGTAAACTCTGCACCACATTGGCTGGAGTAACTGGAGTCACAGGTGTTCCTAAAAAAGAGAAAATCCAATATGCCAAAATATTTTAACGTACAGACCTAGAAATAGTGTTAGAGAAGGAAAACAAAAACCTGCTGTAAAAAGAAATTATAAGCTAGACATGAACATTTCTGTTTATTTTCTCCAGCAAAGATTGCTGGATTGCAAGAAATCAAATTATAAATATACTATAATCTTCCTAGGACATCAAAACCAGTTATTAAATACTGAGAAAGCACTGTATTAACATCAATTTAAACTGTTTTTCTGACACACGCATAGAGTACACAGAAATAACACAGACTCACATCAACATTCCTCAAGTAGCAGGATTACTTTGCGTAAGTGTAGTTCACAGCTCTTTCCACTATTGACCTATGGGAACTACTAACAAGAACACTGACAAATGCAAAATAAATATGTTTCACACAGTAATCCAAACCATTTAGTGGAAACAATATATACCAAATGATAATTGTTAGCAGTCTACTCAGAAACGTCTGCTAGTCCAGAACTCACTGGACTTGCACTTTATCCCCAGGAGGAGCCTTAAGGATTCTACTAAAAATTTCAACCTGTAGCAGCTGGATTCAAGAGGATTACCCGTTTTATCATTTTTTTTTCAAGAGGAACACTGAGACTAAATCAGCAATCTGATGATTAGTTTCATGCCATAATCCAGAATAATCCTCCAACCCTGAAAATACTCCTACTTTTAGCTCAGAAGTAGAGATATACTGATGAACACTAATGTAAATGACTAGATTACCATTTTAAAAGACAATTTGCATGAGAGTTCAAAAAAGCATTAGAGTAAAGCTATGATTTCAACAATTTAAAGTAATCAAACTAATGAAAATAAAAAATATTGAGCTAGAAGATGCAGTAAGTCCAATCCAAGAGCTAGAACTTTTACATATTTACAGACTCCAATGAAAAATAAGGTGGATTTGTCAACCTAACTGCTTTTCAGCATGAAATCAGCAAAGGGCGGTGACAGAAGCAGGTCCATATGTGCCAAAAAACAATTAAATCAGCAAAACGTGGGTGACAAAAGCAGGTCCACATGTGCCAAAAAACAATTAAATCAGCAAAAGGTGGGTGACAGAAGCAGGTCCATATGTGCTAAAAAACAATTTCTATATGTAAAATTTCCCATATATCCCAATCCCGAAAAAATCTCCACCAAACAAAAAAAGTTGAAAAGCCAGTTCCCTGCCATCTACCTACATAAGTAAGAAAGATGCTTTAGAGCACAAAATTATCAAGTCTGCATGTATAATAATGTTAGGGTTTGTTAACTTGAGACATACTCCATGAGCCGTTTTTTGCCCACGTGATTCTCCAGCATGATTTCTGGCCCACATACTTCAGATTCGAGCGAGAGGGAAGTATGTCACTGGCTGCAGCTTATATCGTCAATATGTTTTTTCCCCCTTGAAATCATTGCCTGTCAGCCAGCAAAAGTAAAGGACCACTGTCTGACATGATACAGCAAGCTCAATCCTATGGATAGCAAAAGTAGTACTGAGTATCATTTCTCTCAATTGTGGCACCACTAATTAACAAAGATTGCATTAAGTGCTGTATTGGGTTTTTAACTCTGTCAGTGATCTACTGTTTTGACTTTCGAATGCAAAACCAGGTCTTAGTGCACTGTTACTCAACCTAAATATATTTATAATATACAGTTGGAAAGTTAACACAACAGGCTGCCTCTTGGTTTTGCTATTTCCCTGATCTGGGCACTGGCTATAATTTATTTCTTTCTAGCATTCATTTGATTTGTCTAAAGGAAACCAGTGAGATTTTTCAGCATGTTAACAGCAAACATACCAAAGTTAACACAAGTGTTTTGATTCAAAGTATGATTTTAACCTATTTTTGTTTACCTGGTGTATTGTTGCTCATAGCAGCTGTAGTGCTGGGCAAGACAGGGGTCACAACTGGAGGAGGAATTCCTGCTGCCATATCCAAGAGAGGCTGAATAATTTCACTCTTGAACACATTATTCTTCTGCCATAAATTTAGCACTCTAACAATTTTACTCTAAAATGAAGAAAGGATAACAAAAGGCCTGAGTCATGCTTGCTATTTTCAATTATGGAATTATTAACAAGCAATGTCAATCTGTCTAGATTGAAGCACCTTTAGGTTTACAAACAGTAAGAACTGTAAGAACGATTATACTGGGTCATACCAAAGATGTCTAACCTATGAACCTGAGGCTGACCTATGTAAGATGCCTAGGCAACAGCAAAAACACACTATGCACATAGCGACAGTCTTCTCTCAGCAGAAAATGAAATATAGTAAAACAAAACAAAAACAAAACAAATGTATCTGACACTTTTATACCTTTACTCTTGGAACATGGTATGGAAGGAATATTATTTTAAGGAAACATTTTAAAGCATTACTAATAATTGAAGCAAGGAATTATTCGTTTCCTGAACTTTTACAGTCAACATAGATGAATGCAATTCTGATCTACCTATGAACCAAAATTACTTATGTCCACTGAAAAATGGGTTTATAGTAATAAGACTGCTAAATACTTTTAGTAGTAAAGTAGCTCAATATTTTGAAAGCTCTCTTGAGAAGTGAGGAATTGAAATTGGAATACAATTCCCTGCCTATTGAAATTACGTAATAATATTAAAAATGTGGATCATGGGAAAGGAAAGAAATCAAAATTAAGACTTCATACAATTCCATCAGATGTAACTCATTGTTCAGCTTGTAAATACATATCTATTCCACTGTTTTAATCTGTTCCCAAATCTTTTCTTTTCTAAGCTTCACTTCTACCCAGAGGCAAGATTTTGCTTGATCTTGAAAAGTTGGATAGTAATGTATGTAATGGAAAAAGACGCTTTGCTTATTTGAGGGGAAAAAAAAAATTACTTGTATTATAAAGAACAGAAAGTTCTCCATAGGATCTTGTGTTTGCTGTCATGAAGATGGTTTAATTATTTAAATTCTATAAAACATGAATATAGAGTACTTAACCACACAGTGTTTAAACCAAAGAAAAGAAATGTCTGTTTGCCCAGAATTCCAAGAGGATACTTAAATTTAATAGAGAGAAGTGCTGAATTTTCACTGCATGGAAGATGTAATTTAGTGTTGCTTTAAAGAAATCTCTGAAGGCTTCCATTCAGCATTACAGTATGCGAGACTTTCTTCTTTGAAAGTTTGTTTTGTAAGGCAGTCTCCAACAAGTCCATCAGAGGCCCTAACTTCCTTCTTCTATCCAGAACAGGAATATAAAACTGTTTCTGTGCCTCAGTATCTATCTTCCCCTTGCATTTTCCATGGCTGAGCCAGATGCAGGAATCAGTGGGGGTTTTTTTGCTACTTTAAATGAAATGCTACTATACTTCTGCTTGATTTTTAAAACAAACAAACAAACAGGTACATAACCTTGGTATCTTTGACAGCACAATTTTGTGCTGGGTCAGATCTATGGTATCTACTTTCACAGCACACCTTCCTATAATACTGAATCCATACACAACATAGCAGCAAGACTTCAGACTGCAAAATACATTTTCTCTACCTGAGGTGAAAAATATCCTAGAAATGAACCTGATAGGAGCTTTACAGACTATAAACTGCCTGCACCCTCTGCTATTTCCAGCCAACCTATTATAAAGATAAGTTAGTAGCGATCTTGACTACTGTGGTCCAAGGGAACAGCTGAACTATTGGGTCAAACTGTTCAAGTTAGGCCTTATTCAGCTTTTGGTTGATTCAATATCAAAGGAAAAGTAACTTTTAAGATACTTTGCTGTTTTTCTATTGCTCCTTCAGTCCAAAACACACTAGTTTGCACTGAAGTTAATGCTACCAAGAAAGATTATTTGTTCCTTGATACTATACAAAACCTGCTCGTTAATTTTCTCACTGAAGAGAGGAAGAACACAGTAAAAGACTGACTACAACTTCCTGTCCTACCAAATCCCTGCTTAATTTTTTTTCCCATCAAAATACATTAACACAAATCCATCCAGTCTTCCTGAAAACCTTTTCAAAAGTCTAATTAATCTAATTGGATATGTCTTGCCCTATCCCTACACTCAGACAAGCAAAATTAAAAGAAATACATATAAATGTGTAAGTCTATAATTAGATCCACTTCAGCAAGCAAAAAGTGAAATCAAAATCTTTATTCTTTAAAGATAACATACTAAAGATTGTTTTAATTAGAAAAACACTATAATAAGTGGTTTACCTTGTCATCCCCAGGACAACGGTACAAGTTCTGGAAAGTGCTGATGATGTTATTGCTGAATCTTGGAGCAAATACATCCTTTTCTTGTCCAAACTGATGCCGGGACTGTCGTACAATGGAGTCAATGACATACAGACCAGGTACCTTGTATTCTGGTTTGCACTACAAAGAATAGTAATTTAAAATGTGCATATGTGAAAAATACCGGAAACCATTAATGGCAGAGTAAATATGAACAGTTCTCTCTAATTTTTAAATGGGTTAAAGTATTACCAAGATGTTCTCTATTTAACAAATTGTCCTGAAAAATGAAACTCTCTCAAAAATAGCTAACCTTTAATGTTTGATTATCACATCTAGATGTGTTCTGCAATTATGTAAATGGTTTAAAATCAATTTACTACCACTAAAAAACTTTTTAGAATATAGCTATTAAAAATTAGCACATGAACCACATACCCTTTTTAAATGAACACACCTATTTTAAGAGAACAGCATAAAGCATGACCAAATTCTTAGTAGTACATTGGGACTAGTTGTAAATACAATTCAAAATATTTTTGTCCTTCTTTATGATCAAAGTCAACACTAAAGTTAACATTTGTTTACTTTATTTTACATTGTTGTAAGTAGCATGTGGTATATCCTGCTCCCAACGGAACAAGAACATATTTATGTGGACATCTGTGTGGTTGAGAACATACCAGTGATACTTATTTTAAAACTGTGGAAAACTTGCTTAATTTACAAACAGCACTGTATTTATAAAGCATGTCTGCTAACTACAATACTAATTACTTAGGTAATTTTACTTACTTAAGAATTAAAGCTAAATTTTTTGCCTTTTAATTGCAAAGTAATTGCACCAGACTAGTGCAACCAGTTTTAAGACAGAATGAAAAGCGGTACAAAAATATAACGAAGTCATCACCGTAATATACTATGACATGGATTCACCTTATGAATATTGGTTGTACACACTTATCACACAAGGTACTATGGAAAACATGGGAAAGCACCCATTCCCTCTCTGATCCAGATAGTCTATAAACATACTACGTAACACACTAAATTCATCATCTCTAATACAGTGCCAAACAAACTCTTCAGACTACTAATTTTATCATAGCCTAGATACAAACTTCCTGTTTTGAAAAGTGCTGATTTACTAACATTTGCAACCTCAATAAAGCATTTATTTAGGCTCTAAACATGGTCCAGTGTTTTTAAGCAAGGCATTCTTCATTTAGGAATGTGTGTGGCATCCCTTTAAGAATAGATGTGCATTATTAAAATCATGAAATTAAAATTTAATTGCATATAATACACTGTCTTCAGAGAATCACTTGAATGTATTGTAGCTACTCAAATTTTAGCTAAATTATTACCAAAAGTAAGAGTATTCTGCATACAGAACAGACAGGTATATGACTTTTCACATAATTGAAATTAATAAAAATCGCAGATATTTAGTAAGAAAACTCAGCAAATATGCTAGGTGGATATACAGAAAGAAAGAAAAGATTATAATTAATGTAATAATACAGATGGTAAAAATGGAAAAGACAATAAAATACAAATAAAAAATTTAATCAAGAATGACAGCTGGGGCAGTGAGCCTGTGTATCTCCAATCCAAGATGAGATGAGTTTTTACACAACAAATGTTCACATATCTTCCTAGTGAGTCTAAGCAATAAGATAATTTGATTACTCCAAGAAATTATTCAAGTCTTGCTCTCACAGTGGAATATCCTTAATATACAGAATGCGGTCATTTGACCCCTGAAGTGATGTTTTGCCAGAGAATAAAAGAGTCAATCAAAACAACAATAGACCAGTGAGTTAAGTGCCACAAAACAAAGAATGTCACAGACAATCACTTCACCTGAAGTTTCAGTAACCTCATGAGATTAATTTTGAAGAAAGAAAATACTGGAGTAGGAAAGAACCAACAGTAAACTAATTGAGACGGCACTGACATCACTCTGGACAAGTCTATGGCAGATTTTAACGAAAGATTCGGTAGTTTTGAGCTTTAACTTGAAATTATTGCTTCCAGAAAAATAATCCAATTATCTTCCAAACATACAACTTAAGTCCATAAATATCAAATGGCTAGAAAAGAGCTTTCATCTGCTTATCTCCAATTCTACTAAAAGAAGAACTTAATATTTGACATTATTAATAATTTGCGTGTTTCACTAAATCGTTTATGACATACTGAAAAAAACACATCAAGCCCACTAAAGGGAAACATCTAATCCAGAGTGATCATTAACAAGGTTATCAATAACAACATACATCTGCCTTCTCTAACTGGCAATGAACAGTGCAGAAGTCCCTTATCAAGTAGTACCGGACACCGAAAACAAATGTGCAAAGATAAGCCATACTCTTAGTAGTTTGTGGAAGGGTCACGAACAACCAGTCCAATTCCTGACAAACTACCACTCTTTCATTCAAAGGATAAATCTTCTCTCATGCCTGTGAATACAGAATTGTCAGTCACAGCCACTGCAACTAAAAAGCAGTATTTGGAACTCTGGCAATTCAGGATTAATTTTGGGACATGAAACTGCGAAGTGCTACTGATCAGAGATGGATAAGATGTACACCTGCTCTCATCCTCCTATGTCCACCTGTAGTATTAAACAGGGATCAGAGGTGGAAAAAAGTCAGAGGCGACGTTGGCAAAGACAACTACTTGACAAAACACTAGCAGTGATGGTAAAGTATACTATGCTACCAGTCTTTACTAGTGCCATGAAACATACATATGACACCTTTTCCACATAGGACTGATGTTCTAGTACCTAAATAATTAATTCATGAACTGTTCTGAGAAATTAAAAACACCAGGCTGAAGCTGAACCCCGTTTACATTGTCTAACCAATGTCAAAAAGCACTGCAGCATAGACTGGGCACCAAGGAATAAAATGTAATGAGGAAGACAGGTTACTGACACAGAGCAATCTAGACTGCTTCGTCAAATGGACAACAAAAGAAAACTTGTATCCAACATTGCAACATCAACAGACTAACTTCTCTAGCTTGTTTGTCAAAATAAAAGGGCAATTTGGTCATAATTTACTCCTATTTACAAAAGGAGAAGAAATTCAGGACCAAAATGATCAACTGAACAATCAAGTACAATGCAGACAAGGAGGAAAGACTCACAAATTGGAATCCATGCATTTCCAACTGGAGACAAAATGCAGTTTTACCCAAGAATAAACAACTGTTGCAAGAAAACAAAACGCAGTAAAATTATTTGTTATTCAGAATCTTTAAATTAATACTGCATCTTCCCAAAAAGTAATTCCAGTCTAGCCATATAAATATTTTGTGGTTTAAATTATAGCAGGAACCACCAACTGAAATGCTACATCTCCTGCTACACAAAAGATGAGGCTGAATGGTCATTTTCCCTTCAGCTTTAAAATCTATGGGAAAACCTGACAGAAAAGCAAAAGCAACTGTCACTCGCCAAACCACTGTCAATTCGTTTGCTGTTCGCTGTTCACATGGGCTACACTGACAGCCTCTTTCAACGTTAAATGAATACATACAGAGAAGTAGTTCTAAGACTGTATCCACGGTCATTCAGATCAAAGTATATCATAACTACAAAATGAGAACAAAGGAATTGTCTTTCTGCATCATGGGTTATGATCAGCTGAGATTACTCATTACTAGCAGAAACTGAACATGATTAAAAACTGAAATAAACTAACGTGTGATAAAAATATTAATCCATATGTGTACCTAAAACCCAATGGCCTTCAATACTCTGTAATCCAAAATGAGGAAATTTTTCTCAGTGCTAACACAAAATACCCGTGACCAACTTACCTTTTGAATGAATTTCTCAACACTCTGTACGACGTGCTTGTAGAACTGGAAAATAAAATAATACTTCAACAGAGGAGAAAATCTGAAGATACATATACTTGTTCAAGTCATGCAATATTGATAGTAAAAACTGAATTAGAAACTTTGGTTGATTAACCAGCAATCCAATACCTACAGCTGAGTATGCTGTCTTCCTTAGAACATTTAACAGTGTATAAAAAAGCTAATCTCACTTTTTCTTGCCTTCTGAAGGTTTTTTTACGCTGGATTTTTTAAAATAACATGCACTTATTTAGTGAGAGCTAAGAAAATAATATAATTGTTCCTTCGAAAACATATTGTTATTTCATTGTACATCATTGAAGATGTTAGCCTAATGTTACTAAGCATAGCACTTCTCTGTATTTCATTTATTTTCCAAGTGTCCACTTTAATAACCTAAAAACATGAGTATAGGAAGACCTTATAACATCTACTGAATACTTTTTCTTTGAAATTGACCTTTTTTTAAAAAAAAAAATCTCACATATCATCACAATGGCTCTACACCAGCTCAGTAACTGCTCTACACAGTTAAATGTTTTTATTGAAATGATAAGAGTGGAAGCAGGATTTCCAAGTAAAACACATGATAAAACATTTTGGTATCATTTAATTGTTTAATTTATAAAACCATTTACTATCATTTACTACTTGTTTATGTTCAATACAAGTTTTTAGCATTTTCATTATACTGCAACACATAGGCTGTAATTTACATAGACTTTGCGTATTTAAGAAAGCCAGTGAATTTCACCCTTCTGTCATCAAATTGCTCTCTCTGCAAATCACACAAAATCCCAATATGGATTTCATTATCTGAAAACGTATCTGATTCTCATCAGAGGAATGTAGATAGGAAGAGCATAAGTTCATGGCTTTTTAGCTTTTATCCTATCCTCTTTTTCACCTCTCCAGCTTTCACTGAGCTTCCATTTGTTTTAATACTTAACACTAATGGCATACTTCTTTCCTTCATCGTTTTTCAGTGCTGTTTTCTGCTGCGCCATTGCTGTTTGGCAAGTAACATCAAAAATAAAACCTAAGAACAACACCCATGAAAAGGTATGCTAGGAATCTATAAAAATAAAATAAAACTTAAACAATTGTATTGATCCAAAGGCACGCATATCTTCTCTTTTGGGGGGGCGGAGGGGGGTGGAGGAGGGAATTGTAGTTTTATATTTATTCATCTGTTCTCAGGCAATGTCAGTGTTTCCTTTTTAAACTGAGGAAAAAAACCCTGTCTTTCAGATCTGATTGAAGAGTCAAGTTGGTAGAATTCTTTCTATATGACAACCAGCAAATAAAAGTCACACAACAAATTAAGAATTAAGCCTTCCACTGCACTCCTGAAAATCCCATCACTATCACATTTGATCATAACTTGGAAATTGTACATAGAACAAGGGAGGTGGAAAGTTCTGTGGCAAGTTCTTTAAGCTATTCAGTTATTTTGACACAGATGAGCAATGGAAAAGAAGTCAAAAGAAGTTAGCCCATTTCTTACCTTTATAGCCTTGATTGCTGCCTTGGTGATCTGTGTCATTTTAGCTTTAGAAATGGGTGGCTTATAATCATTTAGCGAGTACAACTGCAAAAAAAAAAAAAGTTATCAGAAATATATTCTGCAGTTTTAAGCAGTATAAAAATACATTATTTTTCCACAAGAAAATGCCACTTTTAATTTTCATCGGATTTTAAGTATATATTGCACCAGAAAAGGCATCCCCATTTAAGAAAAAGTAAAAAGGCCCAATGAAATATAATGTAAGAACCAAAATGCTTAAAAGATAACAGTTTTTTCTTTGCAATGGTCACTATATACCTAGTTTTACTAGCACTAAATACAGCAGACACCTGCAGGTGAAGTGACAAAAGAAATACATATGATACGTAAATACGGTAGCTCTCATTAAGTTTTTCTTTCTAGGACAAAAAATGTAATATACTTGACTACCCTTATGGAATCATAACAGATGCTTAACCAAATACTTACTACATTCATCATCATATGCCTGCTGAATCAAATCTTTTCATTTTCCATTAAACAAAAAAATCCAGGCCAGTGAGAAAAAGCATGTAGCAATTTTGCCACTTAAAACAGCAGATTTGGAAAAACTATAGATTTCCTTCATTCACTACATTAACTCAGAGAAATAATGTATCAGAAGTATTACAAATGCCTAAGCAAAAATCCAGCTGGGTTCTCAATTTTAACACAGCTTTGTAACTTCATTAATATCTAACCACCAAAACAGCCACAGTACACAAGTAGTGGAGTTTTGCAACAATTTTCTCCCAGGATGCAGTAATAACTCTATTCTTTTTACTTGTACATACATCTCCCAGCAGAAGCAATCCAGCATGACATATATTCATCAGAAGTTTGTTACATAGTGAGAACTGTACATTAACTAATTCATAGCTATGACTGATAAGCGGTAATTGGAAACAACTTCCTTCACACTGAGTCAGGACTCCCATCATCCAAGGCTATTTACTTGCTGTGAAAACCTCTGATTATTCACAATATATGGCTTTGAACAAAATGCTGCTCTTTTCTCCTTCAACCCTAGGTGTTAACAGATAAGGGACTGTCTAGTATTTGCTGCTTTCATACATAAAAAGACCAGACACAAAATGCCAAACCAGTTTTAAGGGTATTCTTGACTTAACTTACATTGTATTTTTGTTTACAACACACATATTTAGAAGCACATTAGCTCAAAAATAGGGCCCTGATAATGGGAATGACCATCCAAAGACAATTTTTTATTTCCTTCTTAGAGACAGGAAGAATTGGAGTTTTTCCATAAAATGCTCATTGAAAGAGAAACAAAACCAGAAGACCCCTCTCCTCTCTTACTAACATCCTGAGCAATGCAATATATTGAACTAGATTAATATCCATAAAGATACAAACAATATCTTTAACTTCCTAAGATTCATTCAACTTTCAGCAACCTGCTACCTCAGAAAACATAACTCAGAACTGTTTACATTTAACAAAGTAAAATGCAACAGTAAACAGGATCACACAGTGGAAAGGATTAGACAATCTTAAATATAGGTCATGCTCCCCAGGTTGCTTATAATAATTTTTCGCTCTGAAGCTAATGTAGATATTCTTCAGTCATATTTGAGTTTCCAAGAGACAAAGACTTCTTCTCCCTGCAAACATGAGATGCTTTTTTCTACCCTTTCCTGTCAAAACCAGTTTTAACTAAAACTTTGCACAGCTGTCAAAAGACAAACTGAAAAAAAATTGGTTTGTCCAAGCATAAGTATCAGTCTTCTCAGCTTGAAAGGATTTCCATTAAAACCGTGAAATTATAACCAGTTCACAGCTAGACATCCACTTTTAAAGCAACTGTTACTACTTCTCACTAATGCTAATTGCTGTTGCAAAATATTCTGAATTACTTATGTGCTTCTTATACAACAAAAAGCAATACGCTTCTAGAATTCAAATACATAAATGCTCTTCACTACCACAGGGGAAAGGGAGAAGAGAGGCAGAAAATCAAGAGTTTCAGTTTCTTCTCTGTTTTATACTCATAGTTCAGTGCTCAACTTCCAGTTACTCACAGGTGATTGACCAGACCGTGGGACACTCACCCTTGGCTACCGGCTTGGCTGGATGATGTGCAACTACAGCTGAACTACTTCTGGGGCCACTACAGTGCAAGAAACATTTTGCTGACATTCAGGCAGTGGCTTAGCAGAGTCAGTCAGCAGACCTGGCTCCAACAGGTCAGCACTCTCAAAGCCCAAAATACTAGTAAAAGCAATTCACAGATATGCGAGCGAATGTGAAATCAGCCTAGATTCAAGAAGCCACCTTGCCAATCTGAAAACAGTCCCAGAAGAGATAGGAACAGCAGCTCCTTCACCTATGACAGCTATGAGGAGGCATAACTGCTGATTCACGTAGATATGCTGGGACCACACCTGACCAGTCCATCAGCTTTGAAATGATCAGGAAAAAACAGGGGACGGGGCAGTTCAAAGCACCAAGAAAGCTACAACACAGTGCTGGGAAACATGGAAGAGTTGCACGTAACTGATTCTGAAGCACCAGCTGCGTGCAGTCAGGTATCTTAGTACCACATATTTGCAATATGCCAAAAAACAACAGGGTAATATGGGTTGTTGCTAGCATCCCATTACTTTTTTCTGGGTAGCAGAGAGCCAAATTTAGCATTAAGGACAGATAGTTCAAGCTAGAAAAAGAAAAAAAAAGAACCACAAGAAACAGCAAAATTAAGAACATACTTCTGTAGTGATAGGCTTTTTGGACAATGGATACACTTGTTCCAGGTTTTAAGAGCCGTTTAAAAGAAAACACAAATCCCAAATTTAGTACCTGGAAGAAGCCAAGGAAAAAAAAAAAAAAATCATTCTTCTGAATTATTTTTTCTTAGTTATCTTTAAGAAGCTTTTAATTTCCTATAAATACATTTTGTTTTAAAAAGTACATTCACTTAGAAAACTGGTGATTTAGGTCTGTCAGTGCATGGCAGAAGCCCAAAGCAGCAGCATTTGTACTAGGGACAAAGTGAGGGCCCAGTGTGAAATACCTACTTGCAATTTTGCAACATTTAATGCAACACTCGCTTTTTGCTTTTGAAAAAATTAAGTTTCACTTACAAAATTAAGAAATGTGACATTTCTTAAAATTTCTTAACTCAATCTTTTAGTATTAAACAGAATTTTAACTACATAAAACATAGACATCCTCAGCATAGTTTAATGCAAATGAAAGACGGCCAAAAAATCCCCACTTTTCTGAATACAGATATCCTAACACGCACCAACATCTTCCTGAATACCTACTGACAGCACACATGTTCTTTGCTCTATTTTCAGCAAATTCATACGTTACATTTATTAATAGTCAACCAGGAATCCCTCTCCACTTGGAATCACAGAATGGTTTGGGTCAGAAGGGACTTTTAAAGATCACCTAGTTCCAACCCCCCTGCCATGGGCAAGGACATCTTTCACCCAATCAGATTGCTCAAAGCCCCATCCAACCTGACCTTGAACACTTCCAGGGAGGGGGCATCCACAATTTCTCTGGCAACTTGTTCCAGTGTCTCATCGTAAAAAAATTCTTTGTTATATCTAACCTAAACCTACTCCTTTTTAGTTTAAAACTGTTACCTCTTGTCTTATCACTACAGACTCTCCACCTTTCTTATAGGCTCCCTTTAAGCACTGAAAGGCCTCAATAAGGTCTCCCTGAAGCCTTCTCTTCCCCAGGCTGAACAACCCCAACTCTCTCAGCCTTTCTTCAATAGGAGACACACTCCAGCTCTCTGATCATTTTCGTGGCCCTCCTCTGGACCTGCTCCAACAGGTCCATGTCTTTCTTGTGCTGGGGACCCCAGAACTGGATGCGGTATATAAGCAGGGTCTCACAAGAGCGGAATAGAGGGGAAGAATCACCTCCCTCGATGTGCTGGCCATGCTTCTTTTTATGCAGCCCGGGATACAAGCGGCTTTCTGGGCTGCAAGCGCACATTGCTGGCTCATGTCCGATTTTTCATGTACCAACATTCACAAGTCCTTCTCCTCAGAGCTGCTCCCAATCCATTCTACGCCCAGCATGTACTGATGATGGTGATTGCCCTGATCCAGGTGCAGGAGGATCTTGCAGTCAGCCTTCTTGAACTTCATGCAGTTCATATGGACCCTCTCCTCAAGCCTGTCAAGGTCCCTCTGGATGGCATCCCTCCCCTCGAGCATATCAACTGCACAACTCAACTTGGTGTCATCTGCAAACTTGTTGAGGACGCACTTAATCCCACTGTCTATGTCATTAATAAAGATATTAAATAGTATCGGTCCCAATATGGATCCCTGAGGGACACCAGTTGTTACTGATCTCCATTTGGATATTGAGCCATTAACTGCAACTCTTTGGATGCTGCCATCCAGCCAACTCCTTATCCGTCGAATAGTCCATCTATCAAACCCATCTGCTCTACTGCTAGGCTGGCTAGAGAAGCAAGACTTGGTTGCCTCTCTAGTAATGAAAACTTTGTTTTTTCATCTAGCATAGATGATTTTTAACACAGTAGGCATTTAAAGAAATCAGATATTCTTCAAATCTAGTTAAAGCAAAATAACTGCAACTTATTCAGGATTATAAAATATGAAAATAAAGAGTTAAAAAAAAAATATATTATTTTTGTTTTTAAAACTTGTGCTTATATTCTGGCTCATTTTTCTCTGTATGCCCTTTTGTACAAATGCTTAGCCAAAACAGTTTGCTATAATTATTTCCTGATCATGCTTTTGTAAGGCTCACTGGCAGAAGATAACTGCTTGCCCTCACATAAAAGAAGCCTTTAAACAAACTAGGAAAAAATGGCAGCATGGCTAAACAGTAAAGTCAGGGAAACTATCTGAAGTAAAATGATATATTTCAGAAAATCAGAAGTGGTATCCAAAAGGGGAAGGGGAGGGAAAAAAAGTGACCATAAGTTCTAACAGGTAATGTACATGTAAAAAATACAGCAATCAATTTTGAGAAACAAACAGGAAAAAGCACAAAAATAAGCCATTTTCAGAAGACAGAAGGAATAGCAGATGTATTAGAGTGCTCTTCCAGGGCCAGAAGACAATCAGCACATAAAGGACAACTCATAGGAGATAAAGTCCTACAGAAAAAGAACCCTCCCCTTCTCTTCTTAGATCTACACACTGCGGAAAAACTGTGGAGACTTCCCATACCAGAATCCTCCTCAAGTGTGTTTATAAGAAGGTAAAGAACAAGCTCACAATGTGAAAAAATAATGAAGTGCTAGAACAGAACTCAGGAATGAAAGACCTACTAGCTGTGATTCGTGAATTCTCACTTGAAACAGTCTCAATGTTGTAGCTCTAAGAGACAGGAAAAGCAACATGAATTTCTGCCAAGGGCTCAAGGGGAGCATTAGGAAACAACGGATCGGTTAGGTTCAATGTTTGTACCAGAAAAATCTGTATAAATTACTCGAAAGAAAAGAATTAGTGGGTGCACCGATAATTCCATGCAGCTATTGTAACGAAAAGCCACATCTCAGTTTACTGTCCTCCTCTGAAAGACTCGCGGAGCATACTGAGAAATCACTCATATAGTCCACCTGGGCTACCGAAAGACATTTACCAATGATCTCTCACAAATGGCTCCAAAGAAACTAAGCTCTCCTAAACAGGTCCTTGCATGAAAAATAACCTGACCAATTACTCCGTAAAGATAGCTAGCAAACAATTTGAATAAACAGTCACTTTGTTTATAGTAGAGGGAAGTCCCAATAAAGTCATACTTATGCTGGGGACTGTTCCTGTGCTGTCATGTATATTCTGGATAGGACGGACAAAGTCAGACTATCAAAAACTGCAGAGCAACATCAGTGACACTAACAAGTAATAAAAAGACAGAAAAATTAAGCATGAGTACACATGAAGTAGTGGACACTGGCTTTGAAGCTGACTGTTGCCATTCAGGAACAGGATCTGCTGATACATGAGACATTTCTTTGAAAGCATCAACTCAACAGTAAACCAGAAAAATCTCAGTAGTAAATGCTGCAAACAGACTTTTAGAACCACAACATTATTTAGGCAACTGTATTAACCTACAGGGCACTCTCAACCTCTCAGCACTTCTGGAATTTCTGCCCTCCCCTCTAATCTCCAGGGCTGTCATGAAATCATTAGGGATAATGAAAACTATGGAGAAGGTTTTAAGTGAAGAACAAAGGTGGCTAGGACTTTTCAGCCTGCAAACAGGATTATTAAGGGGATGGCAGATGTCAACACAATCTCAGTAGTGGAGATCAACTGGGAAGGATGGGACTGGAGGAGTGCACCAAATGAGAGGAGCAGGCAGCGACTGAGAGCCAGGCTGGTGGATGTGGCTCCAGACAGCCCGATGTGGTTTTCCTCAGCCTGGGAGGGCAGATCTGGTGCGCCTCGGAGGGACCTGACTCACTCCTAACTGTTATCACCAACTTGCTAAGTCTGTGCCCAGATATCACAATGACACACACCCACTCTTTTAAATAACTGTATAAAATACAGTTAGCTATCTGTATGCTAGTACAAAATGCAGCGCTCAGCTTAAAAGAACTTATTCAAGTGAAGTTTGAGCCTTATCACATCAGGCAGCTGCATTTTTTCCACAATAGAAAAACAGTTCATTCAAGAAGGTCAAAAGTGAAATACTGTAATCTTCAAGTGGCAGAAAAAAAACAGGAGAAGTTTCAGAGATTTTGAAGCATGCTAGTCACATTTACAATACAAGCTAGAAGAAGCAAGCAAAGGAGCAGACACACAAACCATTATGCAAATGTCAAAAAACATGCTTTACAGCTGAGCTACTATATGATTCTGTAAATTATGAAGAAAATCTCTCTTAATTCCATTCAGTAGTCATTTACCCGCTTTTCTGGATAAACATCAACTCATACGAAACACTTGCCCAAAAACTGATCGGTATTTCTTTAAGCATCTGATCGCTATTCATAGATATCTGACCACCAACGAAACCTGTTTTCTCTAGTTATTTTCGTAAGTTCACAGTTGGAAGGACTTGTATAGTGAAGTATTTGCATAATTTCTTACGTGAAAAACCAGTAAATACAGAAACTTGCTGTTGAAATCTGAGGCACTGCTACAGTGAGCACCACAGTTTGGAGCCTCTTTTTAAAATGTACTCCAAGAGAATAAAAATTTCTCTCCAAACACTGCACATCTATCACCAGTGATGATATAGATACATATCAAAATCCAATTCAAAAGCCACCTCACATGTTGTTGGATCAATTTCTTCTTCCCATTCATTTAGTAACTGACTGTGCACCAGAAACTAAAAAGAATATGCTAATCTAAACAAAACCAATATTCATCTCCCAACTATCCTAATATCTAAGGGGGAAAAACAGTCTACTGATATTTGCCTGGAAAAGAGCACTGCTGCAAAGAGCTGTGTATTCACCCAAGAGTCATTCTGACACAAAGGCTATCCAGAGCAAAGTCACCACAACACAAATACAACATTTGGGAGAATGATGCTTCAGTAAAACCAACTGACTTGAATAAATCGAAAGGTTAAACCCTGATAAAAAACTGTAAAAATCCATTACAAAATTATACAAAGCTTTGTTTTGTATTGTCCATTCTTGAACGACGGCAGATCGCTTGGAAAACTAAAGGTGAAACATTCCCTCTCTAAAGGTAGATGGCATTATGGCACACAAAATTAACTGAGCGACAGAAAGAAACTGCATGTCTGATGCTAAAGAAAACAAAATTAATGACTTCCAGAGAACACAAATGTTAAGAAGGAACAAAGACTAAACTTGTACAGAATTTGATGCGGGGGGCGGGGCGAGGGGGAAGTCTAACACAATCAGACAAGTCACGAGGAGTCTGAGTGTACCGGTAAGAGAAACCATTTCCAAACTGTTGGCTCAGTTTTTGAAAAAACAAGTGTTAAATAATCAAGTTAGAAAGAACATTAAATGCAGGCTTTCCATATGACCTTTTGGGAATAATTTTATTTTCCTCTGTGAGAAAAAGCATAGCAAAAGTAAAGAGAATACTTTCAAGTTACTGTAAGAAGTGCCAGTGATTTTTCAACTCAGTGCACTTAATAGTAGTATACATTTGATTGCAATGTCAATGAAAATTTACTGTTTTATCTGTTTATTCTAGAAAGCTGTGGACAAGACTCTGAACTGCCTATCTCAAGTATTCTAGATGACTGAACATGCTCAACTCCAAACACATTGCAAACAATACTGGAAACTACAAAATACAAATGAACATTATCTTCCCATTCCATTTATGGCTAAAGAAAACACCAGATCAATTTGCAGTGAATTTGTGTGGGGCGAAGTTGTTTTACTGCTTTGCTGTAGGATGATTCCATCCAGCTATGCCCTACACACTACCCCATTTTGATAATTAGGTGGGGACAAGCAATAAACCTTTGACAGAAGATTGCATGTTTGATTAAACACTGAATATAAATCACAGGAAATCCTTAAAGGGAAGGCTTGAATCTGAATGGCACTTCAGGGACAAAATGAGTCCACAAAGATACACTTATCACCAAATCCTAATCTGTCTCAATGAAAGTAATTCCCAGGGTAATGATCTTGCAAAGTAAGAATCAGATGCCAGCCAAATGGCCATGTAAGCATGTAACAGCTTATTAGACAGATAGCACTGAAAGTCTTCAAGATGATCAAAGAAATAGGTAGTTTTAAGGGTGGATATTTGTTCTTGTTTTATAAGACTATCTTTAAACCTGTTTTGTTACTATCTGAATTGTAAAAATAATTTTTGCTATTTTATAAGTTCTTATCCTAACACAACTGCACAGAAACGTAACAGAGAGACAGAGGGTCAAACCTGCATCACATCTCCAAAACTATCAGTAATTCCCCCCCATGCCTCTTTAGTAGGGTGTATAACAGCTAACCAATTCACCTTGAAATCACGCCTCAAAAAACCTCCCTATCCAACTGTGCTTCACTCCTCCAACTCATTAGCCTTGTGTCACACTAAAACATTCAGTAGCATGACTTACTGCCATAAGAAGGTGAAAAACCCCAGAGTGGTAGCTTATACTGTTAAGCAAGTCTATTGCTTAACAGGAATGTAAGCTGGAAAATTCTCCAGAGGAGGTTGAGACACAGAGACTCAGATGTGCTCGTGGGATCCTGATTCATGCCCATTCCATGGTGAGAGGAAGACCCTCTCACCATATAGATATTAAATATGCCAGGTTCCTTTTCCAGTTCCTCCAGAATCTCCTGAAATTGCATATACACTCAATTTTTTATTTACCCTCCACATCCAAAGCCTCACCAAGTCTTGGGATGTTCTTAACAAACTTGACTCAGCCCTAGCCAGCTTGGCCATTTCAAGTGCCAGGAAGAGCAGGAAGTTTGACAACAGAGACCTGGCAACTGTTTCAAGCTCCCTGTCTAATCATGCCTCTGGGCTGAGCATCACCAAGGAGCACCCACTTCTACTTGGACCGCACCAAGAAGTAATGGTTGCTGTCAGGACTGCTTTTCTCTGTCCCTCTCTGATTCCCTCTTTTTATTCTTAACACCTTTCTACCTTCTCATAATAATTTATTTTTACCTCCTCTTTTTTTCTGTTCTTTTTTTTTTTTCCTCCTTACCTCTCTTCCTTTTCTTTGAGCTAGGGCATGATAGAAAATGTGTCATTTACTGATGCATACCACTAGATGAGAGAAAACTAATAGAAACAGCATTCAGTAGTTGATATTTACAGAAGGTAATATACAGTTGCCCTTTTAGTGATACTTTCTCTGCATATTATTTTAGTCACCAGCAACCCACAGCTCAGTGGTTCCTGAGCCAGCACCAACTGATCTTTTTCATAAAATCTCTGAATTCCCTCCATATAGGGAATTCAAATTTATTTATTTTTTAATACATGTGAATCTTTAGCATGTCCAACATCTTCTGGCAAAGGCACAGAGTTCAATCAAAACTTGTGCAAAGAAACTCCTTTTTCTTGATTTGAACCCATGCTCATCAGTAACACTGGGTTTACCTTGCTTCTGCATTGGAAAAAACCAGTGATTTACCTCTTCTATATCACCATTACTATAGAGCCCTATCTCATCATCTTGCAGTCATCTTTGTTCTAGCCCAAAACCAATATTAATATTTAGTAATTTCTCATACAGTCCTGCTCCATTCCCTTCTGCCCTTCTCTGTACATGCAGTTCTGCCAACATGGTCCTGTGAGGTGCAAACTAGACTGCACGTGGCATAAGATGTAATGGCAGTATAACCAGTCTCTATTTCTTTCCTAATTTCCAGGATTCTGATTGCTATTTTGACTACTGCTGAACTTTGAACAGACATTTTCATTTCAGTTGCAAGATCTTATTAATTACCAAATGATATAATTTCAATGCCCATCACTGTGTACATAAAGCAAGGGTTGTCTTTTTCATACTATCTTCCCAGCCTGCATTACCGCATTTAACTTGAAGAAATTGCAGGGTGCCATCTAACAGTCAGTACAGCAATGTCCTTTTGCAATCCTTCATGGCTAGCCCTTTAGTATCAACATCCTGAATAACTTAATACTGTCAGCAAACTTTTTTGCCTCATTATTCTACCCCTTTTCCACAGCATTTATGAATACATTGAAATGCACTGATTCCCAGCACAAGCCAACATAAGATTCCATCACGAAAAAAGACAATTTATTTCTACATGTGAACTTTTTCCCATCTCCCCTTTTAGTAGTCATTTATCAATGTAAGGATCCACTCCCCATGGCTTCTTCTCAAACTTTTGGGGATGGACCTTCTTAACTACTTTTGGAAATCCAAGTAACATCACTCAGTTCGTCCCTGTCCATGTGCTAGCTAATTCTCTCAAAGAACTCTCATATATACATGACATACTACTTTCTTTCATAAAAGTCACACCAATTCTTCCTCATTTTATGATATTCACCTGTGCATTGTTTCAAACAAATTCAAATTCTGCTACTTCTCACTTCCAATTGAGGTATCTGTTCTGTTCACTCGTTTAAATAAAAAGCCTTAAGACTCAGTTTTTAGTATCATATCCTAAAACAAGCATTTCTTCTGTATCACCCTCTCCATTGCAGTCAATCAATATTATCTGGAAAAGAGGGGAAATTGTCCTCACAGGGATTTTGTATGCATTTGTTGGACAACGGATAAAGTGTCATTTCCTCATGCATCTCTTTCAGAAGTAACAGGTTCCAAATGCAACAAGTTACATAGATTTACTACATAAATGTGCATCTAAGTATCCTATCCAAGAAAGGATCAGGCTGGCAAATAAAGCCAATTATAGTCACAATTTTGTATTTGTCTCTATCTGATACAACGTCATGATTTGTGCAGCAAAAAGCACTGGTGTTGAGACCTAAGAAACTAGGTAAAAGGCAATATTCCAGTGTACATAACAGTTAGGCTTAACCGCACTATTTATACTCCCTTTCCCCAATAATTTTAAATAAACTAAGTCCTATTTCCAAACTTTGGGGAAAAAACCATGGGCTTGCTCAAAGATTTAATGAGCTATATAATTATATGTTGGGAATCAGGGAAAGTCAAAAGGTCAGGTTGATGCTATAGATAAAGCATTGAATTTCTGCTCTGTATTTTTTTTTTAATTCTGTTAAGAAAAGTGGTCTTCAGGAGGACTACTGAAGGTATGGGAATTCATCGGCATATTTCAAGTTTTGATTGTTCCGTAATGCAAACAATGTATTTATCATTACAACTGTAATTCAAAAAGCGCTTAAAAAGTTAACTCTCTTGTAAATATCTGTAAAAAGTTAATCCTATTGTAAACAGGTGTAATTTACAAGGCAATATACTACACAATGCTAAGCTCTGGCCACATCTTACAAAGGCAAGAGAAGAGTGGCTAAGAAATAATTTTTCATATAACACTAATTTTGCCACTGGAAGGCTTGAAAGCGCTGAACACCTCCGGTCTCATGTGATCCAAAGGAACACATATTCATCTATATACACTGTTACAGCAACTAAGGGAACAAACATTCTGATACTGATGCTCTAGGACTCAGACCAATCTCTAAGTATGAGATTATGACCAGAAGAAGTATCAGGGATATCAATTACACATATCTCTACTGAAATATTTTTATAGTTTTCTCTGGCTGCTACCAAGACACAACACTAACCAGACGTTGTATATAATAATAAATGTCTGCAATTCCAATGTGCAAAAGACAAAATAAATACTTAGAAGTCAAGCCTAATACATATTACCTTAACAAATTAGGTTAATTTCTTTCACATTTCAATAGCATTAAAATAAATCAAATCCAATTGTATATACAGAAATAGTCACTGAATTGCTTACCAAATATTTATATCACCACACTGCAAAGAACAAGAAAAGAGTATTGTCAGTCATTGCTTTAGAAAAAAGGACAGAATCAACAAATTTCTATTATGTTGCATTTTACACACTCTCCCGAAATTTAATCTCTAGGAAAAGTTACTTAAATTACATGAGTCCATCCCTTAGTGAATAGGATTTTTCCTTGATGCTGACTAGGACCTACCATTGAGAACTGTTATTTAAACCCAATCAGCACCTTGTTGCTCTCTGCACTGCACAGAAACCTTAAAATATATACCAAAGATGTGTATGTAGGATGACCAGAATGGCAGATGCTCCATTCTGCATAAGGTATTTCAATTTGGAGGGAAAACAATGAAAACTTCTTTTCTTCCAGTAATCAACCAAGACAATACGAGTTGCCAAAATCCAACATTAAAAAAAAGCACAGAACAAGAGAGGGTTGCAATTCAACAGTAACTATCTTAATACAACTGTTTTCAAACACTTAAAGTGTATGACATGTGGTTTAAATTAACAAACATAAAATAATAGTCAATATGCTTGATATCCCAGTGCGTGTCTTTTTACTGTTGCACTTAATTGATTTATAAAATATTTAAAAGCAACCAAGAACACTTGCATGAAAAGCTTGCTCCCTACACATCAGTTATATTATACAGCACTCTTCACACGTGTTTATGTTTAAAGACAACATCTGAATATTCATCCTAACTGAGCATATAAGCAATTAAGTGAAATAAGATGCAAAGGTAATACGGCAGTCCCTCCACCCCATCACATTTTAGTGCACGAAGAAGTCAGGTGTTACCATCCCTGCCTTTGCTCAGTCCTTCTTCCACCCCTTTCATTTTGAGGAAGCACAATTATGACTTTTAAATTTATTGAACCTATTGAAATTGAATTTATTGAGTTGGAATGACAACATTCCATTTTAGTTTTCATATATTTGAGCCAAAAAGCATATTACAGCCTATTTACAATTTCCTCTAAACCCTCTTCATTACTACCTTCACAGAAAGCTTCTAAGTTCTGTTGGTACAGCCTGCTTTGTACAAATAGACTATGAACATAAAACTGGAATTTAAAGAAACCACCTGGATTCAACTCTAGTCTCCTGAATTGCATGCAACTAAGCAACAGATGTTTAGTTCGGAATAGCCTCCAGAACATACTTCATTTGCTCCTAGCCCTCTACAAGCCATAAAATACAATTCCCCTTTTTCTCTTCATAGTAACTTAGGATGTTTACTGCATGGGAACAAAAAGCTTAGAAAAAACTAAATGGACCACATAAAATAGCTAGGCAAGACTGAGAGCTTTACCAAAGCCCAAACTCCCAACAACAGAAAGGAAAGATTGATCAAAAAGTCCAGATGATCTTTGAAAGCATATCACATAAGAAAACAAAGAATATAACAGGGGTATTTAACTTTCTGCAATTTTCTCATCGTTCCTGACATATGGCTAATTTCCATCATGAACATTTTATCATGATTTTATAGCTAATTCTAGATCACCAACAGGAAAATCGATCAGCTTCAGGCACAATGTCAGTCTCTGCAGATTTCCAGAGGCGAGCCCGTGGGCTGCCCGCACTGCAGAAGTGCCCTTTGTTCTTGTTGCAAGGCACTGGTTTGGCAAAGTGTGGTGCAGCACAGAGTTAAATGCCTTAGAGAAGTCTAAATACAATCACACCTCTACAATTCTGAGATATGAAATATAGGGACAGATCCTAAAGGTTATGAAAATTGAAGACTCACACATTTTCTCTGCCAACTGGTTTTAGGGCTTACAACAAAAGCTGTCCTGTCTTACTGATTTCAAAACGTTTTCTCCTTAGATATGGTTTAAAATTCCCTGCATTCACAATGAAACCTCATGACTTAAAAGTTTTTAAAAATCATGGTTTATAGTGGGTGGATTTCTCCAACCAATATATTTGTTATATAAATGTTTCTCCTTTCCTGTTAAGTGTTCCACTTCACACTTCTGAAAATTAAGAAGCAGTGGCTACTACTGCATATCTGGTAACCAAGCTGTGAAGATCAACATGTTATCTGAAGCTGTAATTTAGAGCAGATTCAGAGAATAACCTATTCCTTTTCACGTGAACAAGTTCTATTTTGTTAATATGTATAGGATATTCGGTATTCTGAAAAACTTCAATCTGATCAGATCTTTCCATAGGCTTCCAACAATCTGGTTAATACATTATAACCTCTTTGGACTTAACCTCTGGAAAATCCAAAGACATTTATAAGTATGATTATTTCTCTTTTTACAACTGCAATCACATTAATATCAAAATATTAGAATTATATTTTTATCTATTGTACTGATTTCTAAATTAACCGTCAAGAGAGCTCCATGAAGTCATGCCATGAGGCCAAGATTTTTAAACCAACAGTTTTATAATGAGCAGCAATTTACAGTATTTTGTACTTCTTTAAGGAAAAAACAAGCTGTAGAATAACAGGGATGGAAAGCAAAGGACACACATAATTAATTCTACTTCAGTTTTTGAAAGTAACTAATAAATACTAAAAACCAAAATCCAAAAAAACAAGGAAACCCTTACTACTCAACTCCAAATGAATGAGTATTTGGAGACACTGAACCCTAGGCCAAACAACACAAAAAGATGGATCTCCTGAAATATCTTCCCCAAAAATGCATGCTATTGCAATTATAAATTCCAATTCAAGCATATAAGACAGCTGCTCACTGCCTTGCTTAAAACACCTTGTGCAGCTGTCATCAGTGTTTATAAAAGAATATTTACCCCAATCTTTGAAAACTAATGTTATAGACAGAACTCCACAATAAACAAGCTTGAAGCTACCAAAACAGGTGCCTTCAATCTCTCAGCTGTTGCTACGCTACACTCTCTTACTGCTCAGCCACCATCCACCCAAACCATCATTCCTTGCTACTACTGCCTCCTGGATCTCAGCTCTGCCCTCCACTTTTACACATCTTCTTTTGTGCCCTCATTGTAACCAGGAACCAGAGCACTCTCTGCCAACCCTCAAAAACCATCAACAGCAAACACAGTAACAAAGGTGCCAAGCTTTACCTTCCACATGTGTATTTTATTATATTAAACACGTGCATTGTATTTCTGAATGTCAAAGCATCAGAAAAATGCCCATCAGCTACCTGCTTGTATAATCACAAAGCTAGGAGAAAAGATAGCAATCTGCTATTACTCATTTGGAACTTTAAAAAAAAAAAAAACCAACCCAACAAAAAACCCCTCATAGAATCAAAAACTGTACCCAACAAAACCAGGTAAGCTCTGTAGGCAAACTCTTGTAAAAAAAGTGGAAAGAAAATGATAAATTGTAGTATATCCTTAGTTGCCATTTTTGTACAAATGGTAGCTCACTTGCCAAAAGCCTAACAGCACAAAGAGCAGGCTATTACAAGAAATACACGTTTATGGTGGGAATAAACAGAGGGTCATGGTGGCAATGCACTCATTTCCTCTTACTTCCTCCAAATTTTAACAATTCCTTTTTAAATTCTATTTAAAAAAAAGTCTCCTTTTGGAAAGTACAACTGGCAAGGACAGGTGAAGACAAGAACTAGTACAGCAGTAGCTGAAGATCCTCTTTTTCTCTTAAAGAACACGTACCCCACTGTGTAGAAGCAGCTGCTGAATAAGGTTAATAAAATTACCTAACTGACTGCTGCTACTGTCAATGGTCCCAGAGAAATACTGCAGAAAAGTAGCTCCAAAAAAGCGAAGAAATGGAAGTAAAGAAATGCACTTGCAATTCATGAAAAGTTCTGATACAGGAACAAGGACTAATACTGTTATTGAGTTCAAAGCCAAGCTCACTGAACTCTGGATGCACACGTGAACAGACAATTACACACCAGGCCTCACAACGGAGTTACACCAGCAGTTGCTGAAGCCAGGGACGTGGGCTCTAACCAAGGCTGAATCAGCCACTTGGGATAAATTTCTTGGTGGCTGTCCACAGATAGAATGATGGACCAATTTTACAGACAAGAAAAAAAGTGGGCCTCTTCCAAAGTGAAAACAATCCTCATGAAAGTAATCAAGTGTCTAGACCGTATTTTAAGACCTGCTTTATCAAATACTTTTGTTCTGATTTTTTTTTCCCCCCTGTAAGAAAGCCATTTGGATTACTAGACTCCACTTTTACAACTACCACAGGAAAACACACTGCTGATGGCAAACTCAAATAAGACTTGTTAAGATAATTTCAAGTACTTTGCCAAAGATTGTAGCCCCAGACATGGTCTTAGTGAAAATCAAAGGATCTGAAGTCATGCGAGTTCAGAAGTGCATTTGTTTTAAACTACAAAATGGTTCACTACTCTCTGAATGAGTAGCAAGCAGGATCGATACTCATACTACCCAGTTACAACTCAAGAGTGTTAGTAGAATCCGGAGATCTACATTACCCTCCCAGGCTCATAGGGATCTAATCTAGACCACAGTTTAAGAAGCAATTTAAAGTGTATGTATCGAAGGGCAGAAAAATTATCAATGTCTGTCCTATACTACTTCATGAAAGAAATTAGGTCCTTGAGCAAGATATGCACAATAAAAACGCTAACATTTTGGGCCTTTCACCCAGACTTGCATGATCATGTCTTTACAAGGCCAGAAGTCAAGTTTCTGTGGCTGGTGAAAGTCTGAGGTCAGATCAGTCTTTGAAAATGTGATATTAAAACTGTAAATATTTATTCAGCACACATGAAGACATTTAATCAGGTGAACATCAATTTAATATTTACTGTATCTTGAAGAGAAAAGGGCTTTCTTTCCCTATGCCCTTTTAACAAAAAAGCAAATAGTTGAGAGTCAGCGAAGTTCAACTCTTGCTGGGACGCAACAGAGTGCAATATTTACATTTCACTGATACTGTTCTTAATGTTCCTGACAGCAAAAGGGAAATTAACAAATTTTTACATACTTTGCTGTATCTTAAGGGAATTCATATAGTTTATAAAGTTCGGTGTTTTTTCTCTGAGGAACACTATGGGATTATAAAGCAAAATAAAACTGAAGACTTTTTCCACGTCCACCCCAGAGTTAATGAAAGAGAGACAACTCTTCAGATGTATGTGTGTCCACATGCACATGCAAATATCACTGAGTTAACTTTTTCTTCTGAAAAATAAGAATAGAGTTAAACCAAAAGCTTTCATCCCAATTTGCTACAACAAAATTTACAAATATCAGACCATAAATGTGATACCAGATAAACAAAAAAGAAGAAAGCTTTAAACGTATCGTAGTTGCAGAACCCTTCAAAACAGCAGAGGATATGAAAGAAGGTTGCACTTTTTTTATGACTGGTAAAATATTAGTGAGAGAGAAGAGGAAACAGACACGAGTGTTCTCATTTTCTCAGCAGCTAGGAAAAAAGCTCTGCAAATGTTTCAGGTGCTTCAGCCAACGTGAAATGTGCAGCAGAATCTAAGAAAAATATCTGCCAGGGAGTAGCTTATACGCCGTTTCACCGTTCCTCATATGTAAATGCTAGTATCACTACTTGCCCTGGCTCCTCATTTCAAAGAGCATCCTTTTTTTCACTCTCCCCAGTTATTCAGCATCAATCTCTACTTAGCATCTTCATGAGGCATACCATTGAGCTTTTTTTAGCATCAACTGGCATTCTTTCGTGAAAAAGCCACCTTGGTGACTTAGAATATGCCATGTAAATAAAGTAGTCTAAAACAGAATATTTGATTTACACGTCTGTAGTTTTGTGCACCTATACTCCAATGCTCAGTAATTAAAATGTGGGTTATTTCCAAGGGTCAGATTTCTGAAATTGTAGTCGACTGAACTGTTCCCCTCTGGCACTCAAAACAGACCTTCTAAAGAAACATCATTATAAAAGTGACCAACAGACAATGAAATGCAAATAGAGTATATAGACAACAGCACTGCCAGAAAATGATCAGTGACTGTTATGGGGCCCCTACCACTGACAAATTTCAGAAGAACCAGTTAACCCAAAAGCAGCAATGATCACTTTAAATATTGCTTCTTATCATCTTACGTGGCTCTCACGACCATTCTGCACACCAAAAGCTCACTGTGACTCCACTTTATGATGAGCTATGCGAAGACAACCGTTTTCATTGTTAGTAACAGCTGAACCCCAGCCTAGCAATGGTGTGGAAGTTTTAATTGTGACTCTCACACCCTAGAAGACATTCAGATTAACAAGAGAAAAGGCATAGGAACCCACATCACTCTTTCAGCAAACTAATCACTACCTTAATCTTTATGTGCATCCTCATCTTGAAACACTTTTAAGACGGAGCATATTCCACATCTCCATGATGACACTGAGTTTTCCATTCAATTCCCTTGTATATTAAAAGATCAGCACCCAATCAACAGAGAAGAGGAATTAAACTTTTTATACAAAACACATTCAAATGAACATGGCATTTCTGAAAGGAATTGGAAGACACATGACCTTCTTGTTCCTGGGCTTCAAGGGAGCAGCTTTGCCTTATTCTTTCTTCTCTTTTTTTAAATATATAATCGCCCTTTTCACAATTGCCTCTCCAATATAATATATATTGTGTTGCCTGCCAAATACAAAAACTGTAATTTTTCCACTACATTTCAGCTCAAATTTGTAGCACTGGATGCTAACAACTATTGTTCACTGGATTCAACAATGTAAATTCTACAGCTAGGCATGTTTTCAGATTTTTTTAAGCTATCAAACTGCCCTAAGTAGGTTTTACCATTGCTAACCTAAATGGCTGTAGTTCAAAACTGCAGATGCCAGTCTTAGCAACTTATAAAGAACAAGTAATTTTCAGTTATTTTACCAAAGCGTGCACAGCTTATGCATGAGATATTGTTGGTTTGTGTTTAAATAAAGAGCATGCAAAAAAAAAACCAAACAGTAAGGGCAGCATCATGGACTTAAGCAAGACTTAACGAAGCTCATACATGAAGAGGTGTGTGCCTGTATGTGACTAAAGATATTGAGAAACTTTAAATGCATAGAAATGCTATGTTTAATTGAACTAGATCCATGAATTACTATTGCAGTTTTTAAAGAAATAAGCATCTAAGCTGAGTTTGCCTTTTAAAACTTAAATAAATGTCCTTTCAAGATTCCTGTTATTCAATACTTAAAGATGCAGTTAACATGGCTGAACAGAGTATTACTTCAAATATCCAGTTTATGTTGTATTTAAAACTAATTCATGATCTCCGTTTCCCCTAAAATAAGTTCTAGTCCTACAACTACTTACATATTTACGTTTATTCTACAGATTCATATCAAAATAAATTAAAAAAGAATTAAATGTGTTTCAGAATTAAAGTATCCGTCGGTCTCCTTGTCTGCATACATTCTTCACATCATAAAGTAAAAAATAATTTGGAAATACGAAGCTTGCCACTGCAAAAAGGGCAAGTATTGCAAGACAACTCTGGGGACTATAGCACCCAAAACCAATTCAGGTACAGTACCTGAAACCAATGTGAGAACGGCTAGATTTGAAGCTGACAGCAAGACGTTAACGCTGAACTGACTACATAACAAATACTGAGTTTTAATTATATGTTTGCAATTAAACCATTACCATCTGAGTGACGGTACGTGTGCTTGCCTCTCGTCCACTTCAATTCCTTTTTAATAAAATACATTTTATAGGACGTATGAAGAATTTTTAACATTTCAGTCATTTTCTTCTGTCAAGACCTGTTCTTGACTTTGATGTTGTGCTTTTCAGAAAAAGCTCAGAGCCTGAACTGAGACCTGGAGGAAAATGATTCTGCAATGGTTAGCCTTCATGATGTCAATTGTAGCAAATGATAAATTGTGTGGTAGAAAACATGGCCAATTACCTCAACGGTATACTAAGTCCGTTGTATAATATTGTATTTTTCAGTTGCCAAGCAGTTTTAATCAAATAATAAAGCATCAAGCATTACATGAAAACGATACCGAGCATGTTTTATTTAGGAGTGTGATTATTTCTCATCTTTAAATTTATCTTTCCCAAGACTTTAAATGTTAGGGCTAATTTTATATATACGATTAATTACAGCACTTACAAGGCCACGTATCATTGCTAGACGTGGAACAGCTTTCCACAATAGTCGGCGTTACTTCCAGCAGTCAGAGTTCAAATAAACTTGAGATCTTTCTTTCTAATCAAATTAATGACACGCCTATGTTAATCACTTCAATTCTGACTGTCATATAGGATAGCTATAATACAGGATATTGCTCAGCTCACACACACATTTGGAGTAAGCTGTATTACCTAGATGGACAGCTGCCTTTATTTTAGGTTCATTGCAGAATCCAAACACAACTCCTTCTTTTAAAAAAACAAACAAACCAACCCCAACCCCAGAAGTACCCAACCAGCAAACTTAAGTGTTTAAATGTATTTGGAATGTTCTTTCTAAAGCATCGTCTGGATTTCACCAGTAAGTTACACAAACTGTTGTAAAATTATTAACTGAATGCGAACTGGATAAAAGTATGGTGAAAGTTTTTCTAAAATTTAGTCTCTCTCATCTGCTGCTAAATTTAATTTACATCTCGTTTAAGCCAAAAATCTCTAGAACAGAACTCTGATATCATTTCTGGAGTATAACATGACCTTAAAACATAATATAAACAAAGAAAAGGATTTTTAGAAGTAAAGAACAAATATTTTGTAAGTTAATCAAAAGCATTTATGTACAGCACAAACTACAATCTACAGATCCATACACTTCAGCTACTTTAAATATTTATTAATCATTTCACAGTTCTAAAATGCGAAATGTGTAAAGGCCAGCTATACCAGAGACAAAGGTGGAAAGTTAAGTTCTGCACTGGGTACAGAGGTGTTGAGAGTGGCTAGCACTCAGGACTCCCCAAACGTAGCAAGTTTTATACCACTTACTTCCAGATCAGGGGTTTAGTCATAGCATCTTTAAAATCTTCCTATCAGTGTGGCCCAGCATTCAAATACAGAGACATAGCT
Organism: Calonectris borealis; assembly: GCF_964195595.1. NCBI lineage: Eukaryota > Metazoa > Chordata > Aves > Procellariiformes > Procellariidae > Calonectris > Calonectris borealis. The sequence goes on from NC_134314.1 coordinate 70,817,589, forward strand.
TAAAACAAAACTGAAAAAGAAGTCATAAAAACAAGTCTATTCATAGGTGCTATCTATTTATACCATAGGAAATAAGTTGATTAATGTCATTGCCTGATCTTGTGCATTTTCTTTTCCGACAACCCAAAGTTTACTGTTTTTCAAGCATTTAGAAGATTTAAGGCATATTCTAAAGCTCTCCTCTTCAGTACAGTTCTCATCTTAAGTCTTCAGAGTTAATTATTTTTACAGTATTTATACCTGAGTGCTCAGCAAGTCAGCCAGAAGTTGTTTTTCAATATGAAAGACTTCTGCTCACACTAGTAGGTATATACGAGAAAAAGGTTCTAATCTACTTACAGTTTTCTGTTCTTGTGACTAGACTCTTCCTTTTCCCCACTTAAAAATATAGCACATAGCCAATCAAAAAATAAAACAGGGGGGGAAAAATAGTTTCTAGTATTTATTTTTCTTCTAGTGGCTACAGTGTGATTTCTTCCACTTCAGAATTCAAATTGCATAAAGAATTGCACATCAGTTATGGCTGTTCAACTGCTGCTGAGTTATTAGAAAGTACCTGCCCATTTTAAAATCTTATCGTGGCTTGTAGAAACAACATGGTTGGCGCATTGTTCCACTACAAATCAAACTAACATTTTAAAAACCCAAACCAACACTGTATTACCTAAAATCATTAAAACCGTACCACATCCCTACTGGGGGTAGCGAGAGGGCAACCCAGAGCTTCAATATGTGAGCAGCCTGTAGAAGTATACATTGTAACCAGACCTGATACTTTCTACGGTTCATATAAGTAAAAATCTACTTTTTTAAGACATACGACTTCCGATAAAAAAAATAGGTATTTCCCTTGCTCTCACATTAATTTCAAAATACAAACCATACAAACACTCGCAATGAAGAGGAACAAAGCGGAGTTGCCACAAGAACTATCTTACAATAAAATAGGCATTAACTACCGGCACAAAAGAGAAGCCAGATGCCGAATCAATACGTCAGCCTGTAAGTGTGTGTTTGTGGGTGCCGTAGCCCCCTCTCAGCACAGCGCTTTGGTGCAGTACCTGAGCTTTGTGCAGCACGCACGGAAGGTCTGCTTCCATCCTGACCACAGCGAACATACTATTCTCAAACGGAGACAAGCCTCCAGGCCTTTGTATTCCCATCTCCAGATTTTAAAAATACCTCCACGAGGCGTTAAAGTGCGCACCGGCGGGGTGTGGGCACACGTTTTAACGAGCGGGGAGGAAGAGCGTGGCAGAAGAGGCGAGGGACGCGGGGAAGAGCACAGACCCCGCGCCTGGCGATCCAGGAGGCTTCCCCCGCCGCCCCGCGCAGCCGCCTCCGGCCGCTGCGTGAAGTTGGCCGGGCATCACCCGCCCCACCGCACGCCAAGCGCAGGAACGAGGCCTCCTCCACCTCGGCCTCCTCCCGCTCCCTCCTCTCCCCTCAGCCCGCCGCCAGATCTATTCTTCTCCGATCAGTCTCCCCCAGCCTCACGGCGGAAGCAGGAGTGTGTGCGTGCGTGTGTGTGTGTGGGGCGTGTGCGTCTCCATGACCCTCTCCCCCCTCCCGCTTCCCAGGGACGGTGACAACGGCCCGCTCCCGCCCAACACGGGGGGGAAGCCCCCGGGCCCCGGGGCTGCCTGCGGGAGCGCTCCCCCACCCCCGACCCTCCCGCCGCGCCGAGGCCCCCCCGGTTCCCGCCCCCTCCCCGCGGCGAGGCGCGCGCAGCGGGAGGGGGCAGGGAAGGCGCCGGGCCCCGCGGCCCCGCCCGCTCCCCGACCCCGAGGGGAAGGAGCGGGGAGGGGGTTACACACCTCGCTGTTAAAGGCTTTCACGGCCTCCATGTCGCGGCGGAGGCGGGAGCCGGGCGGCTTCTCTCCGCTGATGGCGGCCGGGCCGGGAGGGGGCTAGTCTCGGTCTGTGTGTGCGTGTGCGCCTCGCTCAGGGGCCGCCGGGCCTCCTCGCCATGGCGGGTGGCGCAGGGGGCGGGCGCGGAGGGACGCGGGCCCCGCTCGTTTCCGTCTCCTCCCGGCAGCGCGCGGCCTCCTCGCCCCGCTTCCCGCCCGGCGGCGCCGACGTCCCCTCCCCCGCTCGGCTCCGCTCGGCCGCGCCGGCAGGAGATGGAGGAACAACGCGCAGCGGCTGCGGCGCGGGCGCCAATATGGCGGACACACGGCGGCTCCTCGCAGCGCAGCTCCGAGAGGAGCCGAGAGCGGCGCAGGCGGCTACAGCGCCGCCTGCCGGGCAGCGCCCGCCCGCCCGCCGGGCCGCCCTCCGCCACAGAGGCGCTGCCGGGATGGCGGCCCGCCCCGCCCGCCCTCCCTCCCTCCTGCCCTCCCTCCTTCGCGGCCTCCCCGGCACAGCGCCCCCGGCCCGGCCCTGCGAGCGGGCGTGAAGTGAAGGGTTACGGGAACAAGGTGGTGAACGCCGCGGTGTTTCGTCACCGGGGGCAAATCCAGTAGTTCTCGGGACACCGTTGTCGTCGTTTCCAGCTGATCCCCGGAGGGAGGCGACCGTTCGTCTCCTCACACCTTGCCCGCAGAGCCTCATCTCCCAGCAAGGCCCGCCCGGGAAACCGGGAACAGCATGCAGGCTTGAAGAAAAACCACAGGAAAAAGAATCAGCAGGACACAGAAAGGCAAAAAAATCGTGATAAAAAAGGATGACAAGCAATTAGCAAAGAATATTATCTATCAAGAGGAAGGGAGAAAAACTACAAAATTGTAATGCAAGTCAATGACAAGTCCTAGTGCATTTCCTACATGAATATTGTAACTTGACAATCTGACACCAAAAAGGCTCCAAGCCCAGCACCAGGCGTTACACCATTACTGTTTCATTACCCAGGGCATATTCCCAGGTTAAGTTTTGACAGGGTGCACTTCCCTGTGAAGAGCAGTGCTACCCACATCCCCCACCTCCATGCCAGCCCGGCAGGGCACCTGCCTCTCCCTGAAGCACAAACAACTCACTCAGATGAGAAATCCCAGCAGCAGCAGCTGTATCAAAGAGCAGGACTTGCTTCTAGGGCATGCATTTTTGTTTCCTCGAACACAAAGTCTCCATGTGACTCACCTTCATCAGGGAGAGCCTCAAGGAGCTCAGAAGCGTTGAGAGTGAAACCTTGGATTTGTCTTTAGCTGCTGTTTTTCCAGAGCTCAGTTATGTTCTTCGGACTCTCCCAACACAGCAGAGCTATGACAGTATGAATTAGGCTCTGATCTGGATTGCGTTTCATTATTTTCCAGCCAAGACTCTAGGCCACGCTCTGGATAGACTGTATGCTCCTGCCCTCACAAGCGCTCCTCAGACCTGAGCCACAAGGGCTCTTCATGGACAGTGAATGCTCCTGCTACGGGCCAGAACGCTCAAACTGAAGCGTGCTTTATTTGACAAACAAGGTAACTTATAAATTAACCCCAGCATTTGAGGCAGACCCAGAATCCTACAGCTCCATTTTTACAGAAACACAAGAGAGATTATTAAGTCTTGTACAAACAGAATTGGAAGTTCCACTCCCCCAACAGGCTTATTTTGAGAAAAAGCCCATCTCTAGCAATCACTGTTGTTCCAGTATCAGGCCACCAAGAGGGTCAGGAGGCTAGAGCACATGCCCTGTTAGGAGAGGCTGCGAGGACTGGGTCTGTTCAGACTGAAAAAAAGATGTCCGTGGGGTAGGAAGGGCACCCAGTAGCAGCCAATACCTGCAAAGTAAAATGGCTGAATAAGGCTCCTTAATACTTTTGATCATTCTGAAACAATTGAATAAGGCACTTTAACAGAGGTACACAGCAGGAGGTCAAGAGGCAGGGGTCTTAAATTAAAGCAGGGGAGGTTCTGACATAACTGAAGGAAAACCTTTTCCGTCATGAAGATGGCCAAGCAGTGTAGCAGGTTCTCCAGAGAAGCTGTGCAGTCTCCATCCCTTTCCAAGGTCCCTTGGGTTACTTTAGTAACCCACTCAGAGCTCACAGCTGACTGCTTTGAGACTGAGGTTGGACTAGAGAGCTCCCAAGGTCCCTTCCAAGCTGAGTAACACTGTTCCTGTATGAACTGCATAGCTCAGTGCAACCATCTGGCAGTCTTCTGCCAGAACCGGTCCCCCTTCACAGATAATTTAAGAGAAGTACACTATACTTACCAGGAGGGACAAGGCCTCTGTTCCTTTTTTGTTCTTTCTTTTCCTGTGGGAATTAAGAGTAAATAATATGTGAAGAGACAACTCTGTTCAAATTATTGTGGAGGCTTTACGTGAGATTCATTGTATTACAAGAGTAACTGGTAAAACTATTGGCTTTGTACTCCTTTGGAAAACTTACTGAAATACTGTAGTTACAAACAATCCTCCAGGATCTGGTAGCTTTCCTTTTAGGTGAAATTGAAGCAAGTCTAGTTTTCCTTATTAAAATGGATGGAATACCACACTGCACAAGAAAAAGCTTTGCAAAAACGATTTTGAAATTGGCCTCAAAGTGACCACAAAACTTCCACGCAGTTGCTTTTCCAGAATATTTATTCCAGAAGCATAAGTTATTCCAGTGAATGAAGGGGAAGAGTGAATAAAGGAGAAACCAGAGAAGGAGGGGTAGGATTTACACTTAGAGATATATGCACAAAGCCTTGACCTCAAAAGCACAGAGCCTGAATTTGAAACTAAGTGGTTCCCCTCCCCCCATATTTAGCCTGTTTGCTGTAGGTCTGTAATAAACATTTAAACAAATATATTTACCACTTAAAGAATTTAGGTAACAAAGCCTTTTAACAAGGCTATTTAATTGCATCAGTAGAAAAAAGTATAGGAGCACAGTACATAGAATCATAAAGTCATTAAGGTTGAAATGGAAACTCTATATCATCAAGTCCAACCGTGAACCCAACACCACCATGCCCACTAAACCATGTCCCTAAGTGCCACATCTACACGTCTTTTAAATACCTCCAGGGATGGTGACTCAACCACTTCCCTGGGCAGCCTGTTCCAAGGCCTGACCACTCTTTCAGTAAAGAAATTTTTCCTAATGTCCAATCTAAACCTCCCTTGGCACAACTTGAGGCCATTTCCTCTCGTCCTATCGCCAGTTACTTGGGAGAAGAGACCAACACCCACCTCGCTACCACCTCCTTTCAGGTAGTTGTAGAGAGTGATAAGGTCTCCCCTCAGCCTCCTCTTCTCCAGGCTAAACAACCCCAGTTCCTTCAGCGGCTCCTCATAAGACTTGTGCTCCAGACCCTTCACCAGCTTCGTTGCCCTTCTCTAGACACGCTCCAGCACCTCAACGTCCTTGTAGTGAGGGGCCCAAAACTGAACACAGGATTCGAGATGCAGCCTCACCAGTGCCGAGTACAGGGGCACGATCACCTCCCTACTCCTGCTGGCCACACTATTTCTGATACAGGCCAGGATGCCATTGGCCTTCTTGGCCACCTGGGCACACTGCTGGCTCATGTTCAGCCGGCTGTCAACCAGCACCCCCAGGTCCTTTTCCTCTGGGCAGCTTTCCAGCCACTCTTCCCCAAGCCTGTAGCGTTTTATCCCTGATCTCATAAGGAGATAGCTATCATCCAAAATAAGAAATAGGCTACAGAATAAATACTGTAATACATCTCTGATTATACCTAAATGTTCTAAATTAAGCAAGCATACAAATGAAGTAATATCAAAACAGTATTAGTGCAGAAACACTGGCTCATTCTGGGGCAAGGCCACCTTGCCCCACGAGACTGTCTAATTCAATGATTTGCACTATTACTCATAACATACCAAAGCTGGGAGATTTCTCATTGTGTTGTGGAGCAGAATGAGTGACAGCTTGCTGTGCAACACAAGCTTTCTGTGGTTCCAATGTTCTGCACGACTGCCGAAACTCATACTAGAAACTTCAATTTTTCCAAATAAGATCCCTCTTGCTTTCCAACATTTCAATGAATTATATGAGAGATTTGTAACGATGGGGCACACGTCCTGTGTGGATGCAAACACCTAGCTTTGCAATTCTGGGAGAAAAGCAACACTGAATAGATCTCTAATCTGCTATTTAGTGAGGTTTTTTCCCATAAAAGAAGATAAAATAGGTATGCCTGCCTTTTTCCTACTTCTGAAAAGTCCAAATATAGACTCAATAGATCAAACAAGTGTGATGCTGGCAAATGCCCTTAAGAAATCCTCCATCCAAGCGAGCAATTCCCAGTTGTTTCCTCTCAGCAGAAGAAGCCACATGCAAGTGTCAGGAGGGAGAGCTGGTGTTCCAGTAAGCACAGAGAACAGAGGAAAGTAGATCTGTTATTAGCCACATGTAGCTTCAGGTAAGAGGATGTCACTAAGTTTTCTTTGCAATAACTCTCTCCACACTTTTTCTGAATGCAGTTACAAGTCATCCTCCATGCACACTGCCAGTCTCTACTTAATTTTTCAGTGCATTTTCAAAGAGCTGCATACATTTTTGACTGAACTTTAGCATATTTCTCTCCTCTGTCCTTCTTCACTAATTCTACCTCATCTTCCTTTTTCATTTGCATTTTCAGTTAAGAGCTTATAAAAGCTCTTAATTTGTAACCAAAATTATAGACATAAATTTTCTATTGAACTTTTCCTGAATTTGTTACAGGCATATGTTCACATAAGGAGCTCTTTTTTTCAAGTACTTATGAGTTTCAGAGATTGTAAGAGAAATTTTGAACCATTGTATTTGTAACCACATTGCTCATGATAGCCTGATAATGGGGAACCCCACTTAATTTACTAAGCAGTGCCTTCTGGTCAAGCTTGACTTACTCTGAATTTCTTGCACTTGTCCTAGCATGATGGTGTCAGACTCTCAGTACACCACCACAGAAATCACCTGATGTCTGCTTTATTGGAAAAACGCATTCAAAGGCAATTGAAGCTTTAATTTACAGGCCAGCTTCTGCTCTCGGACGCACACTCTGTAAGTCTATGTTGATTTCAAAGGGAACTGCTTTTATCAGGAAAGCAGAAGACTTACAGAGAGACTTAGAAATTACCTTCAAGTAACATTTCTCAGACTTACTTGTGGGAGGTTTGGATAACTTGATGCAAGTGTGCTGGCAATACAAGCCACACCTACTGTGGCATTTCCAACATCACTAGAATAAGCTTAGACAGGAAGCATTTCCTAATGCGTTCTTGTTCTGTATGGGGTTCTAGCCTTGAAGTTTGAACTTTGAATCCTGTTTCTGATTGTAGTGTACAATTACAAAGTAGAGTGATCATTGTTTCCTATAGCTGCATAGCCACCATTTAGTTCTGCTCCTAACAAGACAGTTCTTTTAAAATAAAGGTCAGATAATGATTTTGCAGCAGCAATTATTACATGCTTATCTCATTTTAATGTAACATCAGAACCACAAGGGTAGAACATCCTTATGATCTCAGTTTGCAAATACTGTAAAAGACAAATTTTTTACATCCAATTCCAACTACAAGCATATCCATTTTTTGCTTGAGGGAATCTCAAACTAAAACACAACTATACATAGTTTTTCAGTAGATATATATAAAAATATGTGTACTGAAATCTTCTTGAAGAATTCAATTCCAGTACTAAAAAATAAAACTTTCAAAAGTATACTTCAGTATTTAAAAGAAAATTCAAGGAGGATTCATTGATAAATTTCAGACATTATAAGCAGCAAAAGATACTTATTTGGGGTGGTGCTGTTTGTAGAGCAACAAGCAAACCTAGGGTCAAAAAGCCCAAAGTGAGAACATTAGAGATGATGGACTGAGAATACTTTTTAATTAAAAAAAAAAAAGGAAAAAAGTACTTACGAGCTGGCTCATGTTCCTTTTGACATACAGGCTGCAGCAAAGAGAGCAGACCTCCAACAGCAGTTGGGATCATTCCTTCACATTATGTTACTTTTTCTATCCTGCTCAGACATACCAAATCACCAGCTTGCAACGACAAGGCTGCAAAACCAGAGTTCCCTCTCCCAGTCTACTAAGACAATCTCATTACAGAGCATAACAAAAGTGAGAACAGTGCACTAAGAGTAATTTCCATTATTTCTCTTTACTGTTTCAAGCAAATAATGTAGGAAAATGAGAAATTTTGGTTCAAGCTTTTTTTTATTTGCTTCAAGCTTAACAAATGAGACCTAGACTATCACATTCATTATCTTAAAAGAATCTACACAGACATGAAATAAAAATTTTAGCCAACGCTTAAGATAACTTTTTCTATCAAAAGTAAGAATGCGAAATACCCCAATAAAGAGAATAAAATCAGTAGGCAGATCTCCTAGTCGTAGGTCTTTCCACATATATGGAACCAGACAAGTTTTCCTGCAGTAGTTGGTCCAGACTCACCACATGCATCTGTATTCTGATAGCTACCAAAGTCTGTAGAAGATCAGCAATGAAGAAATAGCCAAGGTTTATTTCGTACTGATTAAACCTGTCTGCCTGCAATGCCTAATCGACTACTGACAAAAAACATTTGAGGAAGAAAGTCCCCAGAGATTAAATGTGCCTTCTTATCACTAATAGTTTTCTCATCATGTTCAGCTGTTAAGCCTGATTTTTCCAGTTTCAGAACTTTTCTGGCAAGTCATATCAATTGCATGTCTTTTGTCTAAAAAGGTGGAATTCTTATCTCTTCGATTCCCTTTCAGTAAACAGTAATTCCAGTTAGCGAAGTAAATAATTTCTTCTCATTCACTTCCTCTGTTAGATCTTGGACAGTGAGGCTTATCTCATTAGCAATTCATAGAGCAATAGGAGAGACCAGAAGTCCACGGTGGCACAGACCATACAGAAAATCTGTTTTCTTCCCAAAAACATGCTTGTGCTTTACAAAAGAACAGGTTAGTCTGAATAAAAGCCTTGCACTAGAAAAGTTAAATGGAAACAAGCAGAACAGAGATGATTAATGTACACGCGCAAGGTTTTGGCCAGCATAAAAGTCCAAGGAATTTTAAATAGCCACCACCTTACCTGGGGTGATAAGGAAAATCCTGGAAAAAAATCACTGGCTACTTACAACTTCTGCAGAAGAAACTTACATAGTTATACTTTCTTTATCCTTTTATATTCCCATCCCAAAACGTTTACTGAAAACAATTACTAGAAAGACAATATTTGCGATTTACACTGTTAACTGTGTTTTGAAATAGTATATGTTTCCTGGCATGGCAGTTAGCTTTTTGTGTCAACACTCAGATTTCTCTCCAGATGCCCTAATAAAAATTACTTAATTCAATTAAAGCATATATGGTTGGGATAAAACAAGCAAAAAAAATGAGACTCCTTGAGTGTTATGTTCAAGTTCTGCATGAGGAAATTATCATCCCTCTTGAATGTTATTAGACAACACTATCAGTATGCTTCAAGCAAGGCATAAGCACTTGCTGACTAGTTTTCGCTATTAGTTAGACCATCTGTAAGACCGGTAGATCATAACTAAACCAAAGGAATGTTGGCAAATCCCTTTCTTCCTCCTCCAAGAATAAGACTTACCTGTCCATGCTGACAAAGACAATACAAATATTTAATAAAGAAAATTGCGCAGCAGATATTTAAAAAAATCACAGGGTATGCAGGTCAACCAGGTATCCTCCTCTTTTGAAACTGTAGGCAGAAGAGAATAAGCAGAATCCCTGATGTAGCAGGAGATGATAGTCTGGCACACATGGAGCTTGACGAAGAAATACAGACACCTCCAGTGTGTGCAGAATCCTTTGTTCACTAAAGTTAAGTGGTTAATAATGTCTAGAAATACCTCTTAATCCTTCACCTATCAAAAAAGATTCAGGAGTCCACAGACATACACTCCTTACACATCTTTGTTATCTTTCAGCCAATTACTAGCACAAGAGAGTAACTAACAAAAATTATTTGTAAACTCCATCCAGGGAGGGAAATGCTTGCCACTTGAGTATAGTTACTTTTAACACTCTGAACTTGATGCTTATTTGACTCTCATTAACTACATAAATATATATATGTGTGTGTGTGTGAGTGTCAAGATAGTTATAGCTCTTCATTATGAAAGATAATGAGAAGCTGGGCAAACTACAAGTACTGTGTGGCTCTGCAAAACACCACCTAAACTGTAGCACAGGCAGTGCTCAGTCAGAGCTACTAAACTCAGCTGGGTTGAGCTGACACAGATGCAGTTACTCAGGCATGCCAGCACCGCACTTCCCAAACTCTTGCAGCCCCCAGGAGGAAATTAGCTCCTCTCATTCATCCCAGCTACTCAACTCTCCAGATGCAGATCCCTGCATTCAGAATTCAGCTCAGGAGATAACAGTCTTGGGAGCTGGCTGGCTCAGGTCCAGCAGAGCTTAGCAGTAACATTCCACTCAGGTGTGTCTTTAAATTTGGCAAGCACAAAAGCAAGAAGATGCTTTCTAGATCTGAGTGGTCCTCAAAACAGTCTAGTTAAACCAGTATGGTACTTTTGTTCATTTCATTCTCTGGCTCACTTGAAGCTCTGATCTTAGACCAGGGAAGAGGCTGTTACCAGAAAGTATGTGCAAAGTATTCTGTGAAGTTCAGGGAAGTTTTTATTTTATTTATAAAGCCAAAATACAGGAGCAATCTTTTTTTTTTTGTTGATAGATTGAAACAGGTACAAAGTTGCATTTTCCTATGGTAATTTATCATTTGGAGGGAAAAACCCTCCAATATAGTTTAATACGTAACTCACTTTGAAAACAACTCATTTTAAGAAACAAAAAAAACCAAACAAAAAACCTTATGCAATTGCTACAGTTTCCTAGTCCAAGGCTGTGCTTGCCCAAACACAAGAAACCACTCTTCTGGTTAACCCTGGCAACCACCACTTTGTAGCATTAAACACAGGACTGCATAAAATAATATTGGGAACAACACATTGGCTACTGATACCTGAACTAGTGGAATCAGGTACATGGCTGGGGATAGAAAGCAAAAGTTCATACTGCCTCTGTAGAAACACTGATATCTACTTCACACTATAATCAGAACAACCCTGTTTGCTTTAGCTTTCATACAGTTCAACTTGTAATCCACCTAGCCTTTTTAAGTAAATACCTTTTGCTAACAAGGTATGCTTTGCCATGCTTGATATCCCTAAGTATGGTCTACCTTCAACTCTCAGGCTCTTAAAACTTAGACTTCTTAAGGGCATTTATAGCCTTAATGTAAGATAATGAGAGGTATATGGCCTATATAGCCCTTCAACTCCATATAAAACTACAGAGGCATAGGTGAAAAATATTACTGCTACAAGGATGTAAACACTGAGAAACTTTATATTTGCTTATTCTAAGACTTGTTCTTAGTGTAATCAGATAATTGCAGTTTTTCTTAGTAAGTAATAACAGGTAGAACTTATATTGGTCAGAACTTATGGAATAAGGTATTCAAAAGCTCTTCGTCAGCTTTTTAAAGACTTTGTAAGATCTGGACTGTTGACTCTCAAAGGTTTTAGAAAAGCAACACAGCAGAAATAATCTTGTCAAGCTCGATGTATTTTATACTGGTCACTCTCTTTAAGGGCAAGCCTTAAGGAACTAGCACTGGTATACTCTTCATGTCTTAACTGAAAGATTATTTTGCCTAGGTAATAGTACTCCTACAAGAGTGTTAACATTCAGGAACATTTTGTATCATCAGATCTGTTCTTGATGTGAATGCATTAGTCGAAGAATTGCTCTCATTAAGCAGAGACAGAGCTAGCCCAAGTCACTCAGAAGTTGCTAAAAATGATACATTCAGCAGCACAGTAGGGCACAGCAGAGGCAAGGTTTGGATATGCTCGTGGAGCTTTTCAACTTAACAGCAAAGCGATGTTACAATAATGCTTTAAAGACACACCTCTTCAAATTCCCCCCAGAACAAGATGTAAAAAGGAAAAATAAAGCTTATCTCTCCAGACCTGAGCCCAGCCACTGGTAGAATGAACTGTTGTGAGCCAGTCGATCCTTCTCAGTCTTATGCTTACTTTGCAAAATTCACAAAACAAGATTATATCATTTAAAAACACTTACACAAGAGTTTTATACCAGAAATATGGTATGTGACCTAGTGGCCAAAAAACTGCGTTCACTCATGACCAAATTCAGCATTTCAGCTTCATATGCATCTGTTCAGGCATAATTAAACTGACAAGAAGCTAACCTACAATCTGCAAAAATGTCAATCTCTTGAATGTCTGATCTAAAACCACTTTGGTGATGGTACAGAAATAAGTGAAATGCAAAAAGTTGACAAACAGCATAAATAATTAAAAAAGCATAATGTATTAATAACTTTTGCCTGAGTTTAAAAAAGTTTTCAAATGCAATCTTGCCTTGTTTTTGCTGTATTAAAATCCATTTACAGAGAAGTACTAAGATTTATTCTTATGTCCTTCAGATAAGAGATACTGAGAGAGTTGTTTCTGAGAAAAGCTTTCCTGAGCCTCAGTTTTCCTAGCATGCTGACAGTGTTTACTAAATGCATTACAACAGCATCCCCAAAGGACAATTTGCACCAGCAGTTGCCACCTCACAGGTTAAACAGCTTATAAAACCCTACACTCCTGTCTCCTGACTTTTTTGGGCCACAGCCTGTAGTATCTTCTCAACTTTGTGCCATGCTTCTTTACCATCAAAGCTTTTCTTCAAAAGCCTCATGAAGGAGACCGAGTTCTGGGGAGCTTGATCAAGATGTTGCAAGCTATCAGGAAGCCAGCGCAGCAGATAACTCAACCTGCACCCAGCCGCAAACTGAGAGCTGAGTAACTCTGATGGCAGTTTTAGAAGTGGAAAAGCTGCTGGTAAAAGGCATTATTGTGTTTTAGCTCTGGGCTTAGCCTGCATTTAGAGCCCTGCAGGCTTTATTTTTCCTGAGACACTAGAAGTCAGTTCTCCATGGAGGCAGCCCTACAGCCCCGAGAGCAAGCTCAGTGCTTGGCGTCCCCAAAAGCAGCAAACGTCGTGCTGTCCCGTTGCTCATCGTTCAAGACGGTGCTTACAGCGGGCTGCCTAACCCCGGCCCTTTCCCTGGGAGACATAGCATTTTTCCACGCCTTCCTCAGAGAGGAGTATCCCCCCACTCCAACCCCAGAAGTGCCAGCTTCGCTTCGCCCCTGCGAGCCCCAGGAAGGAGGGAGTGCCGCCCGCCCCGGACCCAGCCCGCCCCGGCCGCGCCGCTCCCGGGTCCGCTGCGGCGCGGCGCAATGGCGCCACCTGGCGGCCGCGGGGAGGAACAGGCCCCGCGGGCGGCTGGCGGGCCAGGAGCAGCCCGGCCCGGCCCCGGGGTAGCGCCGTCTCTGGCGCGGGGGGAGGAAACGGGAAAGAGCGTTCCCCCGGGCAGCCAGTGTCTTCACACTTCTCTTTTCTGGAGGGAAATGGGGTTTCTTGCCTCTCCGCGTGCCTGCCCCTGGTGCTCCTTCTCCCCTCGCCCAAATAAACCCCAGACAAATACCTCTCCCCATACCACTCTTAAGAGCACTTTCGCCTGCAGTCAGGAACCAGCAGCTCCCCACCATGCTTGCCCAAAGTGCTTTGCAATAAAAACCTGCGAGATTGTACCTGCCTGCTTGTCCACAGGTGTTGACCATCTTTCACCCTCGACTCTCCCAAAAAACAGTACATCCTCTCCAACACCATGGCTTTAACAATGCAGCTGAAAAGAAGTGGTTCAACATTAGCAGGCCAGCTAAGCACATTTATTTTTCAGAAAGCCCTCTTATCACCCCCTTCCATTTCCCACAGTTGGCAGTGATTTATAAGAGAAAAAAAAATCACTATTCTTCTAAAGATTTATTAGACTAATAAAGGATTGCCTTTAATTGTATACTGCTCTACTGTACTAATTGTATATGCCATATCAAAACACAAGCCAGATTATTAAGAAGAGATTTGCACACCAGCTACAGTTTTTACTTATTTTTATTCAGTTTAGGTATTCCAACATGCATTTGCTTTGGTTTAATAACAAGATTACACCTGGTGTGCTTTGCATGCTGAGGATCAAAACTTGTGAACTCAGCTTTCGTCCATCAATCACTGTGTTCATAGAGAGCTCTGCTGAAATAAATGCAAGTCATGAACCACCTCTGCTAGACATATCCTGCATTATCTCCTCCCAGTCATTTATAGAGAAATGATACAAAGTATAAATGGGAACCTAACAGTCCATTAGTAGCTTTGTAAACCCATTCTCTTTCTTAATTTTAATGCCTTGGTTTCCTCCTCTCTAATTTTTCCTCACAGTCTGAACTCTCTGGTTCAGTCACAGTCCTAGTCACCTAAGGACTATGATAATGACCGCTTCTCACTCAGCATACAGAGACAGGACTCCAGTCTTAATTTTGGCCTCTCAAAGCTCCTAGTCATTACCACTGGTGAATTTTCAGGCTGCTTTGTACAACTCTGAACCCCTTGATTTAGCATCAGGTAGGGCTGAACCTGTAATATAATGTAACCAGGCTGAGGCTATACATGGATAAAGTGCATGATAACCACAGGCATAAGATCTGTCAGCTGCAGCACCTGTATTTGCTTAATAAGATCTGACAATCCTGTAATTAAAGCAGTAATTCTAATAAAGGGAACCCAGGCACTAGTCATTTCTGCCTGATGGCATCTCATGGCAGTGTGACAAATGATGACCTGAGTACAACAAAAAAAGAAAAACTCAAGTTCTGTGTCTGTTAAAAACCCAACAAGTTTTAGTTTAATAGGTAAAGCAAAAGCCACACACACAAGCAAAGCAAAACAAGGAATTCATTCACTGCTTCCCATTGGCAGGCAGGTGTTCAGCCATCTCCAGGAAAGCAGGGCTCCGTCACGTGGTTACTTGGGAAGACAAACGCCATCACTCCGAACATCCCCCTTCCTCCTTCTTCCCCCAGCTTTATATGCTAAGCATGTGGTATGGCATATCCCTTTGGTCAGTTGGGGTCAGCTGTCCCAGCTATGTCCCCTCCCAGCTACTCGCTGGTGGGGTGGTGTAAGAAGCAGAAAAGGCCTTGACTCTGTGTAAGCACTGCTCAGCAATAACTAAAACACCCCTGTATTATCAACACTGTTCCAGCAGAAATCCAAAACATAGCCCTATACTAGCTACTAGGAAGAAAATTAACTCTACCCCAGCCAAAACCACCACACTAACTCAACATGCTTGCCTTATTCTAGAATGCTCTCTGGACAAAGAAAAAAATCAAAGAAAAAGCATTTAATTCAAAATTTGGTCCTAATAAGTCAGTACAGTAATTCTTCTCAAATCTAACATCAAATTGTCTGCTTGAGTTCATGGACCTGAGCAATCCTCTGAAGTTTTTCATAAAGGAACAAAGTGGCATCCAATTATAGGACCAGACTCTGCATGACTGTAACTGATGTTGACAATTCCCCAGGACTTCTCTTCAAATCTATTTGAGAAAAGATTGGCTGGACTTGGAATACAAGGAATCAGTCACGGGCAAAGCGAAATTTCATGCTTCTGTTGCTAGCGAGACTAAAACAAGCAACAACTGTTCCTCTAATAAGGAAGGTACAATAAATGCTATTGTACACAGTTTCTTTATCACAAGTTAGATGTAGGCCTTAAAATTTTGGCAAGTTGCCAGTGCAATCCTTCACACAGAGTTTACCTACCAAGAAATTAGGACTGAGTTTTCATCTGCTGTGACTTATTACATATTGTTCTTTCTGTAATACCTGAACTAGATGTGGACTTTCAGATTTGAGGGAGACTTGGAGAAGAGTCGAAAGAAGAAAATGCTAAAGTAGAACAACTTCAGAAAGTAGGTCAATACTAGTTAGACTATACTTAAAACAAACAAACCAAACCTATACAAAAATCATAGTATTCAGATCACTAATTCTGCATTGTTTCCCTCCAAAGACCACTTCTATGTAAAATTCACAGCACCAGGTATGGGAATAAAGATGACTTGCATTCATTTTACAATTATTATTAACATGGCTAAATTGCATAGTCTTGAAAGAGTCCTGCACGTTTATTTTAAGCATCATTACTAGCTATACAGTTGTTCTTCCAAAACATGACTCCCAAAACCACAATGTAACACCTTACATTTCCAGGCTAGCAAAACCCCTAATTGCACTGCAAACTATACTGTTAATGCTAGGTTTTGAGGAGAAGAGAAATACAACATCAGTTTTTCCATAGATATTGAAATTATGTAATTATCCAATGGTAATTACACAGGGAAAGAAAAGAGATGGATTTAATCTGTTCATATGCAAGGAACATAATGAAGAGTTCTTCCTCCTGAGCAAGAAGCCTGACTTAAAATTGAGGTATACGGTAAATATTGCTTTAAAAAAAAGCATTGTTGTTTTAACAAAAGCCTCAATTGAAAGCTACACCTAAGATGTTAAGAACACACTACAGGATGATCATTGTGTTTCTGCTAGGTATTTATCCTTTTTCCTATTCTCTTCTCTAGCAGTTCCCTAAAAAGGCTGAGCACTTACCTGAAAGAAAAGTCTCTCCTCAAATAGGTAAGAAAATTAATACCCAATACTAACAGATGAACACCACTCTACAAGGAGTGGTATTTATCCTATCACACAACATTTCCCTCTGCCACAAACACAGCAGTGTTTACCATGAAGTATGGGAAACCAGGGGAGGGTGCTCTGGTTGACCCAGAACAAAGGAACTGTAGTGCCCTTGTTCTAGAGAGATAGACACCAGAAAAATTGCAATACGGCCACATAATCATAAATACAGCTTACATTAAAAAGAAAACTAACATGTAGAAAAACTCTCCCAGATCTATTTTTCTATTCAAATGCTTTTATTTTGATACCAGTAGTAAGGGCCTTATTTTTTTTTCCTGTCCTTTTGAGTACAGTTTCACATATAGCTTTCTCCTTCCAGTCTATCACAGTGGTACAAAAACTTGCTTGGTAGAAAATAGAATAAGGAAAAGAAGTGAATCACAGCTTCCCCATCCATGAGAAACAAAAGGGGAGCTTGCACTCTACCTGAGTTCCCATGACAAAAAAAATCCTTTATTTTTTCACTCCATATAATTTATGTACACATCAGTGTCTATGGAAGACAAAAGTCTTCCACGGAAGAGAACTAAAAACACCACCTGGGTCACCATCTTGACACCCAGAGCAGATGAAGCACTTTCTTTATCTCAGACACAGATTACTAACAGCACCTGCTTCACTGAAAGCACCTAAGATACTTCAATCACTTCAGTGATGTCCATCAGCTACCTCATTGACTCATAAGCATAGGTAGACTTAACTCAGCAGAAATAATTCCACCCTGATTATTTGTCCCAGCCTTGGGGGAAGTGCTACTGAGCCACGGATAAGTATCTTCTGGCCTAATACAGTTTGTAACACTGCCTGTTAAGTAATGGTTGACCTTAGTATGGCAGTCTGTAAGCTATAGCTCTTGGATACCGGTTTTACACAAAATTCCGTTTTCCCTGCTATGGGGTAGCAACCATTGGGAGAGGGCAAAGAACAGAATTAGGTTGTTCTTCAATTTTAGTTCCACTTGTATTCTTGAGCACCATTGGATGGTAAAATAGGAAAGTGCAATATGAATTCTGTAACAGTGATAGAGCTCATAATAAAAATATTAGGGCTTTAAAAGTTCTTTAAAATTGAAGTACTTTAAACAATTAACATAGTTATACAAGAACATTACAGCAATGAAAATACCAACTCTCTTTTCATCACAACCAAAGTACATTCCATATGTTTTACAGGTATATTCTAATCTACATTACCCATTTAGTATAGAGGCATCTAAACAGCAGATAAGTACAACAGCTACCTTGTTTTACTGCTTCTCTTGTCTTCTAAGTGGTATTGTGAAAAAAAACCACCTTAAATAGATAACTTAATCTGCTTGATGAGAATAAAAGAGACAAGTGACAGAAACCAAGGCCCTGAATTTCAGCTGTGCCTATTTAGAGATGGGATGGGATGGGATGGGATGGGATGGGATGGGATGGGATAGTTTATTAAGAGGGGGTTGTTACTTATTTCAAATGGTAAGCTATTAAAAAAGGTATTGTTACCTAATGTAAGGAGGTTAGAGGGTTTTGTTTATTTTAGTGTAGGGATTTTTTTTTTTGTTTGTAAACTTGCTCTTTTGTCTTGGATGCTGAAAATCCTGATTCTGAGGTTTTACAGCTGAGTGGTTCTGATATGTATGCTCCTGCTAATAAAAGATATTGTTTGTCTACTTCTACCTGAAAAGTGTAGTTAGCTCTGAGGAGAGAGGAAATTATCCTGTGGTTGTACTTAAGAATATGTTAGTCTGTAAGTCTTGCACAGAAAAAAAGGTAGTAATGCTTGCAGCTAATGTATTATTGGTAGTTTTCTATACTGTGCTGCTAGGTAGCCTTCCTGTTTGTCACTGATCAAGATAAATGCTCTGTCTCAAAGACTCACATAAATTAAAAAGTGGCTTAATGGCTTATGAAAACAGAGCTATGTTAGAAAAATGAGCAAAGAAAGGGAGATATTAAGAGATTACCTAGGGCAAGAAGTCATATTCAAAGTACAAAAAGATAAACTTGGGCTATTTAGTTAATTCTGACTTTTTTAATCAGTCTGTGGCTTGTGTAGTAAAAAAAAAAAAATCTAGTGAGTACTTTCAGCTTAGATGCCTATAGTGACTTGATATGGCATAGCAGACTTTTATTGTAACATTCAGGGTTTTTTTAATTAGTTTGGTTTGTTCAAGCTGTCTGTGCATACTGTGTACTTGTCACATTCCATCATCTCTAAAAGCTGAGATGGGACTGTCTGAAGTTGCAAGTAATGAAACTTTAAACCCTGAAGTTTATGGTAACCTATGTGTTAAGAGGAGTACAAATTAACTCAAAAACTCTATCCCTCCCTGATGTAAAAAATATAGCATTTCACATGAAAGTATTGACTTATCTTCAAAGGCAGTACTATCTTTAACCTAATTGAATACTCCTGAACTCCATTACCTGGATGATTATACTTGCTGGGAGTCTTGGGTTGTTTTTCTCTTTTTCTTCCAAATCTCAGTGAAAATATTGAAAGTGTGATGTAGGACATAGTTAGTATTCCCACAGAGATATTTAGTTCATTAGAACACAGGAGAAGTTTAGAGAAACTAGTTTAACTCAAGTGAAAACTGATAACTGAACTAGAACTGTATTTAAACAGATATCAAATGTAATCTTGGAAATAAAAAAATGAAGCTATATAGTCCTTGTTTCAGTTACCTCATTTTGGAATACAGTTACAACTATAATATGAATTATATGGACAAACTCCTCATAGAGTTTGAGCTTTCGATACAGGCATTTTCAAAAGCAGTGTTACTCCCTTTTCACTACAGATTTTATATACACAGCTTTATATAAAACATGGCCAATGTTTTCTTCTGTGCATTTTATTGTTCAGTTCAAGTTTATACAGACTCAGTAGATCATAAGATCACTGAAAGATTTTTGCCAGCACAGGTGGGTTTTCTTTGTTGTTATTAATTGAGAATGGAAGTCCTCTGTTCCTAGATGCATCATTTGAAATAAGATGCGTTCTTTGGAACAGGCAGGAAGAGATTAATAAAATGTGTATTCTATTCACTATCATCTGGTCTTCTAATGCAGCAAAGTAAGCAAGCCTGGGGAGTTATTACAGCCTGGCAG